>NC_079167.1:55676200-55946200 GCF_947568905.1 Ostrea edulis
TGTGCTAATGGCCGTTAATATATGTAGGTGTTTTGAGAAGGCATCTTGAGAACAAATATGAGAAATGGAAATCGGACATTAGAATTATCAATTAACACAAAAATCTTCACATACTTTAGGTAAACACCTCTGAAACCCCCCCCCCCCCCCCCCACCACCACCACCAAATTGGAGAGAAATTATAACAAGTATTGTATGTGTTGTTTATGCCACCTCTCCTGGTAAAAATTCCCTTTGCTAACCAGCTCGTGTGACAATTCATGAATGCTTACATTTGGTTATGGAATAGCAGTTGTACAAGTCATTGTGACGAACCATATATAATAACTTATTTTCATCAATTGGAATGAATATTTTTATAATGTACACTTCATGAATGAATCGAAGCATTAAAAAATATGTTGAAAATATCATGCTGATGTGAGTATTGGTAATCTTTTCCAACATTATTTTCATTTGAAAGATTTACAAACTGAATCTTTATGTTCTTAATTATGATTAATACATGTGTGTGATATAAATGTATTTAAAATCTTATATCCGGAAACAAAGTTCTATATGAATATCGACTGGTGATGAAAATCATTTATGTGTACATAGAATTTGATACGGGTTTACCACTTCGCCGTCCTAAGTAGGTGTGATCTCAATGAGAAATATATCACATCTTTATCAAGACATTACCTTTCGTAACAACGAAAATGAGGAGAGAGTTTGGCTACAATTTGAATATGTCGTACATAACTTTATTAACCATGTTAACAAATCTTAAAGTTAATGAAAGACATGCAGTGTCTACTGCACGTCCACAGTCCCATCTTCTAACTGTATCCACTTGCAGCTATCGATTCCGGATTCTAAGATATTTTCAATTTCGATTGATATTATCAAAATGCCATCGTGTAGAATTTTCATTTCCGTTTCCTGTCTTGATGGTGGGGAACTAACCATTGGATACTCTCACTCAACTAAATGATATTTACATGTGTCAATGGCCGTTAATATATGTAGGTGTTTTGAGAAGGCATCTTGAGAACAAATATGAGAAATGGAAATCGGACATTAGAAATATCAATTAACACAAAAATCTTCACATACTTTAGGTAAACACCTCTGAAGACCCCCCCCCCCCCCCCAAATTGGAGAGAAATTATAACAAGTATTGTATGTGTTGTTTATGCCACCTCTCCTGGTAAAAATTCCCTTTGCTAACCAGCTCGTGTGACAATTCATGAATGCTTACATTTGGTTATGGAATAGCAGTTGTACAAGTCATTGTGACGAACCATATATAATAACTTATTTTCATCAATTGGAATGAATATTTTTATAATGTACACTTCATGAATGAATCGAAGCATTAAAAAACATGTTGAAAATATCATGCTGATGTGAGTATTGGTAATCTTTTCCAACATTATTTTCATTTGAAAGATTTTTATGTTCTTAATTATGATTAATACATGTGTGTGATATAAATGTATTTAAAATCTTATATCCGGAAACAAAGTTCTACATGAATATCGACTGGTCATGAAAATCATTTATGTGTACATAGAATTTGATACGTGTTTACCACTTCGCCGACCTAAGTAGGTGTGATCTCAATGAGAAATATATCACATCTTTATCAAGACATTACCTTTCGTAACAACGAAAATGAGGAGAGAGAGTTTGGCTACAATTTGAATATGTCGTACATAACTTTATTAACCATGTTAACAAATCTTAAAGTTAATGAAAGACATGCAGTGTCTACTGTCACCTCCACAGTCCCATCTTCTTCCAACTGTATCCACTTGCAGCTATCGATGCTGGATTCTAAGATATTTTCAATTTCGATTGATATTATTAAAATGCCATCGTGTAGAATTTTCATTTCCGTTTCCTGTCTTGATGGTGGGGGAACTAACCAATGGATAATCTCACTCAACTAAATGATATTTACATGTGCTAATGGCCGTTAATATATGTAGGTGTTTTGAGAAGACAACTTGAGAACAAATATGAGAAATGGAAATCGGACGTTAGAAAATAGAAATATCAATTAACACAAAAATCTTCACATACTTTAGGTAAACACCTCTGTATGACCTCCTTTTTGGCTGCCAGTGGAAGAGATGAAGCCCTGTCCGATCAATGCACGCAAGATTGTGTCAAATAAAAGAGATGAGATGGGTTTTGAGTTGAAGAGACTTGTAGTATGACATCTACCCGACCTGCCGATCGTCAAAATTCCTTAGGTAACGCTGTAATTACTTGGAAAATGTGCCCGGAAACGGGGACCCCCTGTTTGTTTACAAATTTTTGTTTCTTACCTTGTGTATTTTATTATACCGGTAGAAGGCCAATCTTTAAAGCTTACAAAAAGCGTGAAACGATTACATGAATCGAAAGAGGGATGAGATAGACTGGGAATTCATACATTTCAGAGAAATTATTGCCACAAAAAAAAAATTATGAAAAAAAGGGGGGGGGGGTAGTAATATCCATACTTCTGGTGCCTGTGGTAGGATTTGGTTCAGGAGATTACTACATCAACAGACTACTTACAAATGTACAAGATTGGGCTGATCATTTACTAAAATATAATCTGGTGCATCAAAATTGGTACCGTACAAGTTTTACATAATGATGAAAGATTTTCAAAACCTCTCAAATTCGTTTTGCACAATTTGATCACGAGAAAAAGGACCCTAGAAAACAATAGTTTCATTATAAAACAAAAACTAGGAGATGAACATTTCACAGCGAGTGATTTAAAGAAGCTGATTGAAAATGGGGATACTTCTATTTGTCAAAAAATCCTGTATTTTGGAGGGAAATTAAGAGGAACAACACAATACGGGGGGGGGGGGGGGGGGGGGGGGGGGGGGGGGGGGGGGGTGTGTGTCAAGAATTAAGGGCTTTAGTGCAGTTTAAAATCAATGAAGGAATGGGTCTGCCCTCATATTTTACAACTGCCAGTTGTGCAGAATTCCACTTTAAACCCCTTAAAAAATTACTTTCTATATTAAAGAAACAACTGGTTCATCTGTAGATCTCAATGTTAAAAATATCCTATTTAAAAACTCTTCAGGCTTTTTCACATGTTGTAGCACAATACTTCGACTTAAGAACACAGTCATATTTCAAAATGTCATGGGTCCTGTCTTTGGTGATGACACATACTGGTATCGACAAGAGTTTGCCAAATCTAAAGGAATGGTTCAATGGCATGGTCTTTGTTGGAGGTCAGACAAACAGCCCTATGATTTGCTGCATGAAGCCATTGTAAATGGCCTCTCCGATGAACATTGTGCTGAGAAACTTTCTACTTGGGCTGCCCAGAACTTTGGTCTTACAGCTTTTCATCCTGCTGGTAAAGATGAATTAGGAAATCCAAATCGAAATTTGTGGCCCCCACCAGAAGGTTCTGCCCCTCTCCTCCAGAAGAAAATAACCCTTTGTATAAACTTCTCATGCATGCCAGTCTTACTCAAGAAAGTCTTTTGGAAGATCATTTACTATTATGTAATCGTTTCAATCTGCATCGATGTTCTGACTAATGTTTACGTTCCTCAAAATCAAATTCAATAACAAAAAAAGTGCAGGATGGAATTCCCAAAGCCTGCTCGGTCTTCACCTGCCATAGTAAAAGATAGAAATGGTTTGTTACGCTTGGAGATAGAAAGAGATCATCCTGTTTTAGTTCAGCACTCCAAGATTCACACGCAAGGCTGGAGAGCAAATAAAGATTTCTCCCTTATTCTGTTTAAAGGCGGTTCCGCCAATACCTCAGTTGATATCATTACAACTGAGAAATACATTACCAGATATGCATGTAAAGGTAATGAGCCAACTGGTGCGATTTCTGATCTCTTCTCGGATATGGGCAATTGTATTTAGGATTAAACTGGTACATCTGCAATCTCACTCTGTATTAAACTTCTAATGAATACTGTGAAAAGGGATGTTTCTTTTGTGGATTGATTGATTGGTGTTTTCCGCCACACTCAACAATTTTTCAGTTATTTGGTGGCGCCCAGTTTTTATTGGTGGAAGAGAGAACCCAGATACTATGTACCTGGGAAGAGACCACCGACCTTCCGAAAGTAAACTGGGGAACTTTCTCACTTACCGGCGCGAGCGGGATTCGACCAGAGGTGAGAGACCGTGTGATATTGGGCGCGATGTTCTAACCACTCGGCCACGGAGGCCCCTCTTCTGTGGAAGCCTGTTATGAGCTTTCGTCTATTCCTCTATTTCGTTCAAGTCATTCTTTTTAAAATGTTAGTTTCACTGGGTGTAGGGTGCTCCAACAATCTACAATTAACACCATTACAAAATTTGATAAATACATTTCTAGATATGAAGATGACAAATGTTCACTATATCAGTATATCTGCAGAAATGGTAAAGTGACTGTAATTTCGGGACCTTCTCAAGCTACCTGGCCACTGAATGAAATGTACTGTAGAACATCTCTATCACTACATGGGCCAAATTGGAGAAGAATTATCGATATCAAGGAAAATAATAGATCTTGGATAGAGAAATTTATTGAATTTATAGAATTAGATACGTGCCCCAACTTCGTTAAAGCTGACATCGAGCGGGCCAAATTAAAAGAGTCTGAAATTATTAATGAATCATCACCAGATGACCCTTAAGAAACTTCTAATACTGACCAACCTGAGTGGATGGAGGCAATTCGCCCGATGTCAAGTTTTGATGATGTGGTGCAAGATTTCAAATTGGATGATGGTGGAACAGACTATGATTGGAGTCAAACATCTGTCCAATATCCAAAAGATTTTGGCACAAAATGGTGGAGTAAATTGGAGAGTGCTGCTAGTGATGACCATAATCTAAAAATTCCTGATGTAGACTTTACTAAAATGAACAAAGATCAACTGTTAGCTTTCAAAATTGTAATGAAAACACTATCAAATTTTGCAAACAAAACTGAAGATAATAAGCCTCTCAGAATGATAGTTTCTGGAACAGCTGGTTTAGAAAAATCTTTTCTCATCAAATGCCTTGTGAAAGCAATTCGAAGTGTCTTTAACAATAACAAATCTCTTCAAATTTTATGTCCAACCGGTAACAGTGCCAATTTAATTTCAGGCGTGACATTACATAGTTTTCTAAAAAATACCTCTACAAAACCGGGCAAAAGAGATGACTGCACCAGACGACCCACTGGGAGAAACTCTCCAAGACAACTGTTCTGACCTCCATGCCATTCTAGTTGATGAAAGGTTTTTAATTGGTTTAAATCCACTTGGGTGGATGGAATTTCACTGCCGATGTGGTATCTGATCAGACGTGGGGAGGTATTCCCGTAGTTGTTTTCCTTGGTGATGACGATCAACTTCCACCTGTTTTAGATCTCCCTATTTACAATACTCCTAAAATAAATCCCAGCATCAATGAATGGTCACTTAATATGGAAAGATTTTAAAACAGCAGTTTCTTTAAAAACAATAATTCGTCAAGGAAAGCAAGAAAAAGAGTCCAGAGATGCCCTTACTAATCTTAGCGAATACAAGGCAACCCCATCTCAAGCCAAATGGTTTCAACAATTTCAATGGGACAATCTGAAAAAGACATAAGAGAGGCTTTATTATCAGGCGTTCGCCCCTCATGCGGAAGGACCGGGGTTCGAATCCCGGCCGCGACACACCTAAGTCGTTAAAACAGGTAGTGACAGTTCCATCGCCAAACACTCGGCATCAGGTGTGAATGTCACGGGTCCTCGGAGATTACCTTACAAACGGATGACCCGTGTCACAGTAGGTGTGGCACGCTAAAGAACCCTCACTGCTCAATGGTCGTAAGCGCCAAGCATAGGCCTAAATTTGAAGCCCTTCACCGGTCTTGGTGATGTCTCCATATGAGTGAAAAATTCTCGAGTGAGACGTTAAGCAAGATACAATCCCCACTCACAAAGAAGAATAGGCTCACAATAAATCAAAGTTATTAGAATTAAACACATCATTTCCCTTTGCTTAAGTAATTGCAGTTTCAAAGGTCCTCATTCCAAGACGTATGAAAATGAAAGGTCAGGAGGACTTTGAAAAACTGTTTTCATCAGCAAAAAATCGAAAGTTATGCTTACTATAAATCTTTGTGTACCCTTTGGTTTGTTCAACGTTGCTATTGGCATTGTGGAAGACATTTTATATTTCAATGGAAGAAAACCACCTACCTGCCAAGGTATGACAATAGGAGATGGGGAAGTCGAAAGGTACATTGTTATTAACCCAGGTACAAGAGCATTTGAGTCAAGAAATCCTGGAGCTCTCTTTGTTGCCATTTCTCGAGCCAAATATACAGGCAAAGACAATACTGATCCTGACTTTGCCTGGCATCCCTAAATCCTAGTGAATGAAGATAGAATATGTCATATTGTTAACACACCTACAACAAAGGTTAGGCACGAAGAGATCTTGAGAATTGAAACCATCGCCCAAGATACACTAAAATCCTTTCAATATAAATATATATAGTCATAAGTTGTCTTCTTTTAAAACATCAGAAGTTACCCGTGGGAGACATGTCAGTCTCTAACTGTTCACTTGTTTCCATCTTCTCCTGTTGTCAATACATTGTGGTAAAATGGTTATAATCAGTTCATCCCTCTCCCAAAGAATATAACGATTTAAATAAATGTAATATTGAGGAACAGTACACAGACTTGTAATGATAAGAATATAAATTGTGGATAGTGCATGACTTAACTGCGAAACATCTTATTTACGCTACATGGATCTGTAAATTTATGTGTGGTCGGTGGGAAACATGTCAGTGTCTAACTGAATTTCCTTTATGCAGCTAGTATTTCATAACTTAACATTGAAACTTACACCCATATTCCATTTAAATATTCCAACAATACTCAACAACTGATTTGATTTGAACATGTATTATTAGATAGCTATTGTGCTATAACTCAAATTTTGAACATTTCTGAGTAGTTTGTGCTGAATACTACATGTATCTTTAAAGATAAAAAACAGGAGGATCAAAGGTCCTTGTTAGGAAGTATACCTTTCTTCCTTTAGAAAATGCATATCATAATAGCCAATGATTCTCGAGAAAGAGGAATTCCAGACCATTTGCAAAGACATCAGACTTTTCTACTCCACTGGGAAGTCTCTATGGTAATTAGACCTGGAGCCACCAATGAAAGGTTGACTGAAGAAACAGAAACAATTCTGAATTACAAAAAGAATGATGAAAATGTAAGTCATGTATTGTTTCTTATTGGAATTTGCAATGTGACAGAAATAAAATCAATCATATATACTGAAATTAAATACAACTCATTAAATAAAGTTGAAAAAAAAAAAATTAAAATTATCCATGAGACATAGAGTTCCAAAATTTCAATTGCACAATACATTTCGCAACAATTTCACCTGCTTCCATACATATTTACAGTGATTTTCAACAAAAGAGGGGGAATTTGCATCAGAATATTTATCACAGGGATGAAATTACTCAACAGAAATCACTCGAAAATGACATTGTTATCGTGAATCAAGAAATTTGTCGTTTAAATTCCTAACATGGTACCAGATCTGTTCGTTTAGACAAAGATGTATCAAAATTTTCATAATTTTCACTATGAGCAGTTTTACGATGGGGTCCATCACAATGAAATTCTTGAAGAAAATGTTTTTCGTATGACAAATTCGTAATACATGTATTTCGATATTAGCAATCATGACAGATATACTAATATTTCATCACATGAGGAAGAGCAGAGGGGGGATGACACATGGGATTTTAAACGAAAACTTAGTATTTTCAAATAGCTGATTCTTTTTTTTCTTTTTTTTTTTTTGTTGGTCTATTCTTCACTGATGCAAGGCGAAGATAACGAACAGTGACCAATCTCACAACTCCTATAAGCAATATAAAATAGAGAGTTGGGCAAACACGGACCCCTAGATATATCAGAGGTGGGATCAGGTAACTAGGAGTAAGCATCCCCTGTCGACCGGTCACACCAACCGTGAGCCCTATATCTTGATCAGGTAAACGGAGTGTGCCATAAACGGCCTAACAATCGGCATAAAACACGTCAGACAGCACTTGCCAGTCTCTAACCGGACTGAACCATTTTAAAGAATATATTCTTTTTTGTTGTTTGTACGTCTACATTTATTTGTTTTATTGCTACCTTGTGGCTGAAACATATACAAGACATGTTCAGTAGTAGTTATGGGATCGACTCGATGATGCTGGAAAGCCACAGGACGCAGTGAGTGCTTTTATATCATGCTCATTGATTGTATCTCATAACTTGCTTAACGTCTCTCTCGAGAATTTATCACTCACATGGAGACGTCACCAAGACCGGTAAAGGGCTTCAAATTTAGACCTATGCTCGGCGCTAATGACCATTGAGCAGTGAGTGTCCTTTAGTGTGCCACACCTACTGTGACACGGGACACTCCTTTTTAATGTCATCTCCGAGGCCCCGTGATATTCACACCTGGTGCCGAGCGTTTGGCGATGGAACTGTCACTACCTGTTCTAACGACTTCGGTCTGTTGCTTCCGGAATTCGAACCCCGGTCCTTCCGCATGCGGGGCGAACGCTCTAACCTCTAAGCCACCACGGCGGTGTGTTGATTGATTATCCATAGTACATATTTATATTACTTTGAATACATATTTATTCAATTTATTGGATAACTTGCATATTAGCCCATTTCCACTGAAAACCGCCACATTTGTCTTCGGTCCTTGTCTTCTATGGTGACTCAACAGGTGTCACGTGTTTCCGCCAGACCAGGAAGCATACGCCCGGCTGCTTCCGTAAATTTTGATGACCTCGGAAACAGCCGGACGTTTAGTTGTTTTTTTAAACCGTGAACATAGTACAACGTCGTGGTTTTTCACCCCTTTTAAATTGAGACATAACGTGATAAATAATCTGTCTATATTTATATTGTCAGATACTATTCTCCCCGGGGTTTTTTTTTTAACAAGAGGCCCATGGGCCACATCGCTCACCCGAGTCACCTTGGCCCATATCTGAAGACTTTCCATATATATTTGCATGTAAAACCTTAGTCCCTATTATGGCCCAAACTACCCTTTGCAAACTTGAATCTACACTATGTCAGAAAGCTCTTATGTAAATGTCAACTTCTTTGGGCCAGTGGTTCTTGAGAAGAAGATTTTTAAAGCTTTTTCCTATATTTATATGTAAAACTTTGACCCCCCCCCCCCACTTGTGGCCCCATCCTACCCCCCGGGGGCCATGATTTGAACAAACTTGAATCTGCACTATGTCAGAAAGTTTTCTTGTAAATATCAGCTTTTCTAACTCAGTGGTTATTGAGAAAGAGATTTTAACTCTATATTTGTATGTAAAACTTTGATCCCCCTTGTTGCCCCATCTTATCCCCGGGGGCCATGATTTGAACAAACTTGAATCTGCATTATGTCAGAAAGTTTTCATGTAAAAATCAGGTTTTCTGGCTCAGTGGTTCTTAAGAAGAAGATTTTTAAAGATTTTTCCTATATATTTGTATGTAAAACTTTGATCCCCTAGTGTGGCCCCATCCAACCCCGGGGGCCCATGATTTGAACAAACTTGAATTTGCCTTATGTCAGGAAGCTTTCATGTAAATCTCAGCTTTTCTGGCTTAGTGGTTCTTGAGAAGAAGATTTTTAAAGTTTTTCCCTATATATTTGTATGTAAACTTTGATCCCCCCCTTGTGGCCCCATCCTACCACCGGGGGCCATGATTTGAACAAAATTGAATCTGTAATATGTCAGAAAGCTTTCAGGAAAATTTCAGCTCTTCTGGCCCAGTGGTTCTTGAGAAGAAGATTTGTAAATGACCCTACCCTATTTTTGCATTTTTGTGATTATATCCCCTTTGAAGGAGACATGGCCCTTTATTTGAACAAACTTGAAAGCCCTTCACCCAAGGATGATTTTGGCCATGTTTGGTTGAAATTGGCCCAGTGGTTCTGGAGAAGAAGTCGAAAATGTGAAAAGTTTAACAGACGGACGGACAGACAGACAGACGACGGACAAAAAGCGATCAGAAAAAGCTCACTTGAACCTTCGGTTCAGGTGAGCTAAAAACCTGAATTACCTTTTCCCATTTTAGCTCACCTGAGATGAAAGGTCAAGTGAGCTTTTCCGATCGCCTGTTGTCCGTCGTCTGCCTGTAAACTTTTTACAATTTCGACCTCTTCTCCAGAACCACTGGGTTAATTATAACCAAACTTGGCCTAAAGCATCCTTGGATGAAGAGCTTTCAAGTTTGTTCAAACCAAGGGCCGTGTCCCCTTCAAAGGGGGAGATAATCACTAAAAATAGAATGGGATCATTTATAAATCTTCTCAAGAACCACTGGGCCAGAAGAGCTGAAATTTACGTGAAAGCTTTCTAACATTGTGCAGATTCAAGTTTGTTAAATCATGGTCCTGAGAGTAGGATGGGGCCACAATAGGGGATCAAAGTTTTACATACAAGTATATAGGAAAAATCTTCTCAAAAACCACTGACCCAGAAAAGCTGAGATTTACATGAAAGCTTCTTGACATAGTGCAGATTCAAGTTTGTTAAATTCATGGCCCCTAGGGGGTAGGTTGGGGCCACAATAGGGGATCAGTTTTACATACAAATATTTAGGGACAGTCTTTAAAAATCTTTCTCTGAAGAATCACTGGGCCAGAAAAGTTTACATTTGCATAAAAGGTTCCTGACATAGTGCAGATTCAAGTTTTACATGGCCCCCGGGAGTAGGTCGGGACCACAATAGGTATCAAAGTTTTACATGCAAATATATAGGGAAAATCTTCTCAAGAACCACTGACCCAGAAAAGCTGAGATTTACATAAAAGCTTCCTGACATTGTGCAGATTCAAGTTTGTTAGAATCATGGCCCCTGGGGGGTAGGTTGGGGCCACAATAGGGGATCAGTTTTACATACAAATATATAGGGACACTCTTTAAAAATCTTCCTCTGAAGAATCACTGGACCAGAAAAGTTTACATTTGCATAAAAGGTTCCTGACATAGTGCAGATTCAAGTTTTACATGGCCCCCGGGAGTAGGTCGGGACCACAATAGGTATCAAAGTTTTACATGCAAATATATAGGGAAAATATGGGCCAAGGTGACTCAGGTGAGCGATGTGGCCCATGGGCCTCTTGTTTATAAACTATTCCTTAAGTTTAGTCATACACTGTAGGTGATAACGGTGACCAGAGAGGAATCGATATCAACAGGAGATGTTTGCAAAACATATATGCCCCCCCCCCCTTCCCAATGGTGCAAAATTTAAAAATAGTTATACACATACATCATTTAATTGATAGTAGCATTACCAATTCAAAATATTGAGCAGACAATATCTTCCAATGTCAAATGTGACCTAAAAATCAATAGGAGTCATCTACTCCTTATGCTGTAACAGTGTACCAAGTTTGGTGTCAATCAAGCAAATAATTCTTAAAATATAGGAGATCATATATTTTTATATCCAGTTTAACCCTCGACCTTTGGCCATGTGACCTCAAAATCCAGAAGGGTCATCTTCTCCTGAAGATGTATTAGTGTACCAAGTTTAATGTCTGTCAGGTTCTCAAGATATTGAGGGGACAGTGTATTACTATGTCCAGTTTGACCCTTGACCATAAAGTCGATAAGGCCATCTTCTCCTGAAGATGTATTAAATTACTAAGTTTAATGTCTGTCAGGCAAAGGGTTCTCAAGATATTGAGCGAACAGTATATTACTTTATCCAGTTTGACCCTTGACCATGTAACCTCAAAATCAATAAGGTCATCTTCTCCTGAAGATGTACTAGAGTACCAAGTTTGATGTCTGTCAAGCAAAGGGTTCTCAAGATATTGAACGGACAGAATATTCCTGTCTAGTATGACCTTTGACTTCAAAACCAATAAGGGTAATTTCCTCCTAAAAATGTACCAGTGTACTAAGTTTGATGTCTGTCAAGCAAAGGGTTCTCAAGATATTGAGCGGACAGTATATTCCTATGTCCAGAGTAGATTGACCCTTGAGTCTGAAAACAACCCACATATGTAATATCATTACGATCAAGTGAATGGTTCTCAAGATATTGAACGGACATGTGGTCTACCGACCGACCGACAGGTGCAAAGCAATATGACCTTCTTCTTTGAAGGGGGGGGGGGGGCATAAATATTCATAACACCATGTAAACGTGAAATCGTTAAATCACCACCATTCGGGAAACGGTAGCGCGGTTTCGCAATTACTTTTGATTGTAATGTAGAGCGATGATAGGACCGCTTTAATGCTGGGCGTTGGCGAAGGAACATTCAATAACTATTGATATTTTCAAAATACCATCGCGTAGAATGTTTATTTCCGTTTCCTGTCTTGATGGTGGGGAACTAACCAACGAGTACTCTCACTTAACTAAATTATATTTACGTGTGCCATTCGACATGCACTCTATTATTCTCAATCTACACATAATACACTTTATATATGCATGAAAACCCCCGCGGCTGTCTAGAGATAGAGCGTTCGCCCCGCGGGGTTCGAATCCTAGCCGCGACAGACCTAAGTAGTTAAATCAGGTAATGAAATTTTCATCGCCAAACGCTCGTCATGAGGTGTGAATGCCACAGCCCTTGGAGAGGTGACCGCCCAGTATTTCGACGGCCCGATAGTCCGACGGGCCGGTATGTCAACAAGTAAGATGACATGGATAACTTAATGAGTTTGTATAATTTAATCATTAAATCATAAAATAAAATGAGTGTTGCTGGGTTTTTTCCCCCAGTCAATACGACGATTTAGTCATCTTCGAAGTCCTTTGGGCTCGGTGAATATTGTACTACTCAGGCGGCTTAGTCACTGTATTGACCTCAAAAACAGCAATATTTGTATAATGTTACATTTTTGATCAATTTGTTAGTCACTGGTATTGCATAATAAGGGGAAATTTGGTTATAATTCTCATTTTTACTAAGAAAGCAGATAAATGGAAAGTTGTTTTAAAACAGCATTCCTCCTATGTTTCAAACATCAGCTTATACCACAGGTATGTGTTTGAGTAACAGGTATTCTAATAAGTTGGGTCTGGTAATAGTGGGGAGAATGATGTCCTATAGCGGAAAACCGAAAAGGGGGGTCATTAAGTCTTACAAACAAACAAATATTTACAGTATTAGCTGACATTATCTTAATATTAATGTTACATGTATAAACATTATAAATTTACTAGGAATGGAATAAACATGTTGTTTCTCGGCTGCAAAATAACTTTGATATAAACTAGTGTAAACATTTTCTTCGTTACGGACGCCATTTAATGGCATGGCACTGTAATTTACAATCTCAATCGGTTACTTAGTGATATTTCAGACCTGTTTACCCCGTCCAACTGATGTCAGTATTCCAGAACCAAGTTGTCAGTATTTTGAGCACTGTCAGTATAAAAGTTGAATATAGCAAAAAATGCTATGCGGGTTGTTAAACCCTTTTTTATATGAACAACTCCTTGTTGTCATATAGATAGGATGTTGCTGCATGTTTACTGTTGCTTTTGTATTTTGCAATGTGTAATTATCATGGTTTTCCATCATTCTTTAAATTTGTCATATTTTATAAAATACCACAGCATTTTGATAAAATAATTTTTTATAGAGTCCACGAGGTGATCTCCTTGTAGAAGGTTGCCGGTTGTAATAATTTTGACCTTGCTCTTTGTTCAATAATTAAATTTCGTTTATAGATTATATTCCCTACATCCATACCATTTATCCCTTAATTTCAAAACAATTTGAACTTGATAAAATATGGAACGAAAATAAATACTCCATATTGAATTAATGTTAGAAATATCCATGAATCTTGTCTTTGACTTATTAGACACTTTCAGCTTCGATAGGTCTTTAAGTTGTTTACTCTGAACGTGTCTGTAGCAGTCATTTATGCTTCTGTGTCACCGCAGCTGAAGTCCATGTTGCACACACTACAAAACATGTGTTCTTTCTTCGATTGCTGGAGGCATGGCCAAAGCACTCTGTATGAATCCTTAAAATTAGGGCATATATTTTTTTTCTTGTTTTGAACCTCTGAATGGGTTTGGATGTTTCGTTTGCATTGTCGTCAATCTGACATTCGCCATCCATGCTTTTTTAAAAGTTTGACATAAATCAGTATCAATGGTGCGCTTTACATAATGGCAACTTTAATTGACTAAACTGGTTCCCTATTGACCTCGCTTCTCTCCTCGGACTAATCAGCGGGGAACCAGTTAATTCAATTGACAAGGTGTTTTTTATCATACCGATCGGAAACTGATTTTTTTCCCCCAGATTCGTGGAAAATCGTACATTCTTAACGTGAATCCGTAGAGCGTATTTTGACTTTAAAACCCGTGGAAAATACGGACAATCCGTACAAGTAAACAGCTCTGATATTTTGAGTTTTATTCCAATTTTTTTTTAGAGGGGATATTTACCAGCATAATATACTTCATTTGTAATAATTTTTTTAATTGGGGCAATTTCACGCCTTATCGTAACTACTTCTACAATTAAGTCACTTCTTATAAGGTCTTTACTCACCTGGATAACGACACCGGAGCTCTGTTTTTCCTTTGTTTGCTCTGTTTGCTTTTTAGGCTTTTTTTTTTTTTTTTTTATTTATTTATTATTTCTTCTTTTTTTTGCCAACAAACGTGGTTATTATGAATGTATGAATGAATGTTACTTTTGCCAAATCATATCATTAATGTGACGTGTTTTTTGTTTTTGTTGTTGTTTTTTTTATTATAAATTTTACTTTCTGGACGCGGCAGCTCATTCTAACATTCATTTTGTTTTGATTGATTATACAGATTAAAACTTGCAACACGTGTAGCAGTCTTTCATCATCGACCAAAATATCTTTTGCCTCATTATCTTGATGATAATTTCACAGACTACTAAATTCATATTCATACACAAAGACCTAGTCAGTTAGATCTCAAAATGATGGAAGAATTTTATCATGTCAGGGAGTAAGACACGGAGAGTCTTAAACACAACTTTGAAAGGTAATGTTTTTTTTTTTTTTTTTTTTTTTTTTTAAAGTTGTGTTTTGGCCAGATTTCCAAGCAATCCGGTCTAAAGTTTGATGATGTTTGTCCGTCCGTGTAAAAATTGGTTGAATTTCTCTGCAATGGTAAGGGTCATTTACTACATATTTTGCCTGTACTTCATCAGTTAGTATTTTTAATTTCCATAAATATCGGGTTTCTCTGATTTAGTTCACACTTGAATGATTTTGGTGAGAAATTGATTGTCTGATTTAAAATCAGGCCGTGTCGATTTTGGCGGTTTCTGGTAATTTCCATAAAATAATGCCTGACATGAATAGATTTTATCTCTATTAATCAAACTTTTTGGTGATGGTCAACATGTCGGACTATCGGACCGTCGAAATATTGGACCGTCGGACTATCGGAATACCGGCCCGTCGGACTATCGGAATACTGGGCTTGAACCCCTCGGAGATTACCTTAAAAACGGATTCCCCCGTGTCACAGTACATGTACAAATGTAGGTATGGCACGCTAAAGAACCATCACTGCTCAATGGCCGTAAGCGCCAAGCATACCCCAAATATGAAGCCTTTCATCGGTCTTGGTGTAGTCCCGTGGGGATCCGGGTTGGAATAGGTCCTCAGTACCCCATGCTTGTCGTAAGAGGCGACTAAATGGGGCGGTCCTTTGGATGAGACCGCAAAAACAGGTCCCGTGTCACAGCAGGTGTGACACGATAAAGATCCCTCCCTGCTCAAAGGTCATAAGCGCCGAGCATAGGCCTAAATTTTGCAGCCATTCACCGACAGTGGTGACGTCTCCATATGAGTGAAATATTCTCGAGAGTCCGAGACATTAAACAATATTCAATCAATCATTCAATCGGTCTTGGTGACGTCTCCATGAGTGAAAAATTCTCGAGAGGGACGTTAAAGATACAATCAAACAAAACCGCCGCGGTGGTCTAGAGGTAGAGCGTTCGCCCCGCATGCAAAAGGTCGGGGTTCGAATCCCGGCCGCGCGACACACTTCAGTCGTTAAAACAGGTAGTGACAGTTCCATCGCCAAAAGCATCAGGTGTGAATGTCACCTCGGAGATGACCTTAAAAACGGTTGTCCCTTTACACAGTACGTGTGGCACGCTAAAGAACCCTCATTTCTCAATGGCCGTAAGCACGGAGCATAGGCCTGAATTTGAAGCCCTTCATCGGTATTTGTGACGTCTCAATTTAATCATCAGTGAAAAATTCTCGAAAGAGACGTTAACCATGATACAATCAATTAATCATATGCATGAAGTAGAATTTTGTATTCAAAATCTACTTGTCACTATAACAACACTCGATCAATCAATTATACAATATGTGATACAGACTGAGACTGCATGTCTAATGCAGAAGCTGCACATAGTTTGGGAATGCATTCTCCCAGCACTTTTTGTCTGCTGTCACCCCTGGTTTCCCCTAAGTTGTTTATCATTACCAAACTATCTCCACCACTCATCCTGAAAAGAAGTTTCAGATGGCCTAAATGAAGACCTTACCCACCAATGTTTTCAGCTGTACACGCCTTCATAATTTTTTTTCCCACTGATAAGGGTCTAGAGTGACGCAAGGTTTTAGATTTACACAAATTAATTTTTTCTTGAAGAAAATGATATTCCACATTACAAGAATATTTCTTTTAGTGAGTAATAGAAACACGTGCAACTTCCAAGACCTTGCCAAGCATGGTAACATCATCAGCAGCATTATACCAATTTCCATTTAAATACTGTGCCAGAAATTTCTGGTTGTATTTTCCGAATTTATGGTGCTTGTGTCTGAGTAGCGCGAGCGAATCACAGAATGCAGACACCGTAGAGCAAAATTTCTGTTGTAGACCACAATAACCTAATGCATTGCAAAGCACTCTAAAATCAAATGTTCGACCATCATCGCATTCTGGAATTTCTACACCCAATCTATGAATTCCTCCATCGCTGTTTTATGTGAACAAAATGAACTGACACCACTGTACGCAAGAACCTCACCACTCCAGGTTATACCAGTGACTGTCTCTGCTTCCGAAGAAATTGGAAGTCCCGGACAAACATACCTGGAGAACTGTTATTTTGATCCAGACGCCATGGCAGAAATCTGAGTGATATGAGGTATAATATCTCGGCGAACTGAAACTAATACATGTACAAACAATATCCCTACTACATCATGTAGGTTCACAGGCACTCGACGTGAATATTATGTTTACAGGGAGACAATTTTTTTATTATAGATATTTAAAACGTCGATTGCCTGTGTGTAGTTGTAAGTTGATACAGTTATTTCCCTGTATTGTGTCAAAATCAAAATATTTTATTGTAATAATTCAAAAATCAAATGAAAGGTATTTACTCAGTCCCGTAGTCTCCATTTCCAAAAATTACAACACTAATTTCAGAACAATTTTTTCAGATTCGAGAAAAAGGTAAAATATGGTTTTGGCACATGATCGGAAATCTTCTCAATATCTATCTCCGTCCATAGATAGACCAACTTCAGCAAAATGTGTCCTTCTATCCTTAAGATTTCATTCCTTCGGATGAGACCGCAAAAGCCGAGGTCCCGTGTCACAGCAGGTGTGGCACGGTAAAGATCCCTCCCTTCTCAAATGCCGTAAGCTCTGAGCATAGGCCTAAATTTTGCAACCCTTCACCGGCAATGGTGACGTCTCAAATGAGTGAAATATTCACGAGAGGGACGTTAAACAATATACAGTCAATCTATTATTCAAATAGGTACAAGTACATACAATGTATATGAATATTCAGGTAAATCAATTCGCAAATAAAATGGTATGTACCCGATTGATAGGATAACCCCGCTTGGGCTTCATTAGCTCCTTTCAAGCTCTCTATCTCTCATTTGAACTGTAGGCGTCGTCTTTTATTTTCTTGCAGCTTACAGCGTTCCATCCTCTTCTTTCTCTCAACAGCCATCTTTTCCGAATACGCCTCTATGAAATAGCCTGGGGACAGGTCGTTGTTGCTAAACGTCTGTAAATTGAAACGCTGTGAATGTCACGGGTCCTCGGAGATGGCCTTAAAAACGGATGACCCGTGTCACAGTAGGTGTGACACGCTAAAGAACCCTCACTGCTCAATGGCCGTCAGCGCCGAGCATAGGCCTAAATTTGAAGCCCTTCACCGGTCTTGGTGACGTCGCCATATCAGTGAAAAATTCTCGAGTGAGACGTTAAGCAAGATACAATCAATCAATCAATATAATGATGTGTAATAATTGGTTTAAATCTATTACAAACATGAGAATTAAAATTTGGTCATGATTTTTTAATATCAATTCAAGGCAATTAGTCAAACAATATTTGTTTTATCAAGAACCATTGTTATGTGTACTACATGTATGTTAGGCAAATCAACAGGGGAAAAAAATGAATAGTAGCAAAGTAAACAGAAAAAGTATTAGTACATGGAAAAATACCTGAATGTGTGAGAAAAATCAACAAATCAAACCAAAACATCTGCCAACCTTCTCGTGTAACATGTATACCTCTGATAAGTACTTTCTACCCTCATTAATAATAATAAATGCTGATGTTGCTTTTACTCTTAAGTCTAAGCTCTCACTTCGCCATAGTGAATATGCTTTGGAACTCTAAATGTTTTCCTATTTGCATGTACAAATGCTTGACCTGACCCTGATTCTACATATGAAGGCACTTTTGGCAATAATTGGAGCAAAAGCATAATCAAAACCTTTGCGAAGAAATGGATCCTACAATAGAGCTGTATATGGTAAACTTCGATGGATATTTGTGACATCAGGTTTGCTTATAACAACAGAATCTTCATATTCTTCCCTGACATTTACTGTAGTCTCCAATTGATAGGTAATCATGACAACCAGATTTTTCCTCATTCCATCTACATCTGCATATATTTGATACTCTTGGACAAAAGTTGAATACCTTGATTGCTTATTTTCACCTTTTTAGAATTTCGTAGTTCATACAAAGTTTTAATAATGTTTTAACACAATGGTTTTTGTCCAACCTCTTAACACCTGACATCCCACAGTGACTCTGAAGACGGGCGATAACTGTATTATCCCCATCACTTTCAATTATGTCAACTGGCGTATCTTCACTGGTCATTTCTTTAATTTCCTGGAATCAAGCCTCACTTTCCTTCATTTTGGCACTACCACGATGGTTTCGGACACATCTGTGTGACCTTACAGTTACCCAAGGACGATCTAAACAGGTTCAATGCTTTATGACTGTTTTCAATACCTTGGTTTTCTTGCTTATTAGAATACAATACGTTGATTATATATAACATAATTTCATATATGAAATCCCTCAAGCTTACTGACAGATATTTTTGAGATAGATGGAATACCTGTTAAGCTGTCAAATCCAATCTTTTGCCATGCATGAAACTGTCATTCCAGACCGCCTCTTTGAAGGAAAGATGATTTTCTTTTTGGTTCCTGTAGGTGCACAATGCTTAACATCACATTTCTTGGATGCATGAGTCGCAGCAGCTTGCAAAGGAGATATATTTCAAAACAAACATTAAAAATACATTTGTATGAATATATAACTGTACTTATTGTAATATAGAAAGGGAGAAAATTTATGGCTGGACAGGGAATCGAACCCAGGATGCTGGTGGAAATCTAATTTGGTTCATTCTAGTGCTGTGCGATATTACCGGTTAACCGGTGAATCCCGATTCCGTTGTTGACAATACGTATCGTGATATTTTTTTGTAAATACCGGTTCGGGTTCAATATTTTGTAAATCCCTTAAATAAGTTACCTGCCCCTGGTTTAAAGTTTAAAAATGGCGGCGAATTAAACTGATCGTGAATGCCTGAAGGTATCACACCGGTAATTGTCCAATCAAAATGAACTTAGTCAATTGTAGTTCCAAATATTTAAAGAATATTTTTTTTCCTTGCGCGATTTTTCACTTCTTTTCTCTTAATTTTTGTACCCCTGATTAGGAAATTTTGTGTAATTTGTAGAAATAACCAAGTATGTACAAAGGAACTATTTGCTGTTGGTAGCTGGGGCTACTTCCTGAGGTGCACTCTGGCTGTTTACACACATGTGAAAAACACGTGCATTTGAGGGTAGTCTTGTTTGCGGGTATTTTTTTTTTTTTCGAAACTGCCGCGTAGGGTGTAGTTTTTCTGGTGTCGGCAGACGAGATAGGTAACACAGAACGTTTCTGACTGCGTTATTCGGCATCAATTCTGTAAACTGATTGTTTTCCCTCTATAGTAATATATAGTGAAAATAATTACCGGTGTGATACCTGAATGAAAGAGCAAAGGCTCCAATAGTATGTATCACTTCAAACTAAAGAAAGAAACGAAATAGTTGTAACAGATGTGGCTGTATAAAAAAGTGAAGGTAAAGAAAAAGTGATCAATCTCAGAGCCCCTATAAGGAATACAGAATCAAGAGTTGGACAAACACGGACCTTGTGTGATTATTGTAACAAAAACGGTGACACTACAAACCAGACACATGCGGAGGCAACACTGCAATGTTAGCATCAATTTGAGCAAACATAAACGGGATCGTGTCCGGTTGTATCGACGTCTACTCCCCCTCCCTCGAGTCCTGTTTCACTTTCCGCAATGATAAGTTGTGGATTTGAATTGAAATATCCTAGCAAGAGCCCAAGAGCTTCAGCAATAACTGAACAATTAGCCTTAACATCTATCAACTTGAACCATTTCTTGATTCAGCTATTTATTTGTCAATGTTTATTAATAGTATTTCAAGTAGAATTAAAGAAATTTTAGAAGATAACTGTTTTATTTCGTAAAGATTGTTATAATAATATAATATATAATAATATTGTTATAATATAATAATGCAAAATGATTTTCTGGTCGCAATACCCAGCACTAGTTCATTTCCCTTTGTTGACCCAATTTGTATCCTATCACCATGACATAGAAAACACTATCCATGACATTAACATCACTTAATCATGTACATTAACTGAAATCTTTGTAAAACTTACATACAAGAAAGAATAATCTACATTGAATATCTTACGAACATGTACAATGCAGTTGGCACGATCTCATCCGCCGAAATATCGTTTAAGTAATCTTTTGTTTTCTCATGATTCTCTTTTTATTTAAAGCCCGATTTATCTTGAATTTTCCCTTATTATAAAATATCCCTTAAATTTAGTCATAGGTGAAATGGGAAAAGATTTTCCATAGACCTCAATACTAACTTTTTGCCCTCTCACTAATTATCTATATCAATTTTAAATAAATGACCGCCAACATTTCCAAGTGCCAATAAAAACGACAAATATTATATAGGGTCCCGATGCTTTTATAGTTCCTATTTGTACTATTTTACAATGCAATGCAATCCGCAGTAAATTACACCCTTCATTTCAAACACACTCCTACCATGGTAATTTCCTCAGTTATTTCTCGATTTTGTGTGATAATTTTTCATTCTGACAATTAATTTTTCACCCTGACAATTGATTTAAATTTTTACAAAAAATCCTTTCAATTCCAAATAATTTCACTTTTGACATTAGCCAATCGCACAGCTCCTAGACATTTATACCTCCGCTCCATCTTGGGGTAAACTGGATCCGGGCATTTGGTACTCTCATTCCATAAGAGTGACCAGAGAGAAATTGGTATCGGACATTTATAACGCCATATACATGCAAGAGCTAAACCGATATCACTAAATACATAAATGTAACAACACATCCGAAAATGGAAGTGCGGTTTCGCATTTACTTTTGATTGTAACGTAGAGCGATGATAGAACGACTTAATGTCAGGCGTTGGCGAAGGAACATTCTATAACTATCCTGAACGAAAGAACAAGAAAGGAGATGGTTTATTCACTTTCGATTAATATTTTCAAAATACCATCGCGTAGAATTTTTACTTCCGTTTCCTGTCTTGATTCATTACACTTTATGAAAGAATCCAAATATGTAAAGATTGATTGATTGATTGAATATTGTTTTACGTCCCTCTCGAGAATATTTCACTTATATGGATACGTCACCACTGCCGGTGAAGGGCTGCAAAATTTAGGCCTATGCTCGGCGCTTATGGCCATTGAGCAGGGAGGGATCTCTATCGTGCCACACCTGCTGTGACACGGGACCTCGATTTTTGCGGTCTCATCCGAAGGACCGCCCCATTTAGTCGCCTTCTACGACAAGCAAGGGGTACTGAGGACCTATTCTAACCCGGATCCCCACGGGACAAATATGTAAAGAGATATTCTTGAAAATAACATGCTGTAGTGAGTATTGGTAATCTTTTCCAACATTATTTTCATTTTACAGATTATTATCTAAGGAAAAGGTATTTATTTAAAAAAAAATAATCACATGGTTTACATGGTTTTATACAGTACTTTAGCAGCTGTAAATCCAAGGAGACATTACCTAAAAAATTATAGTGTTATATCTACATAGAACATAATTATGAAATTAGTGTATATTTATATGTACAACCTTATGATTTAAAATATCGTAAACTCTTGCCCATTAAAAGGTCCATGTAGTTTGCAATTATGTTTTAATTTAACTTTTTTTTTCAAGAGAAGACTACTCACAATGTACATGTATAACGCAAGTATCAAACTGAATCTTTATGTTCTTGATTTTGATTAATGCATGAGTGTGATATAAATGTATTTAAAATCTTATATCATATCCCAAAACAAAGTTTTACATGAATATCGACTGGTCATGAAAATCATAGAATTTGATACGTGTTTACCACGACGCCGACCTAAGTAGATGCGATCTCAATAAGGAACATATCACTTCCTGTGTCGACGCTGCCCTAATTTAAAATAACAATGAAAAATAGAGAAAGAGAGTGAAATTCCATTATTTTAAGTGTTGATAATGGCTTTATATCATATTTATCCGCTAGATTACAATATATCAATGTGATCAGTGCCATATTAATTGCTATATCTGTAATTACATGCAAAGTAAATAAAAATACATTAAATAATTTTTCATGTTTTTTGGTGATCTTGATTCGTGGTCATATGACACAAGAAAACTTTATTTATTATATGGATAATGTAGTCCAGGATGAGCGATATTGTTTTATGTGTGTGTGTTTTGTTTTTTTTTTTTTTGGTTGGTTTTTTTTTTTTTTGTTTGTTTGTTTCGGTTGGTTTTGGTTTTACTTACTGCGATACTTTTTGTAAAGTTCCACAAATTTAGACCTACTATACCTGTGGCGGATCTAGAGCGGGGTTACAAGGATTGCAACATCCAACTGTCTGGTCCAATCTTTTAAACAAAAATGGTAATTTTATTGTTTCTTTGGAGTCTTCAATCCAACCCAACCCCTGGGGGAGCAGAAGAGGAACAAATTTGGGTTACCTCTCTGACAATTTTCTGCATACCAATGCGTAGCTCCAAGGACCGTAGAAGTCGGGGTTCTTTATCATGTCAACACATGCCGGTTTTTAAAAATTTCGTTTGAAATATCCGCAACTTTCATATCTAAATGCCGAGTGTTTGGTGCAAGAACACTTCCTATTTTCCCTCTATGGTTTGACGCATCCAAGGTACAAGTACAAGTGGGCCTAGATTCCATCACCTTCCTCCTGTCACGAAACGAATCCTCTAACCATGGAGACACCGAAAGGTTTGAATAGTACACCACATAACATACCTGGAGATAACCAAACCGATCTCATTTTTAAAGCAGAGCAACTTTTGTGAACACGAGTACCGCCAGGGCTCGACATTAACCTTGCCCGGTGCCAGTGGGGGAAAAATTCGAACAATTGAATATTGATGGGCACTTGTCCGATTGGACAAGTGCTTTTTATATAAAGAAGTCTCCAAATGATAAAAAGAACGATAGGCTGAAGTTCGGATAAGTAAATATCTATGTCCCTTGTCCGAATGGACTAGTAGGGAAAATGGTTAATGTAGAGCCCTGACCGCAAACAGTACAACATGTGCTCGTTAGACCTTCAGTGCAATATTTGTATCCATGATGAGAAAAAGTCCAAAAAACTATTTTACCTACTTTAAGCCACGGTGCACCAATCAAGTTGAAGTGTGAACTGATTATGTATTTATCTGAGAGGGAGGTTGTGACTGAAATAATTTCAGAGCAATACCGCGTAAGTGGGTTATGTAATATGCAATGATTGCTACCTTCATCGCCCGATGAAACAACAAAGAAAGACATTTTATTGTTTATATTTTATATATTGTTTGAAAATATAAACTATATTAAAGTACTAAAATATATGGTTGACCCATTCGTTACGTTAAACGGAACAGCCAATGCACCCTTTGACCTTGATGACGCTCCATATTTGGTAATGATTACACAGGCAAGTGGTGTTTAAAAAACAGATCGAACTACAACAAACATGCAAACATAGTCGCAGATGAAAGTAATGTAAATTTTCATTAGAAATATAAGAGAAAAGATTCAGTGAATGTAAATATAATGGCTGTAAATCCAAGGCTTCCTCTTTCAAATTAATCTGTCCTCTGGGGGGAAAAAAACCCTGCTAATGACTGTAAGCCCTATACACCTGCCTATAGGTGTATCAGCAGACATACTGCAGTTCCTACATACATGTACACCGTGCCACGGAAAACTTCTGCAGAAGTATTATTAGCCAATCCATTCTCACAATAAAACATAGAGGTAATTATATTGCTGCGAGAAAGCAAATACTCTCACAAGATACAATGCCACTAATTTCATCATCTCCTCGCAAAATTGTGTCTTGTTCATGTATCTTTGACGAGCGTTTCTAATGCTCTGTAAAATGTGTGGACTCAAATCTCATTCAAATCAGAATTTTAAGAAACAATACAGCATTCTTATTCTGTTTGACGTTTTTTGTTCATATAAAGTGTCAGGATCCTGTGCTTTACAGTCTATTTTAAAGAGTTTTAGCATGCTCGTGGTTATGGAAATTACCCGTTTACATGCTTCATGGCATATTTTACGAACATATTGCATACAATTCAATAAGATTTAGAGCAAGTTCCAGCAACTAATGTGTTTTTCTCATGCATATTTCGCAAGTTCTAAAATACATTCATACTTTAATAAAGTCAAGATACATCAACTAATTGTTATAATTCTTTTGAAATTAGATTGATTAATAATTGAACTACGTGGCACTATTTATCAAATTATACGATTTTTGACAATATATATTTGAAAGGTGAAGATAACGAATAGTGATCAATCTCATAACTCCTATAAGCAATACAAAATAGATAGTTGGGCAAATACGGACCCCTGGACACACCAGAGGTGGGATCAGGTGCCTATATACATGTATATGTGTGTGTGTGTGTGTGTGTGTGTGTAAAACTTATACAGTACCAATTTTGATGCACCAGATGCGCATTTCGACAAATAATGTCTCTTCAGTGATGCTCAATCCGAAATTTTGGAAATTCGAAATGACAAAAAACTTGTAAGAGCTAAAAGGTAAACTGAAGTGCCAAAAACTGGAGCCAAATTCGTCCAAGGATAAGAGCTATGCATGAGGGAGATATAATCCTTAATTTTGAAATGAATTTCTAAATTTAATTCCAGCAATTAAATATACATCCGTATTTTCAAGCTAGTAACGAAGTATATATATATATATATATATAAGTACTATATATATATATATATATATATATATATATATATATATATATATTAATTACATTAATTAGAAATAAAAGCCATTGACTATATATCCCTATATACTGAATGATGGCTGTTATCTCATTTTTGTCATTATGTTCTATTTCATCTCTTTTCTCTTTTTGGTCTTTCCCCCCATGATTATAGATTCTATTAATACCAGTAAATAGTCCAAGGTCCATTTTCTCAAAGTAACCTAATGGGTCACTTCGTAAAAATATCACATAAAGACCAAATCACACAAAACTACTGTTATCAGGCATAAGTCAGTCTGTGATGAATTTAAAGAACTTCATAAAAGTGTTAATACGGCTTCGAAATGCAAGAGACGTTGTCGATTCACGACCAATACTGAAAGATTGTCATCTAACACTCAACGAGAAGGCAGTGTGTCATTAATATCGCAAAACCAGTATTATAGCTCATATGAATTCATGCCTTTTTCACAGGCCGTATAATTTAGGAAACTTTCAGATAATCAAGGCGATATAAGAATCTAGCATGATGAATAGGTCTTCTTCCATCAAGCCGAATATAATGAATCTTACAGTCCAATTATAATTGCAGCTATATCGCCGTCCCATATGTCAGATGTTCCCCTCAAGGAACAATGACACTGAATTGCGTTAGATAAATCAATCAAATTACACCCTGCCCTCCACGTGATATTGTTTTACTCAACTATAGAGGGAATATCTGTCATACGGATACAAATATATCTTGAAATTGAACGAGATGACGTAAGTTACATACAGAGATGTTGTATTTTGGCGCGTTAGAATTGTTGGTCTAGACTTCCGATGAAATCGACAGCATTAAACAACTACCCAGTATCGCAGTGTCCGTGCCACAAAGCGACTTGCATAGAACTATTTCTAGTGTGTCTACAAGTTCAGAACTCAATCTCCAACATGTTAGTGACTCGTCTATTCTTCAACAAGTGCACTGGAGTCTTCGGATGATACCTTTCACTTGTCACGATAGACGCTGGTATGATAAAAAAAAAAACTTCAATGTTACGACCTTGAGTGCCAAGCATAGGTCATTTGTAGCACTTCACCCGCTGCTGGTTACGTATCAATGTAAATGAACTATTCTCAAAATCGCTCGCTTACGATGCCCATGTTACCGTATTTTGGATCTATAATAGATAGGTCATTGGGATCTTGAAATGATTTGAATGTTGAAACCTAGATTACATTTGGTCTGCGATGATCCTACGGAGCTCGTGTGAGATAAATGGCACGATGACCATAAACATGAACGTCATAGCCCAGGGGTAGCCCCATAAATCGCGCATGAAATCGTTGACAAATTTATCGCACGGCTGCCGTGGCAAATGTAAATTCTACCACGGTTATTGCAAAGATCAAGTGGATGCCGTTGTCATCATTCTACGATATATCTTAATACGCAGTCTTCGACGTTAACCGGTGGCCCGATGCCCAAGGCCAGTAAAATCTTGATCGGGCTTCTAAAAATATTTAACCCAGGAGTCCGGAGGGCCTGTAAATGTTTTATTATATGTTTTGTATATATTACAAATATAGTGCGAGATTGACTCAGACTGTGTCATGACTTACAGGTAGCAATGAAATTTCACATCGAAAAATGATCAACCATCCTGCCTTTTATGAAGTATAGGGAGGCACAGGCACTGGAAGTTAATGTAAATATATAGTATATAAAAAATACATGCACATACTATATATTTACATTAACTTCCAATGTCCGTGTTGGGATTCCTGTGGGGTTTCGGGTTAGAATAGGTCCTCAGTACCCCTTTGCTTGTCGTAAGAGGCGACTAATAGGGGCGGTCCTTCGGAGGAGACGGCAAAAACCGAGGTCCCGTGTCACAGCAAGTGTGGCAAGATAAAGATCCCTTCCTGCTCGATGGCCATAAGCACCGAGCATAGGCCTAAATTATGTAGCCCTTCACCGGCAGTGGTGACGTCTCCATATGAGTGAAATATTTTCAAGAGGGGCGTAAAATAATATTCAACCTGTGTAGGGAGGAGGCTCGTCAGTGAAATTCCAAACCTCACAAGCGTATTTCGCAATCATAACCATCAGATCCAAATAATTTAAAAAAAAAACCCAGTAGGACAAGGAGAAAAAGAGATCGAAAAGTTAAGCCCCATTGGACCGAGGGTAGGCCTTTGCTGAGATTTAATTCGGGAGAAAACAATGTTTTGTACGTGGTGTAAACAAAACACAGTAGAACATGAGCTTCTGATGTCAAAATAAAATAAGATATAATAATGTCAGTTGCTCTTTAACTATGGTCATCTGGATATGTATTTCCTACAGTATGTTTGTACCTTGCAAATGACAAGTGGTCAAATTAGAAAAAACATTTTGTGCCATTAAAATATTGTTCGGGCTTGCAAAATTATTATACTGGGAGGCCCGAAGGGCCTGTGCTTCACAAAGTTTTTCATGAAGACTGAATACGTGTTAACTGATTATGAGAAAATTGATTCAAATCTTGCTTGCACTTGCGAGTTTTGCTAATGCAGCAATGGATGACTGATAATTCAATTTTATAATCATAAAATCAATCAATTTGTTGTAAAACAAATTCATAAATGACTGTAGAACATTTGTCATTCCGTATAAACCAATCGTCTGCATTCCGAGAGCGATACACAAGTAAACATGGCGATGCACAGACAAGTTTTTCTTGAATTGAAAACAGTTGATATAATCCGTTAGCATCAAACTTAAATACTTGAAATATTTTTTTCAAAATAGATTTAGAATGCCCCTAACATCTCACCCTTTTTTTTTTTTTTTGTCAGCTAAAAACAATGTAAAACGTTTCGGAAACTGCCATGACGTCACAGTGACCTAATTCGTAGCTACATAGGAAAATGATCGGCTTTATATTTCTGAGTCGTAGTAGAATAGAAATAAAAATATTGTTTTCGTGCGTGTTGCAAGATCACCTCCTTGGGTCGAGATGTTTGAAATCAGTGGTAGCGCGTTCGCTTCGTAACCGGGAGGTCCTGAGTTCGAGCCCCGCTCGTGCCATGGCCGCGTGAAACCAATGACATTAAAATAAGTAGCGATTGCTCCTTCGCCAAACTCTCGGCATTTAGAAGTGAGAATCACGGGTACTTCCGATATTACCTTAAAAGCGGAGGTCCCGTGTCGCGAAAGGGCCTTCACTGCTACGGCCCTGAGCGCTAAGCATAGGTCTAAATTTTCGACTGGTGACGTCTCAATGTGAGTAAAAATTTCTCGATTGATTTGGGGTTTTACGCCGTTTTGGCAATATTTTCAGCCATTTTACGGCGGTTAACTAATTCAATTACGTTTGGTTGTAAGTGTTTGAGTTTCCCTGACGGCCCCCAGTGAGCCTACTCTTTTTCGAACATCAGGGAAACGATCTTTTGCGTGCCAAGGGGGTTGTGATCCTTGACACGGGTCACCCTTTAACGTCCCATCCGACGGACATAATAGTTAAAACTACATGTATATAAACAGTTTAAGAATCAAAAACTAATCCGTGTATATAAACAGTTGCATGAAAATTTCTCGACGGGACGTAAATAAAAATCATTTAATTTTACATGTTTACACGCCTTTTCATTGGTTGAATTATTATATGAATATCGTATACCCCGAAAAATAAAATAATAAATGATCGGAACTACTTTCTATCGGAATGTTGGAGATTCCCCTGAATGGTCTATTTATAGATTGGGAATCCTGAAAAGAACAACTTAACAACTCTATCGATCCAAATAAATTCATTCAACAAAAACATTAACATATTAAAAATTAATGATAAATAAACAATTAATTACACAAAATAAAATAAATATGACTCCCATGAAACCAAGCAAAAGAATTTGCAGGGTGGTCTCAACACATCTGATGTTCCACAGGATAAGCGAATGTACTGAACGGGGAATGACAATTAATTGTCCAGTTCACACCCTACAACAACTTCTTCATGTCACAGACCCGAATGCCACATCATTATTCAATCATTGTTCCGAAACTGCAATGGTGTCTCCACTATCAGAGAAAGTGTGGTTCACAGCAAATTAGCCTGTCAAAGCGTACTAGTTTTCGAAATTCATGTCTGACATCTAGAAATTCTGGATGCGCTCAAAATTACACCGCACACTGTCTCAGAGCGACTGCAATTCTAACCCTTAACGACGATGGTTTTGAACTCCGACATATTACATGTATATGTTCATGAGTGGGCACCGGAACGAGGTGTCTGTACGCAGTTATAACAGGTATTGCAGTGATCATCAAAAGCAATGCCTTATTTATTCACTAGTAAAACTTGCAAGACCCTCTGCAACACTCACTCATCCCCCTGGAAACCCTCAAGAGAACCCTACTTCTCTGGTCTCTGATCGCATGATATTCCACTTTTGGTAATCATACTTATACTCCAACTGCCCTTTCAAAAGATGAAATTCTTCAAAACCATGCTTCAGTTTTAGACACATTTAATGTTCCAGTCAATAGGTCGAATGAATATGAGTTACCGTACCTATACTGGATTCCTAAACTACATAAAAACCCTTACAAACAAAGATACATTGCTGGATCCAGTAAGTGCTCTACAAAGCCCCTATCTTTGCTCCTCACGAAACTGTTAACAACTGTGAAGGAGAAACTTCAAACTTGCTGTGCGACTACATATGCCAGAAGTGGTGTTAATCAAATGTGGATTCTAAGAAATTCTAAAGAACTTTTAGTAAACTTGAAATCGCAGAATTTTTCCCAAATCAATAACATTAAAACCTATGACTTTTCAACACTATACACGACCATTCCTCACGATAAATTAAAGACTAGACTCTTTGACATCATAGACAGTTGCTTCTTCAACAAAAACGGAAATATTCATATCTAGTGATCAGTCATTCAAAAACATACTTTGTTAAACAACACTCTGATTCCACGCACAAGTACTCTGAAGTTGAAATAAAAAATATGCTAGAGTTCCTCATTGACAATATCTTCGTGGTCTTTGGTGATCAGGTCTTCCAACAGTCTGTTGGAATTTCCATGGGCACGAATTGTGCTCCTTTGTTAGCTGACCTGTTTTTATATTCATATGAAGCAGAATTTATTCAAAAACTTCTACGTGAGAAGAAAAAATCTCTCGCTGTGGCCTTCAATTCGACTTTTAGATATATTGATGACGTTTTGTCTATTAACAATGATAGCTTTCATTCATATGTCGATTTGATATATCCCTGTGAGCTCGAAATAAAGGACACCACAGAGTCGTCCACTTCTGCTTCATACTTAGATATTTTATTGAAAGTAGACATTAACGGCAAACTGACAACTCCACTGTATGACAAACGGGATGATTTCAGCTTCCCCATCGTCAACTTCCCATATTTATGTAGCAATATTCCATTATCACCTGCATATGGTGTTTATATATCTCAACTGATTCGATATGCAAGAGCTTGTTCTGCGTACAGTCAGTTTTTAAATCGAGGTAAGCTACTGACAAACAAGTTGATGGTACAGGGATTTCAACAGTCTCGATTGAAGTCAGCATTTCGCAAATTCTATGGTCGTTATAACGATCTACTTCGTCAGTGGGTCAAATGCTGTCTAACGTGTTTCATACCGATTGTTAAGCCGTTCTTGGCACACTGATTTTGACTGCGGATAACTCCGTTTACCTGATCAGGATATAAGGCTCACGGCGGATGTGACCGGTCAACAGGGGATGCTTACTCCTCCTAGGCACCTGATCCCACCTCTGGTGTGTCCAGGGTTCCGTGTTTGCCCAACTATATATTTTGTATTGCTTGTAGGAGTTATGAGATTGATCACTGTTCGTTATCTTCACCTTACACATCATGCACATGATCCACGCTTACCGTTCGTACCGACATCGAACATTGAGGTGAATGCCAGTTCAATTCAATTTATTCTCATATTGCACAAAAGAACATAGAGAAGATATACATATATATATGTTAAACAAAGAATTCAGTTGATGCAATGCATGGAAGAGTGTACAGTTTATAATTTTTAACCTGGAAGGGTAACTCTCTTGTGAATTATATTTATGAATTTGGAAAGATTACTCATAACAGATAACTTTTTACATGAAAGCAAGTTAAAGAATTTTATGACATTTGGTCTGGTTGTATATTTAGAAGGTAAATAATTTTTTCTACGATCCCTAAGAGCTGAACAAGTCATGATATAGTGAAACTCATCCCCAATCCCATTTTCACATAAATTACAAATTCTCTGGTTTCTGGGCACACCACTCCATCTGCCTGTTTCAAAAGGTAACCTGTGATTACTTGTTCTAAATTTTGCTAATATAAGAATAATATTTCTTGATACATTGGCTTCTAGATAATTTCTCGACGTAAAAATACTATTTGTAAATAAATTATAAAGTACACCTTTTCCTGATGTATTACATTCAGAAACCCATTTCTGTTGAAATTGATCATTCAGAGTTTGTTTAATAACACTAATCAGTCATTTTTCATTTTCTACAGATTGTAAAATCCAGATATAATTTAAACCACATTCTTGTAAAATTTTCTGTATATTTCTAACCCATTTAAAATCAACATTGTCTGTTGTTGAGTTATATAAAAATTTGTACAAAATACTAGACAACTTTTTGTCTTTACCATTCAACAATTTTAACCAGAATTTAATCATTCTAATTTTGACATGTATCCACAATGGATATCTATTAAGTTCACCATAAATCATATAATTCGGGGTAGTTGTCTTAAGATTCAATGTAAGTTTACAAAATTTCAGATGCAGTCTCTCGATGATATCTAAATTTTCAAAACCCCATAATTCACATCCATAAAGAAGTACTGGAACAACCATTTTATCAAACATATCAAGTTGACAATCCATAGATAAATTCAATTCCTTTGGTTTTTTTTAATGATGGCATACATAACTCTGGTTGCTCTTTGAACAACATATTTTCTGGTATTGTAAAAAGAACCAGTTCTTGAGAAAATAACTCCTAAGTATTTGAATTCTTTAACAATTTCAATTTCATTATTATTGTATAGAAATATTAAATTTTAGGATTGTCTACCTTTGCCAAAAATAACGATTTTAGTTTTATCCACGTTCACTTGCAACTTCCACTCTTCACAGTATTTTTGAAAACAATTCAGTTGGTAGTGAAGGTCATCTTTAGTTTCAGACATCACTACTGTATCATCTGCATACAACATTAATATGAGCCTTATAAAACAGTCCAATTTTTGATCAATTTCATCAGATAAGTTGCTCAAACCAATAACATTTTCATGTATCAAAAATTCTTCTAAGTCGTTAAGATATAATGCAAAAAGAAGAGGAGACAAATTTTCGCCCTGTCGAACTCGATTTTGACAAGGAAAGTATTAAGAATAATTATTATTGTGTAAAATTCTAGATTTACAACCATTATACAAGTTAACAATAAAATTCAGGCATTTCCCTGTTAAGTAATATTTCACAAGTTTTTTTTCCCATAATCCCAATCGCCATACTTTATCAAATGCAGCCTTAGAGTCAATAAAAGCCAAATATAATTTCTTTTTCTTAAGTTTCCACTCAACAAAGTTCAAGCAATTTTCTATCCACATAATTCATCTCTAATTCATCCTTTCAAAGCTGCGCCTTTCAGTTCTCAAAGGAACCCGTTTGTGAGTCAAAAGTAAACAGTTCGTGGAAGCCGCCATTTTCGATTTTCTGTTGATGTTTTCATAAATTACTACTCCAATTTCGAAACGTCATATAATGTAGTTCAAAAATAAATCTTTAATTCAACTCAAATCATATCATGTTTTACCATTCAAACTCAATGCTTTACATATTTAAATGATAAGGAATGAATATATTGTCTTTTTGGTGGATGGAGGGATTCCACGGGGGAAAAAAACCCGGAAAACTTTACATCATGCGCTACGCGCAATGATGCAGTTTTTCGTCTTTTTTTGTTCGTGGATCCCTCCATCCACCGAAAAGATAATATATTCATTCCTTAAATCAATCATTGATTGATTACGGTTTTACGCCGTTTTGGCAATATTTCAGCCATTTACGGCGGTGATAAAATCAAAACGCATCAGAATGATGCGTACATCGACAATTTAATACCTAGCCTTTAGAAGTTGTTCCTGGGATACAAGTTATCCGTTCAAATAAACTTGATCTTCAATGGGGTGTAAGGTATTTGTTAAGCATTTCTTGCATAAATGGAATAATTGTGATTTTTATGGAAAACGGAAGTTCAATGTTCAGTCAGGTTTTTGACACGAATGGATATATCATAATTGTATTACTGCGGATGGATTGATTGTATTTTGTTTAACGTCCTTCTCGATCGAGAATTTTTCACTCATATGGAGACGTCACCAAGACCGGTGAAAGTCTTTGCTTGGCGCTTACGGCCATTGTACAGTGGGGGTTCTTTACCGTGTCACACCTACTGTGACACGGGACGTCCGTTTTTAAGGTCATCTCCAAGGACCCGAGACATTCACACCTGCTGCCGAGAGTTTTAACGACTTAGGTATGTCACGGCCAGGATTCGAACCCCGGCCTTCCGCAAGCGGGTCGAACGTTCTAACCTTTAGACCACCGCGGCGGTCTTGTTAATGCGGAAGTTTTAATTACTGTCTCCTCATGCATGTGTCAATAAAGTTATCGAAATTAAATGTCATTTTACGTAGATATGGAATTATGTTCGTCTTTGAGTTGCACATCACATCTGGAACGTGAACAGATATTAATTTCGTACTGAAACCCGAGGGTATATTTATGATATTTAAAAAGACACGGGTAGAATAACATCTTATAAAGAGACATTTCATATGAGATCCATTGAAATTAAATTATGAATAAATAAAATTGTATTCGTGTCCAGTTCAGACTAAAACTTCCATTTTGTTTTAGAATTATCTACTGGATGAAAGCATATCTCTCTTTCTCATCATTCAAAACAATTAACGTTAAAACTGCTGCATAAATCAAAAAGCTGTTACAGTGGGGTTTACGTCGAATAAAATGGATTTATGCGGAAGTGATTATCCTTTAAATGACGGAAAGTGAAAACCGATCGGTTTCAAATGGAGTACAGATTTTCCGCTTGAATGTGATAAAAACAACTTGCTCAGATCTCAGTTTCCTTACTTTTTGACAAATGCCGTTAGTGAGGACGCTGGTTTTCTAAATGTCGTGATCAAAGTATAGAGATGGAAGCAGTGCTGGGGCTTCTCGGCGGGAATGAATAGAACGTTATTAATCAAATCTGAACATCATGGAATGTCCATTAGAGTATGATGTATATGACAACGGAACTTCCGTTATATAGACAGTTTAAAAAAAGTAATAGAGAGGATAATGGAAAACTACACACACAGATCTGATGAATTATTGCAAGGCAGAATAACATTTCCAAAAAAGATTTCATATCCAACAACACGAGATCTCGTTAGACGAATATCTCAACATCTTTATAAGACGTTTTATCAGACGATGACCGCGACATCTCATTAAACGAATACCGCGACATCTTATTAAGTGAAGGCAGCGATATCTTATCAAACGTAGACTATGATACATCACACTATTGTATCAGACGAACAGTGCGATATATTACCAGACGAATACCACGTCATTACAATGGACGAATACTGCGACATTTGGAGACCATTCTCTCATACACCAGATTCTCGGACTGAGTTTATCGGGTTTTAAAAAAGCATATGCACAGTAGATGGAATGCAACAGACCAATTAAATACAGTCTTTGATAAAAGTACTAGAAAGCGGTTAGCATGCTTCCTGGGATTCTCAACGAAGTCCTTTGTCTAATCTTTTGATATTGAAGTTCACGTACAATCAAATCAGACAAAAATCAGATATAATGAATTTTGCAATATTTTACTGAATAACTAAGCTAGTAACATTCTTTTCAAAGAACGTGGGAGCATCTTTTTTTTTCTCTATCAAATGATGCCATAATATTCAATAAATTCCTGAAATCAAAATTCCTTTAAAGGGTTAACATAATGGGGAAAAAATATAAATGCATTTTTAAGTCGAGATATTGTATATATATATATATATATTAAAAAAACCATGTATTTATACAGGACTCCAATAGAAACCCTACGTAACCTATGCCACCTTCAATCGACATTCACTAAAAATGTAGTTTACTTCTTGAATACTGTGATAAAACAGATACCCTAATAAACACTAGACTCTGGTAATTCTTCACATTAGAGAAAACCACTATGAATACAGAACATAGGAATTATACATGCAAGGTGAAGATAACGAACAGTGATCAATCTCATAACTCCTACAAGCAATACAAAATAGATAGTTGGGCAAACACGGAGCCCTGGACACACCAGAGGTGGGATCAGGTGCCTAGGAGGAGTAAGCATCCCCTGTTGACCGGTCACACCCGCCGTGAGCCCCATATCCTGATCGGGTAAACGGAGTTATCCGCAGTCAAAATCAGTGTGCCAAGAACGGTTTTAACAATCGGTATGAAACACGTCAGACAGCATTTGACCCAATGCGAGGTTGTATTGACGAACTAGATCGTTAAAACGACCATAGAATTTGCGAAATGCTGACAATCAATACATACTTTGCATTTGGCATAACTCTTTTGTAAGGTACTTTCTATTCATCGACAAGCTTGACACATATAAACCAAACTAACAATATTTCTAACTGCAAACATGCAATGTCATAACTACATCTATAGGTACTTATACCGTTACATTCTATACCATTTTGGAACAAGAGTACCGCAACGGTACAACATACGCCTGTCGGACAGTGAAATTCATCCTGTAAGCATATTATGCACTCTGAATTGATATACACACGTTCTGAATAGAAAATCCTTAAAGTAGGCCATGGTGCACTAATCCATCTGGCACGTGAACTGATTATGTATTTCTCTAAGAGGGAGGTTGTGATAAACTTTCAGGGCAATACCTGTATCCGTAATGAAAAAAGTCGGAAAACTGTTTGACCTACTTCTATCCTTACAGTAGGTCATGGTGCAGTAATCCAGCTGAAATGCTAACTGAACTTGTATTCCTCCGAGATGAAGCTTGTGACTAAATTTCAGGTCAATGTCTATATCTGTAACGAAAAAGAAGTCTGGAAAACTGTTTGAAAGGTGTAGATAACGAACAATGATCAATCTCATAACTCCTACAAGCAATACAAAATAGATAGTTGGGCAAACACGGACACCTGGACACACCAGAGGTGGGATCAGGTGCCTAGGAGGAGTAAGCATCCCCTGTCGACCGGTCACACCCGCCGTGAGCCCTATATCCTGTTCGAGTAAACGGAGTTACTAGTATCCGCAGTCAAAATCAGTGTGCCAAGAACGGCTTAACATTTTTTTTAGCCCGAAAGTACACTAATCCAGCTGAAATGCAAACTAACTCTTACGCTTCTTGGGAAAGAAATTGTGACCAAATTGTAACTATTACGGGGAAGTCTAGACTGAAACAGAGACGGACAGACCAATCAAGCTGAAATGCAAACTGAACTTGTATTCCTCTGAGAGGAAGCGTTGACTAAATTTCAGGGTAATATCTGTATTCCTAATGGGGGAAAAAGTAGGAAAACTGTTTTGACCTACTTTTAGCCCGAAAGTAGGTCTTGGACGGACCGATCCAGCTGAAATGCAAATTGAACCGGTATTCCTCCAAGAGAAAGTTGGCGACTACATTTTAGGGCAATTATATCTGTATCCATAATGAAACAAGATGTACTGTGAGCAATGCTCACTAAGAATACCCCCCGCTTACCCCAAAGGGTGTTGTTAATAGGTATCAATTACCTCTTTCCTGAGTGTAAAAATATGGTATCCATTTGTAGAAGAAAATGGAAGATATAGTCCGAACACAAATCCATGACATAAACCTATAATTTTGACCTTGAGATCAAAGGTCAATGTCATAAAGAGGTCATGAATGTACATGACACATAGTCTCATGGTGATACACCCATGTCTTATGGTATGTCAAAACCCTATAATCAATTTTGACCTTGAGGTCAAAGTTCAAGGTCATATACAGGTCATGAAGGTATTCGACACATCGTCTCATGGTGATACACTCATGTGTCAAATATGATATGCCTATGTCAAAGAACAAAGAAGTCATGGCCCGGACATGAATCCATTGTAAAAACCTTTAATTTTGACCTTGAGTTCAAGGTCATATGGAGGTCATGAAGATACATGACACATCGTCTCCTGGTGATACACTCATGTGTCAAATATGGTATGCCTATGTCAAAGAACAAAGAAGTTATGACCCGGACACGAATCCATTGTAAAAAAAACATTAATTTTGACCTTGAGTTCAAGGTCATATGGAGGTCATGAAGATACATGACACATCGTCTCCTGGTGATACACTCATGTGTCAAACATGGTATGCCTATGTCAAAAAACAAAGAAGTTATGACCCGGACACGAATCCATTGTAAAAAAAAAACCCTTTAATTTTGACCTTGAGGTCAAGGTCATATGGAGGTCATGAAGGTACATGACACATCGTCTCCTGGTGATACACTCATGTGTCAAATATGATATGCCTATGTCAAAGAACAAAGAAGTCATGGCCCGGACATGAATCCATTGTAAAAATCTGTAATTTTGACCTTGAGTTCAAGGTCATATGGAGGTCATGAAGATACATGACACATCGTCTCCTGGTGATACACTCATGTGTCAAACATGGTATGCCTATGTCAAAGAACAAAGAAGTTATGACCCGGACACGAATCCATTGTAAAAAACCTTTAATTTTGACCTTGAGGTCAAGGTCATATAGAGGTAATGAAGGTACTTGACACATCGTCTCATGGTGATCTACCTGTGTGCCAAATATGGTATGCCTAAGTCAAAGAACAAAGAAGTTATGGCCCGGACACGAATCTAGACAGACGGACAGACAGACAGAGTGATTCCTATATACCCCCCAGAACTTCGTTCGGGGAGTATAAAAAGTCCGGAAAACTGACCTTCTTACATCCTTAAGTAGGTCGAGGTGCACCAACCCAGCTGAAATGCAGACTCACTCTTACATATCTTAAGGGGGAAATTGTGACCAAATTTCAAAAGCTGTACCTGCATTCGTTACGGAAAAGGGTCCGGAAATCATGACCTTGGACGGACAGCACCATAACTGACGACGGGCGTATAAAAATTAGACCTTCAATCTTCTACATGGAAACTAAACTTACCGTATTCTAAATAATCTAAATATTTTCAATTGAATGAATGTTCGAGTCTGCTATTCTTTAAATTCATAGTTTTCTATACAAACATTATACGTCAGTTTCATCAATTATTCACAAACAATACAAATACCTTGAATATTCAAAATATCATGTTTGCTAAGCAAATGCCATTAATATTTATATGACCGGTCGACAAGGGATGCTTGCTCCTCCTTGGCACATGATCCCACCTCTGGTATATCCAGAGATCCGTGTTTGCCCTATTCTTTATTTTGTATTCTTTATAGGAGTTACACGATTGATCACTCACGTTATCTTCGCCTTTCATCCAACAATTTTGAGATTAAAACACCCACCTGAGAAAAATACTCTGGCATTCCACAGCTCTGAATACTGAATATTGAATTGAACCTCTGGTATATCCAGGGGTCCGTGTTTGCACTACTCTCTATTTTGTATTGCTTATAGGGGTTATGAGATTGATCACTGTTCGTTATCGTCACCTTTCATCAAATGAAATAATACAACAAATTAAGTGAACATGTTATTTATCATTATAATCAAAATGACATAACAATTCAAACATACAAAATTTATTTGCTTTGACAACTTAATACAAAAATCCCGTTACTAAATACTAGATTTGCAAATGAGGAAATCAACATGTAAAGTATACAAATTTATCCCAGTCAGTATATTTCTATACAAAACACTATCTTATATTTGTTTTTAAGATTACATAATTTCTGATATATTTCCAAATTCTCGAAAGCAATTCCATGGCAACTTTAAAAAAATTTCAACTATGTTTAAAGCATATTCTACCCACTGCCTATTCAACTCAGAATATTCTTTCAAAATGTTCTCATAATATTTTCCAAGTTGATTCAATAATCTCAAAATGTCCTCATAATATTTCAAGTTCATATTATTAATATAAAGTTTTCATTAATATTTTAAGTTTCATTAGGGCCTTCGTGGCCGAGTGTTTAGACCATCGCGCCCAAAATCACACGGCCTCTCACCTCTGTCGGCGCGGGTTCGAATCCCGCTCGCGCCGGTAAGTGAGAAAGTTTACTTTCGGAAGGTCGGTGGTCTCTTCCCAGCTACATTGCATCTGGGCTCTCTCTTCCACCAACAAAAACTGGACGCCACCAGATAACTGAAAAATTGTTGAGTGTGGCGGAAAACATCAAAACAATCAATCTAAGTTTTATTACTATTCATAAGGTTTCTTATAAATATTCCCTGCCAAATGTTTCTCTATAGTGTCACAAAGTATTAACATCAGTTTCTCATAAATATTCTCAATAGTCCTCATAAATATTCGCAATAGTCCTCATAAATATTCTCAATAGTCCTCATAAATATTCTCAATAGTCCTCATAAATATTCTCAATAGTCCTCATAAATATTCTCAATAGTCCTCATAAATATTCTCAATAGTCCTCATAAATATTCTCAATAGTCCTCATAAATATTCTCAATAGTCCTCATAAATATTCTCAATAGTCCTCATAAATATTCTCGATAGTCCTCATAAATATTCTCAATAGTCCTCATAAATATTCTCAATAGTCCTCATAAATATTCTCAATAGTTCTCTTAACATTCTCAATAGTCCTCATAAATATTCTCAATAGTCCTCATAAATATTCTCAATAGTCCTCATAAATATTCTCAATAGTCCTCATAAATATTCTCGATAGTCCTCATAAATATTCTCAATAGTCCTCATAAATATTCTCAATAGTCCTCATAAATATTCTCGATAGTCCTCATAAATATTCTCAATAGTCCTCATAAATATTCTCAATAGTCCTCATAAATATTCTCAATAGTTCTCTTAACATTCTCAATAGTCCTCATAAATATTCTCAATAGTCCTCATAAATATTCTCAATAGTCCTCATAAATATTCTCAATAGTCCTCATAAATATTCTCGATAGTCCTCATAAATATTCTCAATAGTCCTCATAAATATTCTCAATAGTCCTCATAAATATTCTCAATAGTCCTCATAAATATTCTCAATAGTCCTCATAAATATTCTCAATAGTCCTCATAAATATTCTCAATAGTCCTCATAAATATTCTCAATAGTCCTCATAAATATTCTCAATAGTCCTCATAAATATTCTCAATAGTCCTCATAAATATTCTCAATAGTCCTCATAAATATTCTCAATAGTCCTCATAAATATTCTCAATAGTCCTCATAAATATTCGCAATAGTCCTCATAAATATTCTCAATAGTCCTCATAAATATTCTCAATAGTCCTCATAATATTCTCAATAGTTCTCTTAACATTCTCAATAGTTTTCATAAACAAGAAATTCGGATGGATGTCATTTTGTTTATCTGGGCAACTAGATTGAATGAAGATTTCATCTTGAACGTTGAAAAAAAGGAAATGACAAATGTCTGTCCCGCCATGGTAAGAATTAACAATAAAACCCCGAATGTCGTAGAATTTGTACTGTGTTCCTGAACGACTGAAACGTATAATTCTTGCTGTGGTTTACATTTATTACTGTTGGATATGTGTTAAAAATACTTGCACCATCTATATTACAGGAAATATTTCCGCAAACCAGTATTCTTTGATCATCTTCAACCCACACTATCTGCTTGTGAATAATGTATTACTACGCGATCGTATCATTGTCAAACGCAAGTATGGTCTAAAATCCGATTAATATATTTTGTTCTTTTTATCTTATTCCAGTTAAGGAAATAATTGAGAATTGTTCTCTCTTCATATCCGACAGGTTTTGCCGCTGCAAATCAATCGCAGCATCCTGGGCATTTCCATCAGACTTGAGATGTTGCTCTCTTTTTTCCTAGGTAGCGCTCTGACAAAGCATCCGGTTGCGGTTACATGGCAGTAATAACCCTGCACACCAACCGCTGAAAAAACACTAAAATGCGGAGCCATTTTGTTTACATTGGAAACCGTTAATTAGGCTCAATTGGAATGAACGCTAGGGCAAGACTTGTTCAATTTTGTAAACATCAATAATCTCACCATTGAAAATACTGTCTATGACAAAAATAACGTCTATCTGATTACGTAAATCCACGACATTGTTGATTTGTAACGCATACTATGACTCCATGATACATTGTTGTTTACTGCTCATGACAAGTTACCTAACGTGTCCATAGAACAGCAATTTTGATTAGGTCGCAAGATTGTACAACAATGACGACAAATCGGCTAATTGGATCTCATTATTTACTTATATGACTTCCCGGTTCCGAAGCGAACACTCTACCACTGAGCTACCACGACCGGTACATGAAAAAATGCGGTCATAAATTTTAACAAGAACTACAAGGATCCAATTTGCCATTATGTAAGAGTCCTCATTCAGTGTGAAGTTTTAAACTTATTCAAACTATGATCCTGGGGACAAAGTAGTGGTAACATTTACGGTTAAAGTGTAGGACAGGAAAACACAGCAAGAACCACGAGGGTATACTTTGTCAAATATATGCAAATATGCAAGCATCCCCATACAGTGTAGAATGAAATGTTCAATCCATGACCTAGGAACTAGGGCGGGCCACAATAATTATAAAGATTTAAAATCTCATACAGTTAGTTACAGAGAAAATTGTTTTGAATTTTCAGATATACAATAGTACGATCTGTCAAACTGATATTCAAGCATCCTCAAACAGTGAACTGTAGATCCAAGTTTATCAAAATATGATCCTTGGGGTCAGGCAAAGCCACATTGGTGGTTTGGTATACCATAGAATTAATCACAACGGCGCATACGTTGTTCAGATTCATGTTTGCTCAAACTATGACTTTCAGGGTCCAGCCCAGCAACGATAGAGGTTGGAATATTACATAGGAATATACGTATATGAATTTTGTATGAAATATCTTTAGTATTTATGCAAATTTGAAATACTTATAAAAAATGCAGTGTAGTGTACATTTCTTAAAAGGTTCAACTTTTCACATTACTTTCCAAAAGGCTAAATTGGTTCACATACTCTCGTAGTGTTTATTCAACTTTGATTAAACTCTCACATGACTTGTACGTGATCACTTGGAAGTTCATCTAAAATCTATATAAATCCATAAAAAACCAATCAGTGCTCGTGTGAGCAACGTCGACCACATACCTCTTGTTAAATGTGCAATTATAAAATACATTTACATGTTTATTAGATCTACGATGCACATAGAGATCAGTAATTTGTATCCCACAGAGTGTTTGAGCCATGTTGTTGATGTTAATATTTTCCCACTGGGGCAAAGAGAATCTGATTTCAGATTTTGAATGTCTGTACACTTCATCTATAAATCTAGCATGTTGATTTATTGTGAAACCTTACAACAAATGAAACAACAAATCCCCCGGGAGTGACTGAAGTAAATGTATTCTGCAGAAATTGATACGAGTGTCGCTGAAGCTGTGTAATAGTTATAGGCATGGATTAAGGCAGTGCCAATTAAAATGTAGAGAAATCCGCAAGGGAAATTTGTATATATACTTCTGTAAAATCCAATCTAGTGCTTTCATCCGAAATTTAATCTAAACATATTACACAGTAATCCTTTGCTCTTTACTCGAGGGCATGAAAATAGTGACATGGTGTGCTTATAAGCATATAAATACAATCTACAGAGCGAGATAACTTCTTCCTAAAACTCACGACTTTCATCATTCTCTTAATGAATATTCAAAACCCTGTCCAGACGATCACAGCATGGTAATCTTAAATACAAGTATAAGCAGTAGATTAAATTTATTATGAATATTCTCCAAACACAGCTTTCCTTCCCAATATGGAATTGAACTTGAGATCTGTGGAATCAAATCTCTTGGTAGACCACTCGATCATTGAGGCAGGTTATAAATTGTAATTTCTCGTGTTACGTTGCCGCGGCCCTGTGAGCCATGAGACCACTGAAGTCGGTCCCGACGATATGTTGCGGAGTAGGAACAATGTCACGAACAGGTCTGTGCGCTCTAAGACGTTAAAGTACATGTAGGTAGTGATTGCTCCTTTGCCAAACGTTCGGCATTTAGAAGTGGGAATCACAGGTCTTTCAGATATGACCTTGAAAACGGAGGCGTTTGCACGTTGGAGAACCCTCACTGCTACGGCCCTGGCCGCTATCCATAGGTGTACATTTCATGTACTTCACCTACAGCTGGTGACGCCTCAATATGAGTGAAAAATTCTCGATGGGACGTAAAACAATCAATCAATCTCTTTTTGATCAGTATATTCATTTCTCGCGTATACAAGTACGCGTAGTGTGACAGGGTTGAATTGCATTGAAATCTGTATGATAGTATGCAATTCAAACTTGCTAACAACAAATATCCTTGCGACATATTTATATACAGGTATTGTGTGTTCGAAAATTTATTTCTTTCGTTTCTTTTACCGGATTTATGGGCGATAAGTTTACGTACTGTTTCTATATATCATGGGGAAGACATTGTAAATTCATGAAGTAAATGGAAAATTGACAAATATAGTATATAAAAACATCATTGCCATAGTTTATAACGTGATTTGAGGAAAGTACACAATTTCCTAAACCAAGCTGGTATTACAAAAACCATGGATAATATTATATTTATTCTCGATGATGTAATATCAATCTTTTTTTTATCGGCGAAGCCATTAATGCTGCATTACTTTAAAACGTTCCTTGGAGTAGGCATTTAGAGGAAACATTATCTAAAACCGCATCTACGGTATAAGAACATTTCTTTAGCTTTAGAAGTACTTCGTCGGCTTTATAAAGATACTCTCATCTTCGCTAGACAAGGTCTCAGACACGCTACTGTCATCAATCCATGATAGATTTAGTCAAAGTTTCGCAATTGCTGCCCACCACCCACTATCGGAAAGTTTAGCTCATGTTCATGATACATGTATCTTTATTAACCTATAAGAGCATGTGTTCTAGAAAGAGTTAAATGGCTGCACCATGTATTTCCACAAAATTTGTCAAATATTTCAAATTGACAAGCTTTCTCACAACCAGAAGAAAAGCATGAAAATCCATTATCGGTTGAAATTATTTGTTTATTTGCACAAGAACTGGAAGTGGTGCACTGTAAACCACTATGAATATTTTCCTAGTGTAATTACTCGGATCTGATTCAATTATATTGCAGTCGTAATAACCCCATCGTGATATCCTTGTCGGGGTAAAATATCGGAAACTCGAAATTGGTAAATATTGCTCTAGTAGTGTTCAATGCATTTGGTGACACCTGTAGTTTCCGTCACCACTGCGATTGATTATGTTTAATATAATATCTTCTCTTATGTGTGGTCCCAGGCATGTTTGACTCATTTTGATTGGATGCAGTAACTTCAAGCTATTTTACGTATACACTGATGGCTATGCGCCACACACGTTATAAAACGCATATAGGAGGGTTGAGCATAAAGTTCGTGAAATTTCTTTATTGCAAAATAATTCAACAGAAATAATTCAAAATCATACATGAATATGATATTTAATTTACTTTGAATTGATGTACGAAATGTTTTTGACCTTAATATTTGGCCGTTGTTAAAGGTGGGGAGACTGTATACACTGTACATGTATTTGTTCTTAATATTTTGTTATTTTGTTGCTTGTATGAGAGAGAGATTGATTGTTTGTATCTTGCTTAACATCTCGCTCGAGAATTTTTCACTCATAATGGAGACGTCACCAAGACCGATGAAGGGCTTCAAATTTAGGCCTATGCTCGGCGCTTATGGCCATTGAGCAGTGAGGGTTCTTTAGCGTGACACGGGTCATCCATTTTTAAGGGTCATCTCCGAGGACTCGTGACATTCACACCTGATGCCGAGTGTTTGGCAGTGGAACTGTCACTACCTGTTTTAACGACTTAGGCGAACGCTCTAACCTCTCGGCCACCGCGGCGGTTGTATGAGAGAGAAAAATGCACGAGATGTAATATGAAATCAAAATGACGTCATAATATCGATTGTTCGAACTATCTAAATTCGTTGAATGCCATTGATTTCATTGATTACTTAGATATTCTATTTGTGGTTTGTTGTTTATCAATACATCATTAGAGAACATTGAAAATCTATCAGTTTTGTGAAAATCTTGAGAATACATCGACTCGGACGCATAAATTTATGACGGAGGCAGGTCAGCAATTCGTGTTCAAGTGGAACAAAATATTTAACGAAGGAAAAACTTCAGTAGGAGACGATAAAAGGTCTCGCTGGCCGGTTGAGGGTCGTCCTGCCCTTGTTGAAAGAGTGGGTATGTTAATGACCATGGACTATACGAGGGATTGTTGGGGAGATCATATGAAACGATGGAGCGCGTTTTAAAATTTAATCTGAATAAGAAGGTGAGTGCGAAGATGCTTAGGTTTCTTTTTAAGTTAAGAATGTAGAAGTGTATCCAGTGTGGTAGTAAGTTTTTACAAGAAAGCAACCGATGTGACGCGACGTTTTTAACGTCACGTCACAGACTCCCCGGGGTTTTGCAACATACAATTTTCAAACTGTTTGTCTGACTTTTGATCTTATCATAAAGATTTAAAATGTTCTGATATTACATAATGTATCTTGGTCATAACTATGAATATTTCATGTCGTTGCTTCATCCCAATGAAATTCTAGAGAGAAAAAAATCTATGAACTTTCGGTTCAACCCTTCAATGCGTAACGCTATATCACGCATATGCCGTTTTCTGTTTCTCGCTATATCACACAAATAACGTTTCCTATGCACCATGCAATATCTATATAAGATACACATGTACATGCCAAGCTATTTTAAAGAGTTTAATCAATAAATACCGACAAATTACACCAATTTGTTTATTTAAATGTGTGGTAAATCCGTTTCTCCCTTCTTAAAAATTACTTGTAAGAATGCTCAGGACCATGAGTCGCAAGCATACAAATTCTTCTATGGCTGGAAACCTAGTAAACAATAATCTTATCGTTTTGTGTCATCTATGTCTATATTTTACATGTAATACAAACAGGAATTGGTTAAAACTACATGTCTAGGAAGTAAACAATACTGACATACATGTATGATATGGAATTGAAGACTGTCTATACACAGATTTACAGATAGTCGTTAATGTATCTAGTTTGGAAATATCCAGATTTGTTGGCAAACAGTAGAGACACCGGAACTTGGTCTGATTGATTAAAGATAAAACCTTGAACATGCAATGAAAAGGCAATATATTATCCGTAGATCGGAGGAAATATGTCTTAAGAAGTCCCATTTTCCTTTCACTTTGCATGAATTTAATTTCTGAGACTTAATTTGACGAAGAACGTTCTTGAAGAGGTCCATTACGATGTGAATCGATGTTTGAAAATTGAATGAAATAAATGAAGCAGTCCGAATAATCTGACATTGTCAAATAGTCTTTGTCATTCCTTAACGATATTATAGAGTGTGTATGAGTTTCTAAGAATTCACGGGCTAAAACAAGATAAGTAAAGATACCATACCCGTGACGAATTCAACAGCCAGTTTTGAATGCATTATTCGGATTTTACAATTCAATTAAGAAGCAGTCAAATAATGAATTCATTGCAATTTACAATTGAGTGAAGAAAATGACAACATGTTTTGCATTACGATATAGTAAGGAGATATCATTAAATGCGTTAGATTTGAAAAATGGTGGATTTTCAATATGTCTAAATATAATGCTAAGGTTATTGATGACCTCTAAAAGTAAAAAAGCATTTCGAAGACCTAGCCTTTTTATCTGTGGTATGAAGTGGATAGTGTAGTAGAAGAAAACTTTTATTAGTCATCAGGGATTTTTCGAAGAACAGATAATGTCTTTACTACAATAAAAATAGGGTTTTTTTCTGAAACAAAATACAGTACTTCAAATGATGTAAGATACTGGTAGATTTCTTAATGGTTCCTCATAAACTGCAACATTCTTTGGTGTATTTTCCCTCCGAACTTTAACGTTGACAACTTTACAATGACAAGATATTTGTTTTATGGTGGTGCTATGTTACTGCAGAGAAATTCATCAGCGTGGTTTTTTTTAAGGATAAATGCTCGGCATTACAAAATCATCGTAAATAGCAACAACGAACATTACGAAGTCGCGTAGGTGTAGATTAAAAGGAACATTTATTTATGCCCATTCTGTTAATCAGAATAACCATTTACTCTACAGTTGTTAATTTTAATTAGTTAATGATTTTCAGGTTAAGTTCCATTAAAATGATTTACATTTTCGCAAAGGAATTTGAAATTCAGCAAATTGACAATATGAGACCTGTATAACATGGGAATATTCGTGGTGTGTCATCAAAGACTACTATGCTTTTAGCTATATTTTAAAATTTACTTTCAGACGTAGCTACTCGTCTTACACATAGAAGACATCCGTTTTCGTTTCCCTGGATATTTCAGTTATTATTTCCTTCATACTTCGTTTGCATTGACAGAGCTTGTTAGGAAACCTAATTGGCTTCAAAGTCATCGATATCTTCCCGTGTCAATTATCTTCGTGTATCTTTATTGCCAGACCATATGGAGGCTTAATTCATGGTTATTACCGTGTTGAGTACCTGGGCCGCCTTTTACCAGGGTCTGAGTGCGCTCTTTTCTCCTTTTTCCACGACCCTAGTACCGGTTACTCAGTGACAGAGCTTGTTTTTACATCTAAAAAATGTCTTCCAAATGTCTCCCAGCTAGACTGTTTTATCCCAAACATATCATATCAGTTTTTCTGATACTTTTCAATGTCAGCTATGTATTAACAACTCCCCACTATTGAATGTATTGATGCCTTGTGATTACATGAGTGAGTGCATTATTGATCACCTCATCTAATGGTATTTTGGTTTCAAAAACAGCTGACAATAAAAATCATTCCATATCTATGACAATGATAAATTTATTGAAGTCCCAGCCATTTGCTGTCTGAAATTGACATTGCTATTTTAGAAGACCCAACTCGATTCGATTTTCATGCCATTGCTTACTATATGTCTCTTCTGAAAGCACGATGACGTACACTGTACAATGTCAAGTACATTATACTTGTGGTCTCCCACTTTGAAGTCATGCATAGACCTTAATTTACCTCAAAGAAGTACATTTCTACTTCCTCGGTACAAGCTGCCGTTTTATGACATACACTCAAGGCCATTCGATGCCACATACATAGTGCGTACGTCATCGTCATACGAGTATATTGTCCGCTACCAGCCCCAATTGAAAAGTGGCCGTAAACAATGGGTCAGAAGTTTAGATTGCTTGTATATTGTTTAATGTCCCTCGAGAATTTTTCACTCATATGGAGACGTTACCATTGCCGGTGAACGGCAGCAAAATTTAGGCATATGCTCTGCGCTAACGGCCTTTGAGCAGGGAAGGGTCTTTATCGTGCCACACCTGCTGTGACACGGAGCCTCGGTTTTGCGGTCTCATCCGAAGTACCGCCCCATTTAGACGCCTCTTACTAAAGACCTATTCTGATCCGGATTCCCACGACATGAAAAAGTGTGTCAGTAATAACAAAAATATAGTCTGATTAACGAAATATAAAGGACAACTGAAATTCCCTTAATCTTCACCAAAAAGAACTTATATCGAAAGATCAATACCTGTACATACATGTATATGGCGGTTTCTGCGATCCTGCTGATATGTAGTGAATATATACATTCAACAACCTTGCTATTAAATTTTAAGTTTTTAGATTCTACTGCTCGCCGGACGTGAGGTGCCGCCACCCGGAGGAAATCGAACCATCCATTATTCAATCGATCCATCTTTTATTCAATCAATGAATATTATTTACGGTAAGGAAATGTAAGGTTTTATTCAGATAAACGAAGTTTATTGCAGGACTGCTTAGAAAAATAAGGACCTAGCATTTCTTAATTCGTGTACATTGATTTCAACAGAAAGTCAGTGTCACTCAGCTCTTGATTAACTGCTAGCCCTTGATTGAAATTACATACATTGATACAGAACCCAGACTGACGATGTTTTTGTCTACTAAACCTCAATTATCAACGAACAGTATGAATATAAAAAAGATGTAATTACTATCCGCGAAAATAAGCAAATTACCTCTTTGTCTGATATTTTTTAATTTGTATGTCTGTTCTCATGTGAGACCACACTGGAAGTTATCAAACCTTAGTCCTTCTGGATATAAACAACCAGAATTACTTTGCCGTGCTCCGCAGTATCCATGTCCACGTTAAATGGTATTATTTCAGTCGCTGTATTTACGTTTTCAATTATCGTTTCCTTACCATTCCAAATCCCTGAGGGTGGACACAGAAATATATCAGACCGCCGGCAACTGCCGATGTCATCACTACATCAAAATCTATCAGATGACTGGTTTGTGTGCTTTACGTCCCGTCGAGAATTTTTCACTGTTACTGAAACGTCGCTAATTGTAGGTGAAGTACTACAAATTTAGACGTTTGCTTAGCGCTAAGGGCCGTACCAGTTATGGTTCTTTAACGTGCCAACGCCTGTTACAACACGGGGTCTCCGATTAAAAGGTCTTGCAATCACTACCTATGTTTATAGTCCTATTACGTCTTAATGTTGACGCAGCCATGGCACGAGCGGGGCTCGAACTCTCAACCTTCCAGTTACGATACGAAGCGAACGCTCTACCACTGAGCTACCATAACTGGTCAAACGAATGGTAGCATGGATATCATCATACATTTATGATATATTTGACGGCTGGTAGCTGTGGATGTCATATATTAAAAGGCGGGTAGCTGTGGGTGTCATCATTCGGCACATTTAGTAGTATCAAGAAAATATAATGCTGCCGGAAGTTTTATGCTGAATTATGTAGATGACGATAAATAGCTAATATTTAATATATGGCTAATTATTTTCAGTAATAAAATGTTTTCAGATTTTAGAGAATTTTAACGTGCAATACATGAGTCATTGAACAACTTTTCATGAAATAATAGGATCCACACCGAAACGTTCCGGGCAAAAGTTAACGTTATTACACTCTGGCTGTAAACAAAGATGGTGAATCAGTTTTAGTTTACTAAGCTCTGGTAGCCGGGTTCGATATGTTACTTTTTCCTTTGATCTTAGTCATACTTTAAATCATACAAAAACTTTGGCAGAAATCCAGTGTACAATAACATCCAAGGGGGGAGGGGGGGGGGGAGGGTATTAGATGTATGATAACTTCCAAACTATGGACATAGCTGGTAAACAACAATTTTGTAATATTTAATCAATGATGAAAACATAAGAAATGCAACATATAAATATATGAAACACAATTGATGTGTTCAGTTAACACACACAGTGGCGGATACAGGATTTCCGAAAAAAAAGGGGGACATTTTAGCCTAAATATTTAGCCATTCTGGGTGCCAAATCTGGAATTTTACTCGCATTATTTCTGATTTCAGTATGTCTTATGCAGGGTTTGAAAGTTTTCAACCTTATCATTTATATATGCCATGCAGTGATCCCTTGTAAATTTGTGGCGAAAAAAAAGGGGGGGGGCTCTCAATCCGCCACTCGCACATCAAGAGATTCTGTACTTCAAAAAGCACGTGTCATATGTAGTTAAAGTCTGCGACACGTACTTATTGTGCCCAATCCCTCATCCGCGCCTTGTTCATTATCAAAATAATATCATGTATATTTGAGATAACATAACGTCATCCAAATCAAATTGAAACTCTAAAAAGTCGGTGTCACTGATCTCCATGTCGAATCTTTTATCAACCCCAGACTTATGACGTCACATCACGTGCAATTTTCGTTTTGCAAAGATGTTATGAATATTCATGACACAGGACATTTACAGTGCTTTCTTTCGTTTGTATGAAATTTATTGTACAGAGGGGCGTGACAGAGAGTCTACTCTGTACAATAAATTCCACACAAACGAAAGTACTGTAAATATAATTTACAAATATAAAAGGGCCATGAAATATTATTCACAATTTAAAGCATTTCACGACACTAGCCTTGATAGATGGAATTGGCTGAATTGTTAAAAAGGTGCATGTGATGTTGCACACATTCATATTAGTACCAACAATACTTAAGTTTCTAAACATGAGGAGAAAATGAATACATTATCAATATAAGGCAACTGAAATATGGTTTGGCTTTATGATAAAGGAATTATTAAACTTATACTGGTGAATATTGGCACTGGATAGGTATAAATTCGCTTACAAGCTCTCGAATTTTCAAACTCAGCCGAGTCGATTCCTAGGTATACGGCACTTATAATTGTAAGCCCAATAACCTATGATATTTACGGGTACCTGTCGTCGGCGACGTTGACATATTACGGAAGTCGGGCTACTATACAAAGGAAATCATTGCTGTAAGACAAATTTTATTCCATCTTGTTTTTTTTCAGTACTAAACTTTGTAAAAAAAAAAATAAAAAAAACAAGTTTCATTTTTCGTTACTTAGATTTATTTGTTTCTAAACTTATTTCTCTGATAATGTATATTTACATATTGTAATAATTCTGAATCCTCTACCATTTGTCTGTATTGTACACAGTGTACCTATGAGCCACCTGGCTCCTTTGGTCAATAAATGAAGTACAAAAAAAGTACTTGTGCATTCTAGAATATATCAAATGATAACAAAAATACCCTTATCTTTGCTCCTCACGAAAATATTAGCTGTAAAACGTAAAACAATATTCAATCAGCAAATCAATCAAACTTTTTTTTACTATTCCGCAAATATCATGCCTGGATTACAGGTAAAATCAAAGCATTTCTATTGCATATTTATTTTTAAAACTCTGGCAATACAGCATACAGCACTGCGAACAATAATGGCATTCATTATCAATTCTAAGCAATAGCACTATATAAAATGTTCTAATCTGTTTATGTATAATTTTGTTGCCAGAAAATTTTACATGTCTGTTTGGGCACCAAATTTGTACCCGACAGCCCTTATAAAAATCAATTCGGGGAAACTTCGTATTGCATATATTGCATATTCTGAACACAAAAAGTCATGTTTTTCTTTGTCACTTTTGCGTACTATTTCTGGTGCTGTCAGATACCTATTTTGATGCAAGTTGTTGTCTGAAGTTTTTGCAACACGTCCGTGAATACAAAGATGTTTGGGTGTGGGGAATGGAAATGGGCAAGAAAAGACTCTGGTCCATATGTAGACAGTAGTGCGCTTTCCCCCTATCTGAAGTTGCTGTCCAGATTTGTAGTGGAAACCTAGTCTTAGATAAGGCAGACACACAATATCTGATAATCACATGAGTTGAACTTATCGCCACAACGTAATGCTTGAGTACATGTTCATCAATAGATGTATACTTTTTATGGAAAAGTAACACGTTTTGCGGAAAAGTAAAACTAACTTTTTTCAAAATTTGTGGAAAAGTAATAATTAAGTAGATGTGAATGGAACAGTACTAGCCACTTAATTTTGAATCGTCGATATTCATTGGTAATATACTTATACACTGTATAGAGCATGTTACTGTGTTCAGAACCATCTTCGGAACAATCAAATTTAACAGCTTTATTTCGTTTCAAAGATGAAAATGATGATCTTAGGGGAGGGAAAAGACAGAAGGAAAATGATAGGCCTGCGTTGATGGGGGCTGGTTACTGGTGAACACATGGCTAGAACATGTCTCATATGTCAGATAAAGTTACTTAATCTTTGTTTTAGAAAAAAAGGAGTAAATTTAATGTAACGAGTGTTAACGTTAGATTTAATTAAAATTTGGTGTACTTTGAAAATAATTTTATCTAAATATTTTTTTAACCTTAAACTATATAAGTTGACCTACAAAAATGTAGAATACATGTGATTTCTTTTATGTAGGGATGCTTTGTAAACTCTTTCTCCCAAGAACTGTCAGATTTGGTGCACTTATCTGTATCCTATAAGGAGGGATCTCTGAGGAGAACATGTGAAGAGCCATTTTCATCAGGTGGCTGTCATTGTTTGCTGACATTTGTAAAATTACATTAAAATCAATACAAGTATTACAATTTACATTTTGAAGACTGTGAGAGAGGACTTCGTGCTCTCAAGAGAATAAAGAACCAGTTGAGAAACAGATCACCCTGAGCAAAAAGATTATAAACTGTCCACCGAAGGAGCAGATCCCGATACGAGTTCCCTTTTGGGGAAACAGCAGCTTTGTGGAAAAACTCAAGACCAAGATTGATTAATGTTTAATATTTGCACCATATATGTATAAACTATTGAAATGTTTATTCTTTGTTATTGTTCTTTAATATATGATACGTTATCAAAAACAAAAAGGGTCGTGAAACGCTTCGCGCACAATCTGCAACACAGTAAAATTTGAAATGATGGAGAACCCTGAATCGTGAAACATGCAACTATTTCATTATTATAAGTCTTATTACCAGAGCTATAGCGTTGATCTATCACTCATCCTTGTATTTGGTTTGAATCAAATGTAAATCTGAAAATAAAATATTGATGCCCACAAGCTTGAGTGTCGTTTTTCATTTGAAAAGTTTCACAAAAGATCACGGCAGTTGCCAGAAAACAACAGGTTAACTTATCATCATAAAGTAAATAGGCTTATAACTCTGCCTACATTTTTTCGCTTCTAATATCATAGTTATTTTATGAATTCGGCATTCAGAAGTTGCAGTTTAGGCATAGTTGCAGGCGGTATTTAAAACTGTTTGAAATGAAACAACTGAACGGTATGTTTAGTGTTTCTGTTTTATGAATTGATGAATTTCTTGTCTGTTTACTAAATGAACTCTGTACAAATATCCTGCTACGTTTGTTCCTGTTATGATGCCAGTGCCGTGGCTGATCCAGGGTTTACGGAGGGGGGGGGGGGGGGGGGCAGGTGAAAGTCAAGTACATGTATTGGCCAAAATTACTCAGCCATTTTGGGTGCCAATCTGAAATTTTACTCGCACTATTTTTACTTTTTAAATTTGTGGCGAAAAGGAGGGAGTCTAAATCCCCCACTGCATTGCATAAGCAATAAGCCAGGTGAATGTACAGGAACTGACTTTTGCAGCGGTGATTGTATCCATACGCAAGTAAAGACTGATCACGTGACCAACTTCATGTTACAAGAAATTTAATGTTGATTTCATTAGTATTGTCATACAAGGAAGTGCATTGGCAAATGTAAATACTTCTTGACAACGGGTGATATCATCAAGATTATCACATGCGTCATTTATGCGCGTACGGTTCACCGTAGATTGTTGTTTGAGCGTTTGTAATAAACACGAATACCTGCATGGATATACAAAACATCACATGATAGAGATTAATCAAATGTCAACAGACGAACGTTTTTCTGTTTTGTTGCTTATATAACATTCAGTATGATAAAACAAATTTTGCTTTTAGTTGGGGTTTTCAATGTTACGCTCAACTACATGCAATATTTGTATACTATAACATTTATCGATTTTATTTAAAAGAACACCAAAATCTGTTTTTCACAAACCATACAGAATAGTTTTTTTCTAATTCCCTTGTTGGTTCCGATAAGATATGCTGCATGTACTTATGCATGCACAAGCTGACTTTTTCTCACTGTGTACGGTCACGTGCTAACCTGTTAGGTCGTATCTAGACATCAAGCTTCGGTGCAGTCGGAACATCGCTCGGCCTTTTTTGTTAAGTCGAAAAGTTTTTTATCGACTTGACGGAAAATGCCGAGCGATGATCCAATTGGTTCCAGTGAATTCGTAACTAATTCTGCATGCGCAAGCTTACTTTTCCCAATGGCATTCGATTTAACTTCGCTTATACCACCTTCACACTCACGGATTTTTCATTCGAGTCCTTACGGATCTCCGACTCGTAGTCAATCGCAATCGTTCGTAAATCACTCTTCGGTATCCGTTAATAACTCGTCACAACTCGCACAGACTCGTAAGGATCTGTGAAAGTTGGAGCAAATTTTTTGACATGTCAAAAAAAAAATTCACGATTGTCCGCGGATTTCATTTTCCGTAAATAACTTGTAACAATCCGTAAGTATCGTAAACTGATCGCAAGAACACGTAAACTGCTCGTAAGAATCCGTAAAAAACTCGTAAACAGGTTTTTTTTTCCCACGAATCTTTGCGGTTAGTTTACGATATGTTACGGATAGTTTACGAGTTGTTTACGGATTATTACGAATGCCTAAGTAATATTTACGATTTCGTACACGTCGGGTTACAATCGCTTTACGGATTGTTCAGAGTCGTTACGAGCGCTTTACCTATAGACACTATTACTTTACGAGTACATACTTAAACTTTACGATTAATACCACCTTCACACTCACGGATATTTCTTACGAGTCCTTACGGATCTCCAACTCGTAGTCAATCGCAAGCATTCGTAAATCACTCGTCGGTATCTGTGTCTAAATCGTAACAATCCGTGTACTTTTACGGATTTGTGGAATACGTAAGGATCCGTAAGAAAAATCCGTGAATGTGAAGGTACCATTATACATTTTCTGCGTGGACTTCAGGGTAATGCAATAAATTTCATTTTGAAATACATGTACATGAGGGTTTGAGCTGCTACCCTTAACACGGGTATAATTTTCATTAAGCGCATTTCTTAAATGACTGCTCCTTCGACAAACGCTTGACATTTAGAAGTAAGAATCTTGAGTCTTTAAAAGCTGAGGTCACGTGACACTTACCATTTCTATTTCATAATAAAGAACCCTCGCTGATACGGCTCTAAGCGCACATGCACATGTCAGAATTTGTAGCATTTCACCTATAGCTAACGACGTTTCTATTAAGGGGAGTGGGATTCTCGAAGGAACGTAAAAAGATCTCGACATGAGTGAAAAATTCTCGAAGAGACGTAAAATAAATAAGCTACAAACAATAACAAGACATTGTGTGGTGAAACACTGCAGGTAGGAGAGAGAGAGAAGTGGCTTAAGACGATGATAAAGGACTGCAAGTATAGCTTCTTTTTTTTTTTTTTTTTTATAATTTATTTATTTTTTTTGGTTTCATACAATACATCAAACACTTACACAAACATACCTTTCATACATGCATACATCTCCCTGTGGTTTAGGTTACTTGCTGTACAATAGTGAAAGTAATAATAATAACAATAATACATGTACTAAAAATAATGACAAGTACATGTAGTAATAATTAATCAACTGCAAAAATATTTTCCCACTTCATCCATATTTTATCAAAGTTATGTATTTTAAATGCTTGAATTGCAGCATATTTCTCTACATGATATTTAAACTTTAAGTGACATATTAATCTAACAAGATTTGGTTCTTTATTCTGCATTAAACAGATAAATATGTATTGTTTAGCATATAAAATTATAAAGTTTATGGCTTTATTATTTAAAGACAGTGGAATTTCACCAAATATTATATTTGACACATTAAAACCAATTCTTTCTGAAATTTTTCTATATATATGAAGACTTAACTCACTCCACAATGTTTGGGTCTTATTACACGAAGTAAAAATATGTGTTATTGTTTCAATATTACTTGTACAAAATCTACAGAGATCATCTGTTTTAACACTAATGTTTTTCAAATAATAACCAACAGGAAGAATTCTATGTAAAATTCTAAACTGTAGCCACTGAACAGAAGAATCACTAGATGTTTTGAAACAAATTTTAAACAGATCTTGCACTGAAATATCATCTACTCCATATGAAGATAGTTCAGTTTTCCACTTGCCCATAGAAGTTGGGATATCTTCTTTTGCATTTAGAATATTGTAAATAATATTAGAACATCTTTCATGTAATAAAACTGGTTCAAAAAATATAGACATACATGGATTAACATTTTGTTTGGTTGAGTGTCTATCAATTGACAGACGTTTTAAATATTTTGAAATTGCAGTAATAATGCTATTGTATTTCATTACACATACTTCTTGAAGATTGTATAAACACTGAAATTTTTCTATGGTATGGAAGTTACAATCAGTATCAAAAAAATCTTGAACAGCTTTAATCCCCTTTTCATACCATTTCTCATAAAACACAGGTTTTCCCGCAATTCTAATATTAGAATTGTACCACACTGGAATATTATGAAAATTATTTTTAATATTTGGGAGATTTTGACTAGTCTTCAAATAAAAAAACCAAGCATTAAAAACATCCTTCCAAAAAACATTGCTTTTAACACATAATTGTTCCACAATAAAACTATCTCCAAAGTCATATAATTTCTTTAAAATATCATTTCCATACATGGCAAAAAAAATATTCATCCATGGTTTCTGACAGTTGGACCTAGTAAGCCTTTTAATCCAAGAGCATTTCAATGATGTAATAAAATTGCTTATATCAACCATCTTGATACCACCCGATAGATAGTCTTGTGTTATCACAGACCTCTTAACTTTATCTACACTAGATTTCCATAGGAATTCAAAAATAATTTTGTATAAATAAGAGATTGTTTCTTTCTTTGGAGTAGGAAGTGATATAAACAAATGATTCAATTTTGGAATAAGCAAGGTTTTAATGACAGTAGTCCGCCCAATGGGAGTAAGAATCCTTCTTTTCCACTGTTCAGTAAGAGCAACGATTTTTGGTATTTGAATTCCGAAATTTATATCTTCAATTTCTGTAAGGTCAACTGAAAAATTAATACCCAATAAATTAAAAGTTGTTGATCCCCAATCTAATTTCCATCTTGTATGGTGAAAAACTTGATCTGAAAATTTCTTTGAACCAATCCAAACAATTTTTGTTTTAGAAGAATTAATCCTTAGACCAGAAAAACTGGAAAAAAATTCTATCGTATCTAGAGCTGCAAAAAGCGATTCAGGTGATCCGTCAAGGGCTAGTGAAGAATCATCTGCATATTGCGATATTTTGTGTTCTGTGTTTTCTATACATATGCCTTTTATACTTTTGTTTTGTTTAATTAATATTGCAAGAATTTCTGCACAAAGGATGAATAAATAAGGTGCAATGGGATCACCCTGCCTACATCCCCTTTGTATATCAAAGTGAAAAATTCTCGAAGAGACGTAAAATAAATAAGCTACAAACAATAACAAGACATTGTGTGGTGAAACACTGCAGGTAGGAGAGAGAGAAGTGCCTTAAGACGATGATAAAGGACTGCAAGTATAGCTTTTTAACACAGCTTGCCATCTTTAGGAACAACCTTATACAGTAAACTGATATAAGTGTATATGCTGTAAGTATTTATATTTTTATTAATTGACCACATAATCAAACTTTTCTGAAATGGTAAATCTTATATAAAATCAAATTTTTAAAAACTCTTATTAGAAACTAATATATGACTTCGAATTTTCACATCATACATTTTCTACCAATCACAAAGGAGAGGAAGTGCATTGTCCGAAGACTGTAAAATACTTCAACTATATGTATATGATACCTTCTTCCTTGGAAGACGGTAATCAACAAGTGTATGAGAAGACTGCTAGGAGTACCGCAGTGTAGAACTGTATAGCAGCTCAGAGTCATCCCTTCTAAAGAAATTCAAGGGTGCCATTGTCAGACTTGTACTTGAGCAGCGAGGCTTCTGCAAGAAACTTGTGCATGTCTGATCAACATGAGAGGACTAATCGAAACGTGGACAGGCTTAGAGAAGGTGAGGGTGATCCAATGGGATATCAGAAATTTAGAGATGGGGAAAAAGCAAAGTAAATGTGCTGCAGATAGGAACACAGGGACCCGGACAGGGTTTGGAAGTAACAGAAAGAATGCTATCACAGAACCAATTAAGGCGAATGGAAATGCGCATAGTATTTACACGTAATGCAGTTCACTGTATCAAGATCCAAACGCGGAATGAGGTATAACGTATGCAAACTAATGCATCGTATGACAAGACGGTTGAACTGTAAGAAAATCGGAATTCACCAATAAAATGAAATGGTTTTGGTGAGAAGATTTATAACTTATCCATTTACACATAAGTGACCATTATCTGGTTTACTGGGGTACGAGTGATGTGCATTGTTTAGAATGCTGATGAGTTGTAAGCATCCAATGGAAATCCCGACTTGTTTCCGTACCGCGTATCAAAAATAACAAAGAAAGAAAGCGTTAAAATCCTCTTAGAGGCATGTCGCTGTTTTATCTTCCTCTACTTAGATTCGATACCCAAATGCTTTTAGAGGAAGTTGAGTATTTCCGGAACTTTTATTGGATTGTTTTATTGAAAATATCTTCACTATAAGGGCATTTAAGGTTTTGAATTCAGAAGCAACATCATTAAGATAATCTATAATCACTTCGTAAAAAATTTAGGGAGAGAAGTATATCAGATAGAAAGATCAAATTAATAAAAGTCTTTCTTTTTCTTTGGACATCTCCTTGAGCTATTTGCATCATCTTAAGCAGAAAACATTTTTCACCTGTATGAAAATGAAAAGATCATTATAAAATTTTTAAAATTCTAGATAATCAAAAAAAATTCTTGGACATTTCATAAACTGCTGATTTCATTTTGTTTTTAGGCGCAGATATATCAATAATTTAAAGAATTATGTTATTTTAAAAGTCTTAGGATTAAGGAATTCATATAATTTGCATCTCAGACATGGTTTTTTCACTCCTCAGAGTATGTGCAAACAAGGGATGTCAACGATTAGTCGAATATTCGACTATCGCTCAGTCATATCGATCAGCGACTAAATATTTCATAGTCAAATACTTGTTAAAAATAGCTTCTTTTTTTTTAAAGTAATGTTCATAAATTCTAAACGCTTCAGTATTTTTGTGAGTAAAAATCATGTAAGGGTAAAGACAAACCGGTTTTAATTCGTTCATATGCAAATAAATCATTTCGCATAAAAGATTTATTGAAATGAAATAAAAATTCATAAACACAAATAATGATTCAAAATAAATGTATGTCTTGTATTGCATGTTGATCAGGGATGGGATCGATTATTGGGTACATTGAAAATGTAATTAAACCCTTTCGATTACATTGATGATTTTGTCAATTACTTACAATTACAATTAGATTGATTTTAACCGATGTAATTAATTACTTTGAAGAAGGTAATTAAATACATTTCAATTACTGAAGCTTATTTCAAAATGTCTTGGAAGACTTGGCGGTGAAGCCTAATTTGGTTTATTTTCAAGTTTTTTAGGAAAACCTGCTAAAAATTTAACTTTGAAACCAGATGCATTTTCTGGGACATTCATTCAGTACATTTAAGCCATATTTAGATCTGAATGTATTAATATCGAATGAAGCGAACTCTTACTGAATTATTTTTTTCTACCTGTGCATATTTAGAGGTTCACACAAAATTACTTCTTCACTTAAAGCCCTGGGCACTGTGGCCATGCTGCATCAAGTATATAGACACAATGAGACATCTAATTATTGCATAAACAACAGTGAATGAGTCTAACACCTTCCATCAATTTCAAACTTTTAAGTTTGAATAATGTAATTCAAAAGCAACTGAAATGTAATTGAAAATACTTGACGTTTTGGAATGTATTTAATGTATTTTCGTTTCGTACATTCAGTTACTTGTAATTGAAAGTAATTACTTTATTTTTTTAAAAATGCATTTAAATAAGAGGTATGATTTGTTTTAGAATGTCAGGCTGCTTTGGATGTGGACTATCGATTGATAAACGTGTGGATACTAGGTCGGATATTCCACTATGGTGACTTTATAGACAACAATTTGCAATCAATCTCTCGACAAATTTTCCATCTCTGTAAAAGTATACAAGATTTCTTAAACGGCTAAAATCAGATGTAGGGTAACCAATAAACTAGCCATTCGGTAAAGCCGCGTTCTATGGTCGTTATAATGATATAATTTGCAAATACAACCTGTTAATAGGTCGAATACTGTCTGACGTGTTTCTTACCAATTGTTAGGCCGTTCTTTGCATTATTACTAATTTTGACTACGGATTACTCCGTTTACCTAATCAATATATAGGGCCCACGGCGGGTGTGACCGGTCAACAGGGGATGCTTACTCCACTTTGGCACCTGATGCCACTTCTGGTGTTTCCAGGTGACTGTGTTTGCCATACTCTCAGTTTTTTATTCTTTGTTGTATTTGAGATTGATCTTTGTTCGTTATCTTCTTGTTTTCATGTAACGAAGTTCAAGGTCAGGAAACTTCAATTGGCAATTTGTAAGCCGTACGAGGGCTAGTCAATAAGTAACCAGCCTTACTTATTTCCAGTTGAGATCCACCTCTTCTTTTTCAATGTAATTGCCCTCTAGTGTGATGCACTTAGACCAACGATGTTCAAGTGTCATCAGTCCAGAACTGAAAAAGTCAGGGTCCTTTCCATTGAGCCAATCCTCAACTGCCGTCACGACTTCTTCGTCAGACCGAAGATGACGTCCACGAATATCATTTTTCAAGTTTGGGAATAGGTAGAAGTCGATAGGAGCTAGGTCAGGCGAATAGGCAGGATGTGGTATTAATTCATACCCGTTTCGCTCTACAGCATCCATTGCAAGTGTGGACTCTCGCATTGTCATGTTGCAGCAAAACACCTTTAGAGAGTTTACCTCGGCGTTTTTCACGGATGGCGGTTCTCAGCTGGTCTAGCAAGTTTGCATAGTACACTCCAGTTATTGTACTTCTCTTGGGGAAAAGTCCAACATAATAACGCCTTTTGCGTCCCAAAATACTGTGGTCATCACCTTGCCAGCAGATGGTTGCGTCTTGAATTTCTTGGATTTCGGTGACCCAGGCCCTACCCACTGACGACTCTGAGCTTTATTCTCTGGCTCATGATTGACAATGAAACCAAGTCTTATCTACAGTCACCAGACGCAAAAGAAAATCACATTTTGACCTAAAACGCTTCAACAAGCTTCTCCATCGTCAACTTCCCACATTTATGTAGCAATATTCCATTATCACCTGCATATGGTGTTTATATATCTCAACTGATTCAATATGCAAGAGCTTGTTCTGGGTATAGTCAGTTTTTAAATCGAGGTAAGCTATTGACAAACAAGTTGATGGTACAGGGATTTCAACAGTCTCGATTGAAGTCAGCATTTCGCAAATTCTATGGTCGTTATAACGATCTAGTTCGTCAATACAACCTCGCATTGGGTCAAATGCTGTCTGACGTGTTTCATACCGATTGTTAAGCCGTTCTTGGCACACTGATTTTGACTGCGGATAACTCCGTTTACCTGGTCAGGATATGGGGCTCACGGCGGGTGTGACCGGTCAACAGGGGATGCTTACTCCTCCTAGGCACCTGATCCCACCTCTGGTGTGTCCATGGGTCCGTGTTTGCCCAACTATCTATTTTGTATTGCTTGTAGGAGTTATGAGATTGATCACTGTTCGTTATCTTCACCTTGCATGCTGATGCTCTGGTTGCCATTTGCTCATCGTTAAGGGATTTGGGGACCCAACGGGCTGTTAGCTTGCGCATACCTAAAAGATCAGGTAAGATTGTTGAAACGCTACCATGTGAAATACATAATGCCTGCGCTATTTCTTCAACCTAAATTCGCCTATCAGAGTTACAGTGAGTATACCAGATCCCGAACTTTCTTACACATTTCTTCTTCAGTGGGTGGCATCCAGTGGGCGTCCAGACCTGACTTCATCTTCTAACGACGTTCTACCGCATTTGAATTCCCCTACCCAGAATATTTAACCTGAGCATAAAATGGTGCCGAAGACCCATAAACATCGGCTAACTTACCGTGTATTTCCTTGCCTGTTTTACCTTATTATAGCATGAAAAGCATGCCTTTGCATCACTAGCCATGTTTGACATTCAATATCTTAATAAAAAATGACTCGATACGCGTGTAAATGTGTGCCCAGGTATTGAAACAAGGCATGAAAATCGTGACCATATCGGTCAATCGGAAATGGGATAGGCTGGTTACTTAGTACTCGCCCTCGTACATGGTTCTCTTCTGTTAGCAGTTCTCTTGCTTAGAAAAGCCAGCGTACAACTTTCAATACAAAATGTCTTTATATAGATAGTATAATGTAGTTGAGGGCAACATTGAAAATTTTCACCCCGAGAACCCATGGACATTGGATTTCGAGGTGTGAAAATTCTCAATGTTACTCTCAACTACATGCACCATTTGTTTAATTATATTGAATTTATTAGATAAACATGTATGTAACAAAGCACAAAATAATTCAACCGATTTATATCTCCCCTTTTTCAGGGTGAGACATTGTTTTTGTACTTTCTATCCGTCTGTCTGTCACTAAATCTTGTGAACGATTCTCCTCCAATATGGTTTGTCGAATAGACTTGAAACTTTACACAATGCTCCATTGCTATTTGTAAATATGCATATTGTCAGGGCAGGAGGATCCAATTATTTTCCTAAAAGTTACAGTGTATCTAAGAGGGGTGGAGGGTGTAAAATAGCTTGTGAACACTTCTCCTATATGACTTATCTGATCGAATTGGAACTTTGTACAATTTTTCTATGCCATTTGTAGATGTGCATATTGTTGGGACAGGAGGATCCGATTATTTCCCTAAAAGTTAGAGTGGGTCCAAGATGGGTGGAAGATGTTAAACTACCTTATGAACGCTTCTCCTCCTATATGGCTTAACAGATAGATTTGAAACTTTTATTGTGCTTGCAGATATTCATTTGATATTTAGTACATTGCTTTGTCATAACACGTTACAAATCAAGTTCGAATTTCGTCTCGGTCCATTGATTTTTCATTAAGTTTTGGCCCTTGGACGTAGAAAAATAGCATGAATTGTTAGTTTACATCCAAGTTTCTTATCTCTGTAGATTAGACTATTACACTCATTAAAACTTCTAGCATAGTAATACAACAATAAAGCTAAAATATTAATGATCACCTACATGTCACAGTTTATTGACTATTAACTTAAACCTAATTATAAATTTGGTTTTTTTCCTGGTCTAGTATATACTCGGATAGTAGTTGATTTCCAATCATTCCTATCCTGGTTCCCCTATTTTCCCTTTTACCATAACCTATATAATGAACTCCGAATATTGTTGTGGTACAGTAATTTTGCAACCGGTAGGGGACTATGTATTGCCATGCAATACTCTCAGAATGCTTGTTTTGTATACATGCATATTTATACCCCACGCAACGCGAAGGGTATAATGTTTTTTACCCGTCTGTCAGTTTGCCAGTCCCTTTTTGTCAGCGCAACTCCTCTGAAACCGCTCAACAGAATTTCGTGAAACTTTGTAATTTATAAGGACACACTGTGTAGAAGTGTATATTTCCAGTAAATTCTTATTCAATAAGAGGTACTGTGAGCAATGCTCACTAAGAATACCCCCACTTACCCCAATCTCCCAAAGGGTGTTGTTAATAGGTATAAATTACCTCTTTCCTGAGTGTAAAAAAGAAAATGCATGTCAAAACCTTGGGAAGTCTCTTCTCTAGGAGTGCGCTTGAGCTTTGTCCTTTTGACCCCAAAATCAATAGAGAACATCTTCGTCCCATGGGTAGTCCATATGTATGATATGGTAACTGTAGGTGGAAAGGATAACGCTTTAGAGCCCGGAAACCATATTGCTACTTCGATGTCCAGTGCGCTTGATCTTTGACGTTTTGACCCCAAAATCGATAGGGAACATCTTCGTTCCATGGGTAGTCCATATGTATGATATGGTGGCTGTAGGTGGAAAGGGTAAAGCTTTAGAGTCCGGAAACCATTGCCTCTACTGACAAACCGATTCCAGTATAATCCTCACATTGTTGCGGGGGTATAATATTTCTGGGAGTTATATCCCTATTGAACTTAGAATTTCGAGTCCGTCTGTCCTGTTCTTGACAGCGCAACTCCTCTGAGACCGCTGAGCAAAATTTCGTGAAACCTTGTAGTTATTAAGGACACACTGTGTAGATGTGCATATTCCCAGGAAATTCTTATTTAATAATTTTTCTGGGAGTTATGCCCCTTTTGAACGTAGAATTTCAAGTCCGTCTGTCTTGTTCTTGTCAGTGCAACTCCTCTGACACCACTCAACAGAATTTTGTGAAACTTTGTATTTAATAAGGACACATTGTTTAGATGTGCATATTTCCGGAAAATTCTTATTCAATATACCCCTTTTGAACTTAGAATTTCGAGCCGTTTATCTTGAATTTCGAGCCCGTCTGTCCTTTTCATGTCAGCGCAACTCCTCTGAGACCGCTCAACAAAATTTCGTGAAATATTGTAATTAATAAGGACACACTGTGTAGATGTGAATATTCCCAGGAAATTCTTATTCAATAATTGCTCTGAGAGTTATACCTCTTTTGAACTTAGAATTTTGAGCCCTTCTGTCCTGTTCTTGCAGTAATGCATAACATTACCATTCATTATGTGAGGCAAGCACGAGTCTACGCCCTTCGTCCAAATAAATCAAGATACACCGAAATAAATATTCAATAACTTACTTGTATCATGACCAATTAGAAATATACTATCTGTCATGTGACAAGTGGTTATTGCGTGATTTTTTAATTTACTTGTATCATGACCAATTAGAAATATAATATATGTCATGTGACAAGTGGTTATTGCGTGATTTTTTAATTACCCCAATGAAAAGTAAAGTTTTTGTCAGGTGACCGTTTTGGTATTTTCCCCTTCCCGCCAAGCATGGTCATCGCGCACTATTCGTCCGGTTATCCAAGGAAGTGGATGCTGAAAATGTCGGAGCAGAGAACTATTGGTGATATATACGAACTGGGTCTAGATCTACAGTTTTTATTTAATGATCACGAGGATTTGATTCTATCACAAGCATGCGACGAAATCGAGATGAATAATACATTAGGGGAAATTAAACTTGAAGATGACATGGATGTCGACACCGCGGCGGGCCAAGATTTCGCGAATTTTAACTTGGACTTCACAAATTTGAAAGAGGAATGTGTTGAAAATCCCGAGGAGCCGCGATTCGGTTTAGAAGTAGAAGAAAGTGAAACCCAGGCTTTAATAGAAAGTCAAGAAAACAAGAACACGAAAAAGAACACGCAGTGGGCTCTCAATATATTTGAAAGCTGGCGCCGTGAAAGAAATGCGCAGGGCCAAGGGCAGGAACTGATTATTCCAGAAATCCAAACTATGGACGCGGTGCAGCTGAACTCTTATTTAGGACGCTTTATAATGAGAGTACGTAGGAGAGACGGTAAAGAATATCCAGCGAAAACATTGTACTACATTAGTTGTGGCATTTTGAGATATTTACGCGATCATGGAACACACGACAACAATTTCCTTGATGCGGGGGATCCAAGATTTGCAGATTTCCGTAAAATATTGGACAGTAAAATGAAGGACGCTTTAAGTAGAGGAGTAGGTGGGAAATGAAAACAGGCAGATCCCATACTTTCTGAAGATGAGACTACAATCTGGGAGAGAGGCGTTTTCGGGATGAACAATGCAGAAACTCTTCAGAATACTGTGTTCTTCTATTGTTGCAAGTTCTTTGGACTGAGGGGCCATGACGAACACCATTCCCTTGAATGTAACCAGTTCCTTCTTGGTGAGGATAACCGCGGGAAATATATTGAGTTCACAGGCAGATCCACAAAAACCTTCAAGGGAGGACTAGCTCACAAGGAACTACACAACAAACAAATACGGCACTACTGTCAGCCTGGTAAGTTAAATTATGTAACCACCTCTTCGGGGAAAGCCAGTCTTCATTAGTTAAAACAAATATCGCCGGGTTTTCTTGGGGAGGAGGGGGGTCAGTTTCACCATTCCTCAGAGCTGTTATTCTGAGTGATTTAAATCTCGCATATATGTGATATGAATGTACCGTGCTTTTTCTCCTCTATTACATATGTAACTAGAAATAATTTTTGCTATTACTGTTTTGTGTAATTGGTTTTTTTTATACGTGGCTATCAGACTAATTACCCCCCCCCCTTTTTTTTTTCTTCTTCAACACTCCTCGGAGAATGGGAAAGGGTAATTACACTGATATGGCTATAAGTTTTGCTTATTTCAATAATAAAATGTACATTTTATTCTTTACAGGCGATCGCTGCATGGCTGATTTCTTTAAAGTGTACCTGGATGCTATGGGAAATGAGGGGTCGTTTTACCGGCGTCCACTGGCAGGATCGCCCCCTCGCTATGGATCGCAACCAGTAGGTGTCAATAAATTGAAGTCCTTGATGAAGGTAATCTGCGATAGAGCTGGTCTTAAAGGAAACTATACAAACCACTCGGGGAAAAGAACCTGCGCAACGGCACTCTATCAAAGCGGAATTGACGAGCAGGATATCATGTGTAGAACAGGACATAGGTCTGAAATGGGAGTTCGAGCTTATAAAAGGGCTAATGCTGACATCGCCTGCTCCGTGTCGAAAGTTTTAGACCCTCCACCATCGATATTGTCAAAAAAACGAACCGGAAGATGTACGTGAATACGACGGAGCTCTGAAGGAAATATCCAAGAAAATGGACATTCCCTGTTGGCCATGAAAGATGTTTATATAACAACTGTACATTTATTTCTTACTAGTTACATGTTAATGCACGTGCAACCACATGTACAGTACATTTGAACATTAATTTTTTGAAGTTTTTTCGATGTTTTTTTTTTTCTGTGACAAAATTATTATCTTTTGTGTTTATAACAAAGTACCACTTATTCAAGAATTAAAAATGTTATTGAAATTGTCAGATGGTGTTCAATAATTTATTTACACAGCACAGTTTAAAAAAAGAATATGCAAATGATGGTCCCGCCCACTGGTGTATCTCCAGTTATTGTACACTTTTTATTAAAGGAAAAGCACCACAGCCATGATACAACGTAATATTGATATCGTTATTCAAACCCAGCATAAGAATTGGAGAATAATTATGTACCTTTGATTTTTGTTGTTTTCATAGAGTAGATACATCCGTGAAACTATTAAGTAAACTACAATAAAGAGTTGGTCACTAAAGAATAGCAACTCCTCAACCACGAAATCAGTTCCGCAGTAACATGCTTATTTTTCTCAAATCACGATAAAAAATTTACAACATAAAAACACAAAAATAATTGATTGTTCAGCATATAAACAGCCAATGTGTTACATAAATTCTTTGGTAGTAGATATTTGTCCTGAAACCATCGTAAGTACATTTAATCTGGTCAAAGATAAGATTAAAATGGCGGTAGTATTTATCTTCATAAACGGAATAGTACTTCTCAATGTTTGTCAATGCGTAGGCCTGTTGTTAGAAGGTGGAACTGTTGAACACATCCAACTTCAGCAACTGAGGAGAGCTATTGACAGAAGTAAGTACAAGTGACAAGAGATCTAGAAGCAAGAACTTTGGAACCACTATGGAAAACATTCCATTGTTTATCTCTCAAAAAAAGGAGGAGTGGTTACCTAACCACTTTGCACACTCCTTAAATATAACTATTTTGGCAGTATACATACATAATGTTAAATGTTGTTTTTTCTCTCTCTGTTTCCTTTTAGTTGGAAGTACGTATGTAAGATGGGGAAGACACGACTGCCCAGCGATGAACGGCACCAGCCTTGTATATTCCGGTATAAGATATCTCACCATATGATCTACAGCGTAACAAGTGCATTTGAAGAGACTATTAATACTCTAATTCATGATAGGGTGTTGATTGCTCTCTATTAGAATTAGTTATTACCAAATGGGACTTAGTGTATGCACTTTTTGTGCGTAGTAATCTTGTACAATACGCACACGTCTTACTAGCGCCGCGGTGGTCTAGAGGTTAGAGCGTTCACACTGCATGCGGAAGGCCGGGTTCGAATCCCGGCCGCGACAAACCCAAATCGTTAAAACAGGTAGTGAAAGTTCCATCGCCAAACGCTCGGCATCAGGTGTGAATGTAACAAGTCCTCGGAGATGACCTTAAACGGATGTCCCGTGTCACAGTAGATGTGGCACGCTGAAAAAAACCTCACTGCTCAATGGCCGTAGGCGCTGAGCAAAGGCCTAAATTTGAAGCCCTTTACCGGTCTTGGTGATGTCTCAATATGCGTTAAACAAGATACAATCAATGTGTCCCTTGCCAATTATATTCATCGACTGGATCGACAGTCTGAATCATATATTTATTGTTCGACACGTTATTCTTTAAAATCCCGAAAGTTCAACTTACAAATTTTCTTTCGATTTTGCTGTAATATCATGTACAAGTAGTATGTAGTACACTCACCTACGCTCTGAACAGGGATTGAATCCAAAACTTGATAAATGAGTAAAATGAATTCTAGTGCTTCGTGATTAGTACGTTAGAACGATCGACCATATCTAGGCCACAGGCAATTATGTCGCTTGGGTTCGAATTTCACTTTCACTTATCACAACCATTTTGACCGGTACAACTAATTACTCAAAAAGGATGAAAGGACCCATAACGATTTAGAGACTCAAATCCTAATTTTTATCGATATTAATTCATTATAGTACATAAATTATGTTAATAACAAGTCTTTATAAAGATACAAATTTCCTAATATGCCTATTTTTATCCACACCACATAAACACGGGTGTTTTACGATTTATGATAATGATATTAAATTGGGTAGTTCGTGGCACCGGTCAAAATGGCTGTGATAAATGAAAGTGCAGACGGTTTTACAATTTTCAGTCACTTGGAGTTATCATGACTTCAGTTTATGAATTGGGGTAAGAAACTCACCTTAGAAATGATATCGAATGCTGCACATTCTATATAATACCTCGTTGCAATGCTCAAACATTCTGATTAGTTGTATAGTGCCCGGGCCCAGGTAAAAGTCGACCAAAAGATTGATAGGCATGTTTCCGAATTCATATTTTTCGGGATGAACTTTGGTAGTAATGTAGATTGATTATGTATGGATATATTAGAATACAGAGTAGAATTTTATACCATTTGGTTTATTTTTTTAGTCGACGAACTTGGGTACCCTATATTTAGAGGTCTATACCTTCACTCTTTAAAAGTAAATTCGAACCCAAGCGATATAATTGCATGTCATCTAGGTATGGTAAAAACATCCTATCGATGGCGATGGAATATATCATATATAGATATGTATTAGTTTCCTTCCTTAGTAAGGCTACATATATATAAAATTATTTTATTTGACGTAATCTGAGATCTCTTGAATACTGTAATAGGTATCGCAGCAGGAGCTCTCTTCTCGACAGTTGGAGGTGGTGTCAACTACTTATGTTTGCCACACAATCCGGGTTCTTTCTTGCCAGCAAACGAAATCCACCCTCAACAACCTTATCATCAGGGCTCCATTTATGGGGCAGAGTACCAGTTTAACTATGGCAATGTACATTTGGATGATGACGTGCCCTGTGCCGTTTGTTATGTCCCTGCCGCTGTACTCATGATTCCTGCCAAAAATTCCTGTCCAACAAGCTGGCTGCTTCAGTACAGCGGGATTCTGACAACAAATAGCGATGACTTTAAGTCTTCCTCCGAATTCGTGTGCCTTGACGACAACCCACAATACATCGAGGGAACGAGAAGAAATAATGACGATGGGAAATTGTTCTATCCTGTTCACGCAATCTGTGGCTCCCTCCCGTGTCCACCTTACGTCAACAATACGTACTTACGATGTTGTGTCTGCTCCAAATAAATCTTTTTATCTCTTCAAATTATTTTTTATCCTTCCTTGCTAAAACATACTAAAATACATATGAAATATCGTATATAAAGTTAGTGGAGGGATTTTAACTATCAAGCTTACAAAAGGATTCTTTTAAGATTAAAATGTCCCAATCTTCTAGTATTTCTATAAAAAGTATTATTAGTATCTTTACTAAATACAGTATTTTGTAGATCATTGTCAGATCCTATACATGAGAATTTTAAGATTGTCATTTCTCTTACAAACTATCTGTGTCTATATCTTTGCCTCTGTCCGGATAAATTAATCCTGTTAACCCTTCCATCACTGCAATGTCCTCTGGTGTATTTAAACTTATTCGTGTCATTTTTGCTTTGACAAGTGTCATTTGCTTCTGGTAAAATTGATACTAAGTATTGCCTTTCCTTCAGTCGTGAAATTCTACTTATTAAGCACAATCAAATCTGGAAATATTCAATCATCAAGATGACTTTAACTTTGTAAATAGAAACTTGCAAAATAAATGGTTCCTTCTTGATTTACATTCAAAGTACAGCAAGACCCCATTGTCGTAAGACATCACCAAATTTTGATTAAAAAGTCATTTCATTTTTTCGTGCATAAGGCCAGTTTGGTCTTAGTGATTATATTTATCAGTGGCGGATTTAAGGGGGGCGCAGGTAAATCGTGGTCTCTTGTCTAGAAATTGTAAACGATAAAAGAAGCAATAATTTACTCCACTCTCGGAGGAATAAATGTCAAAATCTTTTGATTTATTGAATTACTTTTATTGGGAGAACTTAGATTTTTTTCCAAAACCATTAAAATTTGCGTCATTTTATTAATTTCATCTTATTAAAAAGACAGAAAATAGTAAAAATTACTACATGGGAGACATATTTCAAACCTTATAAAATCTGTAAAATCCAAGGGCTTCACCCTCTGGGCCCCCACCAGGGTTTCTCACTGGACCCACTTGGGCCTCAAGGCGGCCCCCAGACCCCCTGCCTCATAAAAGGTCCCCCCTAACCGCAATTCCTGGATCCGCCTCTTTATATGCATATTTTATTGAGAAACTCAATAGGATCGGGCAACAGGCATATATCCTATGTAGGCCCTCTTCCAAATACAAAGGTCAAGTACAAAGACATGATTGATAACCGGATTATTGGAAGATGTGACAATATTGTAATGAGGTTTACATGAAAATAGATGCAGTTAATACGAGTTTTGCTGAATTTTGCTATTAAATGATTTTTATAGATCAACATGTTCTACACATTCACATGCACGTACACTTACAAAAACCCCCACTTACATTCTCACACATACATATATACATATCATATAGATCAATATATAGATTAATATAGATCAATCCTGCCCGTTGGAAGAAAAAAGAAAATTAATGAATAAATAAAGGTGCAAAATTTAACATGTACAAAAGCGCTTAGAAGATTTAATGTAGTAATAAACATAAGAAATAATTTTACAATTCAAGTTATATGAATACTCAGAACTGTCATACAGGATATAGTTCAACTGGAAAGGGACACCAATGTCACGAAATTGCTGTAGAAGAATATATTTTGGGCATTCAAGGAAACAAACTAATATTTTGTTTGTAGATTAAAAGCCTTCTAGAGTTACTTGTTGTCTCTGAGTTAAGTAGTCCTTAATACAGCCTAATCTATTACCCTCAAAACCCAACCCCTGCAGTTTATGAACAAGACCAAAGTGCCAAACTCTTTGGAAATATCACAAAAAATGAAACGAATATCTTTCCCTCTATCTTGACTTGACATTATTTTATCATATATTTCAACTAGCTGGTTTCCAGGTGAGTCACCTGGCTGGGAGCCTGACTGATATTTGGATAGTAACTCATGATCTTTGATGAAGTTGTACATGTATTTAAATAATATTTTCTCCATAATCTTACACACAGAGCTAGTTATAGAAATGGGTCTATAATTAGTAAGTTGGTCAGTACTACCATTATTCTTATATACAGGTGTAACATTTGCTTGTTTCCATATATATGGAAGACTTTTTTTCTTGAGGGATCTTTGTGAGTGGCTTAAAAATAGAAAAGCGTGTTTCTTTAAGTAAACTAGCAGAAATACCATCAGGTCCTGGAGGGTCAGAAATGTTTAATAATTATTTTCAACTGATCTTGTTCAGTTATTATAAAATTTTCAAAATCAGGGGGTCCAGGTCCATACTCTGGTAATTCTGGATCCCCAGTAATACTTGATATATTTGAGAAATAAGAATTAAATTCATTTGCCTTGTCAATACGATGAACAAGTATTCTACCATCTTGGGACATAATTGGAGAAGGGGCGGAATTTTGTTTTTTAAGCTGAGCTACAGTTTTAGCTATGCGCCACCATTTACCTGGTGGAATGGTTTTGTCTATGAGCTGATTAGCAAGTTTAATTTTATAATATCTTGTAGCATTACGAACTAGAGTAATTACTTCTTTGCGAATGTTACGAAATTGTTGCCAATGTTGTGGGTTTTTAGTGCACACAACTCTTCTATGGAATTTTCCTTTGTCTCGTTCTTTTTGGTATTTCTGGCTCGGTCCTTAATTGGATTAAGTCATATCTCTCAGAGAGGACCCAAAAAGTGGCCATAGGATCTACCTTATCCGATGATTTCCGTCTCAATTGCGGCGTACTACAAGGATCTGTCCTAGGACCTCGGCTCTATGCCATTTTCTCCTAACCTATTGGTGGAATATGTCGTAAAAACAATGTTCTACATCACTGTTATGCATATGACACACAAGCCTATCTAGTCTTCAAACCTAAACAGGACTAGCAAAACACCCTAGCCGCCTTGGGGTTTGTATGGACGAAATAAAGATGTGGATGTCCGCTAACATGCTAAAATTACATCATGACAAAACAGAGTTCATTGTTTTTTCACCGAAAACCATAGTCACTGACTCACCATCGTACCATCTGAACTTTGCCGACACTATTATCAGTGAGACACCGTTTGTGAAGAACCTAGGTGTATGGTTTGATGAGACACTTTGCATGGAAAAGCAAATCTCATCTGAGTCTCGTGCTTGCTATCATCAACTACGTAACATCGGACGAATACGGTTGCTCATCACAGAAGATGCGTGCAAGACCCTAGTATGTGCCCCCGTGACATCTCGGTTCGACTACGCCAATGCTCTTCTTTTCGGTATTAACACAACCGACTTGGCAAAACTGCAGCGGATACAGAATATGGCAGCACGAATCATCACTCGTACCAAGAAAAGTGATCACGTTACTCCAGTGCTGATTTCTTTACATTGGCTTCCTATTGACAGGCGCAGCCAATACAAAATTATCCTCTACGCATATAAGGTGATTCAGAAGATGGGCACCAAAATACTTGGAGGAGGTGTTTATCAACCAAATCGTTCACTAAGATCTGAAAATTCACTGACATTAGTTAGACCTAGATTCGAACCTCCACATATGGAAACAGGCGCTTGGATGTGGCAGCAGCTACACTCTGGAACTCTCTGCCCGATACCCTCCGCCGTTGTCAGAATTTGAACACTTTTAAAAAACATTTAAAAACACATCTTTTTAGACTAGCATATTATTAGTATTATAGGTGGTTAAATCTTTATGGTTTCTTTACCATCATTTTAACATGACTTTTTCAAGTGTATAATTGTATATTTATTTCAACTATTGTATTTTATATCATTTGATTTCATGCATATCATGTTTTAGATTTTAGTAATTTTACTTCACATTATTGATGTTTTTCAAGCATTGTTTTGATATTATCTGTCTTAATGCTATTATAATTTCCTTTTACTACTTTTATAACATGCTGTATCATTTTTTCGAGGTGACGTAAGTCAGCCTCGTATGTCAGACCCCAGCTTCAATGGCGCCCTGTTTTAATCACTACCATTTGCGAAATCACTTTGATTTTTAATATAAAAAATTTGTTGTCACATATGCTAATGCAACGTAAAAGCTGTCACAATTCACTTTGAGATTGATATAGGATCCATATGTTTACCCTCTACGATAAGCGAGTTAAATAAGAATTTATGAAATAGCAATTTTTATCCCTTCGATATGAAACAAAGTCCACACATCAAAAGGAATCGCGAATTAGTGTTTTGGTTTGTAAACAAGATCAAAATTATTTGTCGTTTGCCAACATTTTATTCCACGATCTTAGAAAAACAGAATTGGACTGTAGGAAACGATTTGCATTGCTTCTGTATTCATTCGCATTTTCACATATAGACGGGGAAAACATGGTCTATTTTTCTCTAGGAATTCTGGGTAAACAGCTGTCTCCTCTTATGTCTGAAAATTATGTTAATTAGCCGATTTATCGCCTATCAAAAAATAGTTCACATTGATACTATGTTCCATTTTTACTAAACTGTTATATATAAATTCTGTTTTATGTCAGATTGAAGAAGTCTTCCTTGTATGTGATCTGTTGTATTTATCAAGCAGAAATTGTGTGTAATTAGAATTTTAATATTAAACTCTGCACTATTTCTCTGTATCCATACGCGCCACGCTATCCTGTTTATCAACAAGGAGAAAACGTCTTGCCTGAGGGAACTGATATATTCTCGCCAACGCATTAACTCAAAGTAATTATCTGAAACCCAATGTGTTAATTTCGTACAAGTTTACCAAAATATTTCTTTTGGACGCATTTTTTGAGATTTTAATACTAAATCTGGGTGTAAACATGTAATCTTCGATCGAAAGGGCCGAGCGCCATTTCCCGCGCTCTTTCATGGTCAAGTCAGATAACTGTAAACATTGATTAAGAAATATAAATGAACATGTTTTTGTGAATATATTTGTTATTCAAGAAAAGAACTCCATTGGAAGTAATATATTGGAAATCAAGTTTACATTTCTTTGTCACGAAATATGATTTATCACAAGAGTTGAATGAATTATCTCAAGAGTTGACACTTGTTTTCAAGAGTTGATATTTCAAGAGTGGAAATTTTCTTGGACTGGTTTAACTTTGACTCAAGAATTGAATGAGTTATTTCAAGAGCTGACAGTTGTTGTCGTCATCAGATATGAAGGGTAGCAAAAAAAGAAAAAATCATGATTTTGATAGTCATCAAAGGGAGAGCCCAAAATCTGTCAAAAAAAAAAGAAAAAGTCACAATGTAAGAAAAAATCCCATAATTTTGAAATGCGTGTCTGCCAACTTTCATCAAGGGTCAGAAACTTTCTCAGAATATAGCAGAGGTAAACAATGTGTAGCAAATTCACTTGTGTGCATTGCATTTAATGCAGTTAACCAAAAATTGTTTGGAGATTGGGATGCGAATGATATTCATTTTGTTCTCGAAAAAGGTGATGTTTTATACAAGCATGCAAGACAGGCCTGTCCACATGAACATCTTAACCCAGAGGACTTGCCCAAAAATGTTTGCATTCAAAATCAGTTGCTTCATGTGTCTGCTTTACCAGTTTATGCAGGGGAAATACAATCCACTTTTAAAGATAACGGCCCTTTCCTCTCTCTTGCTACAGCACTGAATTTATGCTTTGCAAATACCAAAGATGGAGGTATATTTATATGCAATGGCAGTTCTGTTGCTGTATTCTGCTCAGGCAATCTGTTCCATGTTTTCGATCCACATGCACGTGATGCAAACTCAAATGTTAAGACAGACGGTTGCTCTGTTTTGTTGACAGTCAGTGGTTTTTCAAATTTACAAGCTCTTTTGAGAAAGCTCTTTGGGCGTGAAGAGGGTGCAGCTTTTGAATTGTATGTAGTTTCAATGACAAATGTAGAAATGATGCCTCTTGTCCAAAGACATGTCCAAAGACAAGCTGAAGTCACTGCCAAACGTCACCTCGTTTCAGTACCTTCAGTACTTTGATATTGAGTGCAGCACTTTAGAGTGGTTATTTATAGTCATATCGGGCGCTATATAAATGAATATTATCATTATTCTGCGAATATCAGTCGTACTATAAGGCTTTTTGAAGATCGAATAGTAACAGTATTTGTAGATATATATATGTATATAAGTCCGTGATCAGGCAAAAACAGTGCTCAATTAACTGGATAGATAAAAAAAAAAAAAAAAAGCTTATATTAATGTTCTGCGTATGATTAGTTTTTATCTCGATTAAAGTCAGAATTTCACAAATTATGTTGTTGTTATAATGATGTAATTTGCAAATACAAGCTATCACCGGGTCGAATGTTATCTTACATGCTTCATACCAACGTTACATACTGATTTTGACTACGGATTACTCCGTTTACCTGATCAAGGTATAGGGTTCAAGGTGGGTGTGACTGGTCAACAACGGATGTTTACTCCTCCTATATACTTGATCCCACCTCTGGTATGTCTAGGGTTCCGTGTTTGTCCTTCCATTAATTTTGCATTCTTTATGGGATTTATGAGATTAGTCATTGTTCATTTTCTTCACTTGTACTTGCGTTTGAAAGTGATACGATCCTGGAGTAATATATTATATACAAACAAATAGTGTGGGTTGAGGGCCGGTAATTGCACGATACTACCAGGTTCAATACGTAATATTGTGCAATTGAAACGCCCAGGAACACATTATAAATTCTGCGACATTCGAGTGTTTATTGGTAATTTTTACCAGGTTTACAAAGCCGGGACTGAAGGTCCATTTTTGCAGAATGTTATAGAATGTAGCGGTACATGTGCCTTTACCTAACATCTTGAGGTTAAAGATGTAGTTATAATATTACACCTGATTGTATTAAGGTTTTTTTTAATCTAAATGGTCTATATGTACCAGGCGTGTCGATAATTAGACGGTACCACACAATTGACTGAAGTCCAGACTTGATCAAATTTTGATCAGGAGATAATTACATGTAGTACTGACTGATTCACAAGTAAGTTGGTCTGTGTAGAGTTTTGTCAAGGTGATATTAGGTTTTCTAAAACTTCAAGAGGAAAGTCGTGTGTTACGAACTGCATACCATTCTGAAAACGTTACTATAGAGTATTGATCAAATTAATAGAATTGACATGAACACAATACTGATGAAAGGTTAAATACTGTAATGAAAAATGCACACAGAAGATCTATTTAATGGTCTACTGCAATGTGGAAAAATGCCAGAATTTATTGTTTACCAGGGTATTTCACTATGCACGAATCATCATTTGTCATTCTACTACATCTACTCCTAGAAAGGAATTTTTGATTTCAGGAATTTATTGAATATTTTTATAGCATCGATAGAAAAGAGATGCACTGATGTTCCTGAGAAGGGGTGTTACTGGCCTAGTCATTTAGTAAAATATTGTAAATTTCATTATTTCTTTGTCTGATCTTATAATATATGTACATGAACTGTGCAGGACTTCAATATCAAAATGTCAGACAAAGGACTTCGTTACAAATCCCAGGAATCATGTTAACCGTTTTCCAGTACTTTGATTTTTCAATCATTGCATGTGTATTTATGAATGAGATAAAAGTCTGTACTTTAAGTTTGTGATGGGTAGCACATTGAGAACTGCTAGCAAAATAGTATTAATTATAGATAATCAACAATAGGATTTAGAACAAGTTTTCAAAAACAATCACCAAGTAGAAGAAGATATTTTAGTTGCAATCTTCTATTCTTAATTCCATTAAATCGTCATTTTTTTTTCATTTCACACGTGTACATTAAAGTTACTAGTATTAAATTGGAAATCAGTTAACGCCTTGAGTTTAATTACTGAAAAGAAACCTGGAAAAACCAAATGAAAACCTACAAGTATATGTGTACTTTAGACGTAAGGAATACTAATCTTCTCAGAAAGTTGATATTAAACGTCAGGTGTTTGTTGGCATTTCCTAAACAGAAACAATTATCGGATATACTTCTTGTCCTGGAGGATGTTTTTACCTTTGATGGAAACCTGTCTCGTGCGTCACATATCAAAAAAATTTACATGGGGAAAAACAGAATGAAAAGAAGAATACGCAGAGAATGATAAAAAGGTTAAACAAAATATACAAAGTATAAAAAGAAAAGGGTTGCAAACCGGTGATCACGTGACTGGAATACAATACAAATAAGAATCAGTCACGTGGATGATTTGTGTTAGTCTTGAGACACGCTGAACAGTTGTTTTCCAACATTATCTTAATTTACTGTTCATCTGTATTTTTTTTTAATCTGACATTCAGACGAAGCTACAGTTTTAACCCCATTCTAATCAATAAATAAAACAAAATAGATTTAAACTTATTATTTCTCAAATATCCAGTAAATATGTTTTATGAAACACACACTATAAAGTTAACATTAAAAGAACGAAGCAGTTATCAGTAATACTACTTGTGGTTGTTTCACCCTAGATCAAATACTGTACATTTTTACCAGGTTTTAGTAAAACAGTTATTTTGAATTTGCGTGTTCTTACATGTATTTCATACCGTAACTTATAAATTTTTTCCGCGTTTTGAAGTATAGTAAAAAAAAAAATTGTATAAACGGGTTTCTAGTCATGTGATGTATGTTATTCGTGGGTTGATAATTTTCAGCCAATGAAAATGCTTGCGATGCATAGTGTTCGATTGTGTGTCTCAGGTGTATGGAGCGCCAAATTAACATAAACTCAATTATTTGAAGATATCATCAATCCAATTATTGCTCTCTTTAATTGAATTAATGCGCGCATTAAATCAATTATTGCTCTCGTCAAATGAATTAATGCACGCTTCAATTCAATTATTGCTCTCATCAATTGAATCAATGCGCGCATCAATTGAATTAATGAGAGCAATAATTGATTTAATGTGCGCATTAATTCAATTATTGCTCTCTTCAATTCAATTGAAGAAAGCATCGATTTCGTAGAAATATTGCTCGCAATAATTAATTTAGAGCTCGGTATAAATAATTTGATGACCTCTAATTCAATTGAAGATATCTTTAATTATTTACAATGCTTTTGTATAAGGAATTAATGCGCGCATCAATTCTTTTAAAGAGAGCAACAATTCAATTAAAGAGATCATTAATTCAATTGCGGATATGTTGAATTGAAGATATCTTTAATCATATAGTTGCTCTCTCTAAAAGAATTATTGCTCTCTTCAAATTAATTAAAGATAGCATAAATTCAATTGAAGAGAGCAATAATTGAATTAATGATCTCTTCAAATGAATTTGTGATATCAACAAATGAATTAATGCGCGCATCAATTCAATTATTGCTCTCATCAATTGATTTAATGCGCGCATTATATCAATTATTGCTCTCTTCAATTGAATTGTAGCACGCATCAATTCAATTGTTGATGTCAATAATTCATTTGAAGATATCATTAATTCAATTAAAGCGCGCATCAATTCAGCTGAAGAATTAATTATATCATCAATTCAATTAATGCGCGCAATAATATCATTAATTATTTGAAGAGATCTTTAATTAAATTGTTGCGCGCATCAAATGAATTGATGATATCTTCAATTATTTGAGTTTATGTTAATTTGGCGCTCCATACAGGTGGTCACTCTCTCGCCGCCTTTGGAGCTGTGATATATTTTCAATATAATGAAAATGTGCTGAAATAGGATTTGCAGTAATAAAGGATGCCCAGTTTTCAGAGTTTTTTGGTCCCAAAATTCAAGGGGTTTCATTTCTGTTTTCCCCCTGGGCTTCGTATATTACATAGCCTTTTTTTCCCATAGAATATTCGAGAATAATTATGTGAAGATGAATCTTGCACAATGTATAGACACTGTTATGTTTGATGAATATGTATCTATAAGTGGATGTCAAATATTAATAAATAGTCGGCGTCTAATAACTACGGCGGGCTGTCGGCAAAATATTATAATTTTGTTTTTGTCATCAGATATGGAAATATAGTGGATACTAAAAAAATTCAGCTCTTTGTACGATCGAAAATTAATATTAAAGATACATAATTATGTTCCACTTTTTAAGTTAAATTCTAAATAAGATATCAATACTGCGGTATTCTATGAATAAAATGAAACAGAAAGCTCTAATCAATATGCATACAAAACACTACTGTTGTAGAAAGTACACCCTGTCTTTTTACATGCGTTCTTTCCGAAGCGAGCTGAGAGCTGACCACGTGACTGTCTTATTAGCACTCCACATGCTTTTCCCAGCATTTCTTGGATCATATAACTACCCTTTACTGCTTTACACATGATCTAGCATAATTAATCTAGTCTAATAGATCCTTACTCTTTCGTAACCGGGAGGTCGTGAGTTCGAGTACTGCTCGTGCCACGGCCGCTCAAACCCAAGACGGAAAACATAGGTATTGATGGCTACTTCGCCAAACACGTGGCATTACGGGTCTTTTAAAAACAGGGGTCCCGTTTCGCTGTGCGCGTTGGCCTGATGACGAACCCTCACTGGTACATGCTACATGTAAGCATAGGTCTAAATTTATGCTACTTCACCTAAATCTGATACGTGTCAAAATGAATGAAAAATTCTGGAGGAAGGGACGATAACAAACCAACTACAATGTACTTTATCTACTGCTGATGATGACTTCGATGTCAAAACCTATCGATGTCATTGTTTTCTGCCAAGCACGTGTAAATAGGGCGCGTGCAGTGCATATATTATACAAATAAGAGCAACCGACAATGTGCGAGAGTTGAATTAGTCAAGAATGAACTAACAATTACGAACTATTCCTTTCCTTTCAGTTATTATAGATCGCCGTTACAGATACATTAAGCATGATAGCATGATTGTTTTGTTGTTTTGAAAGAAGAAGAAAAATACATATGTATTAGTACTTATGTACCTATATCACGAAACAAATCTTCTGATGATTGTATATATATATATATATATATATATATATATACACACACAATGTATATCATAGTTCAATAGTTCAGTCTTGACTCTTGTTGAGAATAGAGAATAGACGTGTTTTAAATCTCTGAAAAACGTGACGATTTTCAATTGGTATGTATATATTTTCCCAAGACCTTTGTTTTAGTGCAAAATTGTTTCTATTTTTATAACATTTATATATATACATTTATAGATTTTCTATCTTCCTGATCAAGAGAGAGGTAGTCCTGAAAATTTAAGAATTCAATATTGTTCGTGTCGTTGGTCATTTTTAGTGCTTTTTATATCCTGATTTATTTAACCTGGTACACAGGCAATTGCATCGCCTGGGGGTCGAGTTTACTACTCTTTATATAGTAAATTCGACCCCCAAGCGATGCAATTGCCTGTGACCTGGTATATATAAAATTAAATCCCACACTTTGTAGGATTTTAGTTCTCTCTCTCTCTCTCTCTCTCTCTCTCTCTCTCTCTCTCTCTCTCTCTCTCTCTCATTATATATATATATAATTTGATTACTTATCCATTCCCTACACTTTGTTAATGTTGTGAATTTAGAGGTGGCAAAAAAAATTAATAATCGTACAGCAAAAGTTAAGTACAAGATATTTCATTATATATACAAACAAATGCATAAAGATGAACAAATCAATTATCTGTTGATAGTTAGAATAAAATAATAAACGTTGGAACCCCTAGAACATCAACTTGTTTGTCAGTAGCCTGCCTCGATTTTAAAACTTGTCATACGCAGAACAAGCTCTTCCGTACCGAATCAGTTGGAAGTTATAAACATCATAAGTAGGTAATAATGGACAATTGCTACATAAATATACTCCGTTGGGTACAGTCTTACTTGAGTGGACGCATCCAAGCAGTGAAGATCAACACCAGTGTGTCCTCAGATGTACCACTGTCCACCGGAGTGCCGCAAGGGTCTGTTCTCGGCCCTCTTCTCTTCCTGGTGTACCTTCTCCCACTCAGGATAGTCATCAACCAATATGCCATAAACCGTCATGGGTTCGCAGATGACAGTCAACTTTACAGCCGTTTGAGTGTAAAAAATACTGCAATGCGGACCTATCACGTCAACATTATGGAGGAATGCATAGCGAGTGTCCGAACCTAGATGACTGTGAACAAACTTTTACTAAATGATGGAAAAACTGAGATAATGGTGGTTGCTAGCGCCCACAACCAGTGCCGTGTGAAGGATATCCGTCTGAAGATTGGTGAGGCAATATTGACAGATACGTCTACTGTTAAAAGCATCGGTGCTGCCCTGGACGCCACCTATTCAATGGAAATACAAGTCAGCTCCGTGGTAAGGAAGATGTACTTCAACATCAGGAAAATATCCAAGGTGAAACACCATCTTACCTAGGAAGCGTGTGCGAAGGTCATCAATGCAACAGTCATATACCACCTTGATTATCACAATGCCCTCCTGCTTGGCATGACCGATCGCCCCATTCACCGACTACAAGTGGCTCAGAACAACGCTGCACGTTGTCTCACAAGAACATGCTACAGACAACATATTTCGTCGGTACTTCAACAACTACACTGGTTGCCTGGAAAGCAACGTGTTGTGTTTAAAGTGCTGACAATAATACATAAATCACTACACTCTTTCTCAGCGCCAACATACATGAGAGAGCTATGTCCTGTTTACCAGCCACATAGGACCTTGAGATCATCATCCGACCAATGGAAACTGGTAGTGAAGAAATCATCAAACAAATACGGTACAAGAGCCATAAAAACACTAGGTGCACAATTGTGGAATAAACTGCCACTGGAACTTCGAGAGCTTGAAGCACATGGAGCATTCCGCAGGAACCTAAAAACACTCTTCTTCAAGCGTGAATATGCCCTGTGAATGTAAAATTCAGTTCAATATCAAGGATTCCATGTGCAAGCTGAATTTTGATCCAGCATACGAATACCTGTATGCCAATTGTATCTTGTCAAGTCAAAGTCAACCACTTTTTTTTTTATTTTACTACCATGTTTAATTTAAATTCTTTCTATTGTTTTATCATTTCCTTTATAGCTTTTGCAGGTCTTTTATTAGTATATTACCATTGATTATTAGCACAAACATTGTACAGCGCATAGAAACTATATGTAATTTTGCGCTTTATAAATGAATAAAATGATAATAATAAATATCGGAAGTTGACGACAGAGAAGCTGAAATCATCCTGTTTGTCAATAAGCTGAGTTGTTAGTTTGCCATTAACATCTATGTTCAATAAAATTTCTAATACGAAGCAGATGTGGAAGACTATGTGGTGTCTTTAATTTGAGTTAACTGGGATATATCGAATCGACACATGACTGAAAATGATTATTGCTAATAGATGAAACGTCGTCGATGAAAGGTTTAGATAACGAATAGTGACCAATCTCATAACTTCTATAAGTAATACAAAAGAGAGAGTTGGGCTCATATGGATCCCTGGATATACCAGAAGTGAGATCAGATACCTAGGAGGAGTAAGCATCCCCTGTCGATCGGTCACACCCGCCTTGGGCCCTATATCTCGAAAAGGTAAACGGAGTAATCCATAGTCAAAACCAATGTGCCTAATAATCGATATGAAACATCTCAGACAGCAGTTTGCCCGATGATAGGTTGCATTGGCAATCGATAATAATTATAACGCCCATAGAATTTGCGAAATACTGACTTTAAATGAAACTGCTGAAACCCCAGTGACATCAATTTGTCAGTAACCTGCCTCGATATATCTAAATATCGAGTTGAAGGATACAGCAAGATATTTATTCTTCTCACGTAGAAGCTTTTGAATAAGTTCTACTTCATGTGAATATAAAAACAAGTCAGCTAACAAAGGAGCACAATTCGTGCCTATGGAAATTCCAACAGACTGTTGGAAGACCTGATCACCAAAGACTACGAATACAAGTTGTATATTGTCAATGAGGACCTCCAACATCTTTTTATATCAACTTCAGAGTACTTGAGATGTGATGTGATCTTAAAAACAAATAATTAATTGATAGAAATTAGCAAAATTGTTGGTTGTCCAAATCATAAAATATAAATGGCAATTGCTTGCCAGGCATGAAATTCTGAAGGTCTTTGTCCCCATAAAGCTATAGAATGTAGCGGTACAATTGCCTATAATCAACATCTCGAGGTTAAGGAGGTACAAAATGTAGCTATATTAATAAACTTGATTGCAATCAATATTACTAAAATTAGATCTTCCATCCGCTCCCGGTTTTCGATACCTCGCGTGCCACGCGACGTATCGAAAACTGGGGAGCGAAAGGACAATCTAATTCTAATAAGATTGGATTTCAATTAAAGGTTGTTTATTTTAATAAGATATGGTCTATATGCGCCATGGTCGTCGCTAATTAAACGGTACCACTCAATCTACTCATGTCCATAATTTATCAAATTTTAATCAGGAGATCATTACATGTAGTCATGACTGATTCACAAGTAAGTTGGTCGGTGTAGAGTTTTGTCAAGGTGATGTTAGGTAATTACATGTACAAGTATGCTTTTGTCAATGGTTTTCTAAGAGTCCTAGAGGAAAGCCGTGTGTTACGAACTGCATACCATTCTGAAAGCGTTACTATAGAGTATTGATCAAATTAATAGAATTGACATGAACACAATACTGATGAAAGGTTAAATGCTGTAATGAAAAATGCACACCGAAGATCTATTTAATGGTCTACTGCAATGTGGAAAAATGCCAGAATTTATTGTTTACCAGGGTAATTTCACTATGCACGCATCATCATTTGTCATTCTACTACCCCTTTAAAGGAATTTTTGATTTCAGAAATTTTTTAAAAATATCTTTATATCATCGATAGAAAAGAGATGCACTGGTGTTCCTGGGAAGGGGTGTTACTGGCCTAGTCATTCAGTAAAATATTGTAAATTTCATTATTTCTTTGTCTGGTCTTATATGTACATGAACTGTGCAGGACTTCAATATCAAAATTTCAGACAAAGGACTTCGTTACAAATCCCAGGAAGCATTGAGAACTGCTAGCAAAATAGTATTAATTATAGTATTACACCTTGTTAATGTTGCCAAAATAAAGCCATATTTCAGGTAAATATCAGAATCCACACACTTAGCGCTATTACTTTTGTTTCATAAAGTTGGTTGTATATGATTACAATAATTAATTTTAGGATTTTGAACAAGTTTTCAAAAACAATCGCCACGTAGAAGAATTAAATCGTCATCTTTTTCATTTCACACGTGTACATTAAAGTTACTGGTATTAAATTGAAAATCAGTGAACACCTTGAGTTTAATTACTGAAAAGAAACCTGGAAAAACCAAATGAAAACCTACAAGTATATGTGTACTTTAGACGTAAGGAAAATTAGTATTGGAAGTCAATCCTCTCAGAAAGTTGATATTAAACGCCACGTGCTTGTTGGCACTTTCTACACAGTAGCAATCATCGGATATACTTCTTGTTGTGAAAGATGGTTTTACCTTTGATGGAAACCTGTAACTTTCGTACGTCACATCAAACAATTTTTTTACATGGGGAAAAAAGAAGGATACGCAGAAATGTTTAGAGAATAATAAAGGAGTAAAACAAAATATACAAAGTATTTTCAAAAATAGGTTGCAACTCAAGGGACTCATCATGGTGATCACGTGATTGGAATACAACATGAAAAAGAATTAGTCACTCGGATGATTTGTGTTAGTCTTTGTTTTAATTGTATATACGAGGTAAAATACATGTAAATTAGGATATAAAAAACACAAAAATGACCAACAGCACAAACAGCATTGAATTCTCAAATGTTCAGGAGGACCTGTCCCTTGTTCAGGACGATATAATATTTACATAGATATAACTGTTATTAAAAAAAAGACCTAGCACTAAAACAAACTACAACTGCTTGAAGAAAAAAACCCATATACATACATCTTGAAAATCTCCACATTTTATATAGCATAACTATATATATATATATATATATATATATATATATATATATATATATATATATATAATAATAATAATAATTGAATTAATTTTAAAACATTTGGTCTAGAATAATAATACTTTTTCAAAATATTTCCCCCTGAAATCGTTATACAGGCGACATGTGTACTTAGTCATCGTTGGATCTCTCTCTCTCTCTCTCTCTCTCTCTCTCTCTCTCTCTCTATCTATCTCTCTCTCTATCTCCTTTATATACACACACACACACAATAGTGTTATGTGGTTAATGTAAACAATTACATAAAACAGCTTTTTCAGCAGCCATAAATCACAATTTATTCATACACTTCTTAAATATGGTAAATTTAAAGGTGGCAATAAAAAAATTAGTAGAACAGATTTGCCATTATACATACAAACAAACAAATGCATAAAGATAAACAAATCCATTATCTGTTCATAGTTAGAATGACCCATATACGTAACCTAAAAAGCCTTAAAATTTTGGAGACCCCCAGGCTATTGGTTCCATATTAACAAATCTTGGATCCAATATCCGAGTATTAAACATAGATCCACGTGTACAGCAACATTTTCGTCAGCTTTTCACGACCTTAAGGAGCGGCAAGGAACCTTGTTTACTGATATAAACCCATGGGCTGAAATTTGTACCATTTGTAGGGATTGTAAAGTCGAGAATTATCTTCGATTTCAACGAGTCACGAAAATCCTTTGTAATTTGTCGCCTAAAACAATAAAAGATTATAAAAAAGTCATGGTTCTTTTGCGCAAGTGGCAAATCAGGTTCTACCGTTACACGTGCAATATTCATTTACATAATTCATTGTACATATGTCCTTTTATTTGCCCACTAATATCCCGAAAGAGTGATGTGAAAAGCATCCTGGAATTTTGTATCTCTACCCTCCGTAAATCATCTGCATTGGAAGGAAGTTCAGTCATAGTTCCTACACATGTACCTTAAAGTTAAATATTGAGCACCTAGTTAGGGTTTACGGCATTAATTACAGATCAATTAAATTTTCCTTGACATCTTTTGGGTTTGTTTTATATATATTTGTAAATGAATTATTGACAAACATGATTAAAACGACTGTAATCTGTGACTTGCTTTCTAAACCAGTATAATCAAGTTTCCGATTTCTGGTGTTCATTTCCAAATAGGTATGCTGTTTAAACGTTCGGACTGAACTTTTATTTACCTCTGTTGGTGATTGGACTGCATTTAGCGACAGCTTTAGCAATGCCATATTTGGAGGCATACTTCCCGATATCAAACCGCTGTTACGGACTGTAAATATATATTTTAGTACCAACTCCGCTTTTTAGCTCGGCTCAAGCACAGACACTTAGGGGCATGGATCATGATCATTCCTCCCCACTCACCCCCTTTTTACGTTGAGAGATATCTTTTCACTTTGAGAGATATCTCTTATTCTCTAAGAGATATCTATTTCAGTTAGAGAGGTATCTTTCACTTTGAGAGACATCTTTATCACTTAAAGAGATATCTCTTTTACTCTGAGGGATATCTCTTTTACTTTGAGAGATATCTCCTTGACTTAAAGAAATATCTCTCTAAGAATACGGAATATCGGAACCATTATTTCGTCTCCGATTCCGTCCTGGTTTTAATATTTAGGATGTTCAACGAGATCACGTTTTCTGCGTTAACTTGGGCAACTTTTCAGTAAACAAGCACCATTCTCTCACCAGAGGGCGCGTTACGCAAGCTTCACATACATGTTATGCGAGGAGCGCATGGAACTCTGGGTAGAGAATGAAACAAGCACATGTTACTTATGTACTAACAGATAAAGTGAATTCAGGCACATTTTAGCACAGTTTTTTAAAGTTGAGGGGTGGGAAACAAATAGAGAAAAAAAGTGCCGTTATATGAAAAATCTTAGTTAACAAGAAAAGCAGTTCTGCTCAAACCCCTAAATCGAAAAAAAAAGGGGGGGGGGTATTCTTCAGTTCATGAGTTGAACTCATCGATCTAACCTTGCATATTCCAGTACCATTCACTGCTACTATATCAAGTGACCAGCTAATGAATCGAACGGGGGGGGGGGGGGGGGCAGAAGTCAGAATTGTGTGGGGGGAGGGGGCTTCATGTATATGTAAGTTTCTGAAGATCTATTTATAAATAATTTATTGTGATTAATTCTATCATTTCATAGCGGTCGGTTGTAATGGCTCAGGAAATCTCAAAGTAAATATCCATACTTGTAAGTGCATACGGTGTAGGAAATACACTTTTTCTTTTGTTTTATCTCTGCTACCAAACATCAGAAATTTAATCCAATAACTCATGTTTTAGTACAAGGATATTCACTTGCAACATTCCGAAAAATAATCTTTAAACCAGGCATATATTTTTATATCAGAAATGAGTCGTCTTTAGCCATCACTAATTTGTATACAAGAGTTTCCCAAGTGACGCATAATTTTCGTAATTTCTTTTTCTCAAGAGTTCCAAAATTTTCTAGTTCCGATATCCCGTATTCATAGAGAGATATCTCTCAAAAGACTAAGAGATATCTCTTTAATCGTTGAAAAAGAGATATCTCTCAAAGAGAAAGAGATATCTCTATCCAATTTTTTTTTATTAGTTTGAATATTTAATGAAGGAATTCTCTCTTGCCAAAGCAAATCTTAACACGGTGGCTGCAATCCCGACCGAAGATTTTGCGTTTACCGCATATGAAGTGTATACAGGTAACAAAAAACAAGACAATAAATTTATAAAACGTGTGAGCTAGACTGGATTTACATTTATGTTACCCCAACCACCTCTTCAACCTTTTCCGCCATTTTTACACTAAAGTATTTTGATTGGTTACAAAATAGGGTTACATCATAATGGCGATGTAACAGGGAGAAGTCATTATGATATCTTATTTTACGAATAAATAGTAGGCCTAAAAGGACTTGCCATCAACACAACCAATACGAATTATATTAGAAATTCTGTATTAAAAATGTCATTCTGAACACTTGGCAAAAAAGTGACCAGAAATACAAATTAAATCTTGTCAAGAAATTATTTGGTAATTTACCTTTCAGCGACCTTGACCTCTCACCTGTGACTTTGAAAACCAATAAGAACTAATATATTTATGGAGGGTACTATTCCTGCAAGTTCTATAAAATTTAGATGAAATATATAATGAATTAACTTACAGCGTAGAGTATCGGAGCGAATAGAAATAATTTCAAATAGATGGATCTTGTACACAAGAAATTTCGAAATTCTCCCTACAAAATAGGATCCATGATTTTTATCAAATACAATGTATCATAACTGAAAATTTGATAAATATTGGATAAGGTGTGCTTACGTATTGTACTTTGTTGCGAGAGTACAATTATTACTAATAATTAAAAGTGCACAATAGAACAAGATACATTTAATGTAGTCACGTCCGTCGCATGCGTTGGTCAATACCTTTTTTATGCAACGACTAATTCATGTTCTTGTGTGAGTTTATAATCCGACGATAAGTCGTACGAGTGACAGCAAACAAACAAGCACGTGTTGTGGTCGCGTATATTATACATTTATTTCTTATGAGCAAAGAAAGATAACTTACTAATTTTTATAGCAGATATGAACTGACAGGAATATTATTCTGTCATGAACACATATTGTGGGGGTTCATTATTACTCATTATTCGTTGAACATCAATTGACCTGCAGTCCAAATTCTTCAAAAGGAAAAATCAAAATTATACTTTAAAAAAAGTTTTATGTCATTATCAATTTGAAAATTTAGGGTCTAAATTTCTCGTGTTCGTGAGAAGAATTTGAAGATTACATGAGGATGCTTGCATGCTGATTTGACAAATTGTACCCTTGTTATTCGTAAGTAGATTTTCAAGAAGCACCCTGTCTTTCCATGTATGGAGGTCATAAAGTGAACAAAGAGTAAAGAGCGAAAGTTATAAAAATATGTCCTTGAAAATACTAAAAATGTTACAACTGTGAATTCGAGCGATCCCACGATAAAATGTTATTTGCTACATGCACAACAAATAAAATGAATGCTTGACATGATTGTGACGTCATAATCATGAATAATTTCCTAGATTTTTCCATATATCTGCACAATATGCTAGTTTTTTTTTTAAATAAAATGGCTTTTGGCAATATCACTATATGTGTCCTTTTAGGTGGTACCAGATAGCCTCGACCGTCGTTTTACATATCATACTTCAAAATTGTGATGGTGAAATCATGCGAAAGTTTGTGAAAACATTTCTTAATCAGAAAGGAACAGGTGACCAGTATACTCGTACTCTAACACATTGTGTCTTTGTGGTTTTTGAGAAGATTATTTCTAAGAGTTTTTCTACATACTTTTATCCCCGTTTTTTTTCGGCCATACACTGTGGACAAACGTAAATTTAAACAACATGGAAATAGTTGCGTAATGATTTGACATATTGTTCTCTTATCGTGTTTTTAAAAATCAAAGAGGGCGCACCCACCCCACCCCTTTAAATTTTTTGAAGTTTAATACAATTATGTGTCTCTCATCAGAAAACAGTTAATTTAAGACTTTCTATGGAGTACATGTATATAAATAGCATAAATAATGTAGACCAATTAATCCAAATATCACTTTTTTGAGTATTTTCAAAACATACATGTTATTTTTTCAAAACTCCTATGATATGACGGTTTAGATTTCAATCGGGCTTGTCCTGTTACGTCTGCATCAGAACATTAAAAAATATTTCAAAAGTAGCAAATCAACCTCGATAGATCTTTTTAAAATTTCTAAAAACATGTACATCAAATCAATAATACTGACTAAATCTCTCAATGAAAGACACCACAGGGTTTAATATTTGAATATTTTATTAAACATAGATGTGAACGGCAAACTGACAACTCAATATTCTTACAAACGGGATGTTTTCAGCTTCGCCATCGTCCATTTCCAATATTATGTAGCAATGTTCCATTGTCACCTGTATATGGTGTTTGTGACTCTCGACTGATTCGATGCGCGAGAGCATGTTCTGCATATGGTCAATTTTAAATCGAGGCAGGCTACTGACAATTGAGTTGATGTTACGGGGATTTCAGTGGTTTCGTTTGAAGTCGGAGTTTCATGGGTTCTGTGATCATTGTGGTTGTCTTGTATGCAAATGCAGTCTGTCGTTGGGTCGAGTACTGTCTGGTGTGTTTCGTGCCAATTGTTGGGCTGATTTAGGTTACAGGTTTCTTCGTTTGTCTGCTCGGGGGTTCACGACAGGAGTGGTTGATCAACAGGGGATGTTTACTCCTCCTAGGCACCTGATCCCAACTCTGGTGTGTGCAGTGATAGTCCTACTCTTAGTTTTGTATTCCTTATGAGATTTATGACATTGATTACGGTACGCTATCCTCACTTTTCATGTAATACACCTGCAGACTGTAATTAGGAATGTCACTTGTTCTATAAGCCTATTATAAATTTTGAATTCCTTTAATAACAACAAAAGAATATGTAGAACTTGTATTAAAAAACACCAATCATGTGTGAATTGTCATTTATATAATGACAAGACTCAAACAATACAATCAAAGGGGAGATCATGTACAAATGTACTCATAGAAAAATGTATTATGATACATGTAATATCCTGTTACCATTCAGTCCAAGTTAGACATATCATATTCAAGTCACAAGTTAAACTAGTTCTAATTGTAACGGGGACCGTTACATATGTTCCCCAAACCTCCCCCAATTAAAAAATGATGTTTTTGTGAATCTATAGCAAAAAATCATTTTATTTTAACCTTTAATTACATGTAGTACGTTTAATATGGTCATTTAAGTACCCAAAAATGAAAGAAAGCGTTGCACGCGCATGCGTGTATGATTCCGAATTTTTGTTGATGTCGTTCAACAGGCATGTGTATCATATACCCACAGTGTGAATTTCATAACGTTTCCATCAAATATAAGGAAGTTATAGCGATTTTAAAATCGTCCAATCAGAATTCAGCACACGTGCATGCACGTGCTGAGCAGTAATTCTAACCACAGCAATTTGTAAGGAGTACCAAGACACATCTAAACCATTAATATCAATAGAATTTGATGAAAAACAAAAACGTTATTGTCCTTTAAAAACTGAACATTTGAAAAACATTGCACGCGCATGCGCGTGTTAGTTGGCCTTTTTTATTACACCAATATATAGATACACGTATTGTCTACATATGCTGTGAATATCATCTCATTCGCTTCATAAATAAGATAGTTACAGACGTTTTAGTACTATCCAATCAAAATGAAGCACACGTGCATGCGCGTGCAAATTGGTAATTTTGACCATGAAAATCAGTTAAGAGTCTCAATATCTACCTATGATATGAATATCAAGCCATTTCAATGAACAACAAAAAAGTTAGACTGATTCCAAAGTTAGTGTACAAATTTTGTAATGCACGTGCACGCGCATGCGTGTGCGTGAAGACAAAATAACTATCATTTTTCATATCTACAAATGATATACTATCATCCTATTTAGGTTTCATATCGATCCCTTTAATATTCTGTTTTTCCATTTTTTGTACCAAAATTGCAGTGCGCGTGCGCGCGCGTGCATGCACGTGCAGACAAAATGACTATCACTATGCACATCTACAAACGCTATACTATTATCCTGGAAAGTTTCATATCGATCCCTTTTGTAGTTTTTGAGAACACTACCGGACAAAAAAGTACCGGAGAAAAAGAATAATAATAACTAGAAACTCATTACTAGTAATGAGTAGGTCTTCCGTTAGACCACTTCCGGTAAAGAGCTTTCTGTTCCTACGAAAACCATTTAAATATATCAGAAAATAAGCCTTAACAATGAATAAGAAATGTATTATCGAACTTTTTACTCCTTTCTCGTAACTTCCGGTAATGACCGGAAGTACTATTCAGATGCGTTTTCCTATAAATGACAGCGACTCTTTACTGTCTATATTCCCTGAAAATTTCACGTCTCTATCTGAAAGAGTTCTCAAAAAAAGAAGTAAACCTAAGAAAGAAAAAGTAGTAGGTTACTACCGACCGGAAGTCAATTTTGAAAAACAAAATTATCAAAACTTTAGAAGTTGATACTTTTATTAAGACATGTGAAAATCATATGAAAGACTTCAAATAAAAGCGAGATTTATGGGGACAAAGAGACAAAAATTAAAAAGGTATTTTATCAAGAAACCGGAAGTAGTCGTTTTGACTACCGACAGAGTCAATATTCTTTTGACACTTTGAAAGAGACTTAATAAACTAGTATAGGTTTCAATTTAAAGGAAAAAGTTTGAAATTTGCGATTCTTTCCATCACTTCCGGTGACGACAGGAAGTGACGGTCGACATGTTCAACCCCCTACTGCACGCCTGCAAACGGAGATTGATCATCCCTGAATATTTGATGAACCTATATTTTACCTTTCCCAAGAAAAATGCTGGACAAAATTTCTTTGGAGAAACAGAAAATCGGCCATATTTTCCGACCGGAAGTGAATTTTGTAAAAACAAAAAGAATTATAGCAAGGTCATTTCATAAGACATTATTCCTGAAAATTTCAGCCATCTCTGAGAAATCACTGGAAGAAATCGGAAAATCGACATTTTTTCAAATACTTCCGGTATAGACCGGAAGTGACGGACAAAAAAATTGAATGTATGTGTACAATGGACTAGTGTTAGTTGATCAACTCTACAAGGTTCAAGCGTCTATCTATATTCATTATTGAGAAACTGAAAAAACAAGGTTTGAATATGTCCACCCTATATCTCACGACCGGAAGTGAATTTTTTCAAAAATATTTAAATTTACTTTAGACATTTATAGTGTCTATAACATATGTAAAATTCAAATCATTGACTTGTTTTATGACCGAGATTTATGGCACTGAAAAATGAGAGAATGAATAGTCTTTCTTTGATATAACCGGAAGTTGGAGTTTCAACTTCCGGTGGGGTCAACATTTTTTTGAGAATTAGAACCAGACCTAGTAAACCGATATAGGTTTCAGTTTGAAAGAAAAAAGTTTGAAATATATGATTCATTTAATCACTTCCGGTGACGACCGGAAGTGACGGCCGACATTCTTAACCCCCTACTGCACGCCTACGAAGTGAGATCTATTAACTCTGAAAATTTGTTGACTCTATCTTTTACCGTTTCTGAGAAAAACGCTGGACAACGAAAACAGCTAATAAGCCGTATTTGCCGACCGGAAGTAAATTTTACAAAAATATTTGATGATACTCTAGACATTTATAGTGACTATTATATATTTAAAATTCAACTCATTAACTAGTTTCATGACCGAGATTTATGGCACTGAAAAATGAGAGAATGAATAGGTTTTCTTTGATATAACCGGAAGTTGAAGATTCAACTTCCGGTGGTGTCAACATTTTTTGAGAATTAGAACGAGATATAGTAAACCGAAATAGGTTTCAATTTGAAAGAAAAAAGTTTGAAATTCATGTTTCCTTTAATCACTTCCGGTGACGACCGGAAATGACGGACGACATTCTTAACCCCCTACTGCACGCCTACAAAGTGAGATCTATTATCTCTGAAAATTTGGTGCCTCTATCTTTTACCGTTTCTGAGAAAAACGCTGGACAAAATATCTTGTAAAAAGACGAAAATTGGACATATCTTGCGACCGGAAGTGAATTTTGAAAAAATGAAAAAAATTCCTCGAGGTACCATCGTTCTCTATAACTTGTGTAAGTTTCAGGAAAATCCATCCAACGGTCTCGGAGACGAAAGGGAAAAAAAAAAAATAATAAACAGTAGAATCACTAGAAGGTCTTCCGTTGGAAACGGAAGACCTTAATAATAATAACTAGACACGATCTCGTTGCGAGCAACGAGTAGGTCTTCCGTCCGATTTGTTGATGCACTCGGAGTTAAAAAAAAAAAAAAAAAAGAAGACAAATGAGTCCCAATTTAGTTTCCAACTTTAAGACACTTTAGATATAATCAATTTTTCATATCATAAGCTTCTGCAGCAAAGTTGCGGTGAAATTCGTTTGAAATTCGACTCTCCAGGCGAGCCATAAGGCCCGCGGGCCTATTTCTTGATGTCATTTGTTAGCCCTCTATAGACTCAACAACTTTAGTTCTATATGTCTTTACAAAATATTTACCTGTAAAAAGTTATTGAGATCGACCGATGTCGACAAAAAAATCGACTCTACAGGCGAGCCATTAGGACCATATGCCTATTTCTTGATATCAATCGATAGATCTCGAGAAACTGAACAACTTTTGTTCAATATGTCCTTACAAAATATTTACCAGTTACAAGTTTTTGAAATCGACTGATATCGACAAAAATCGACTCTACAGGCGAGCCATGAGGCCCACAGACCCATTTTTGGATATTGATCGATAGGTTATGACACATTGAACAACTTTTGTTCAATAATGCTTTTCAAAAAATATGTCGTTTTAAAGATATGAGGCGTCAAATATTTACGATTTTGGCCCTTAAAATCTCTAATTACGTAACATATGACCTACTTTTTGATTTGATAAGATCAAGCTCGTTGAGATGAACATTTCCGCTTCTACAACTTATTATAAAATATTAATAGTTTCTGAGATATTCTCAAAAACATTTGGACCCTTCTGAACCCCTAATTTAAAGGGCCAGCCCGTTTTGCTTGATATCGTAAGAAAGGCCTTGTCATTTGAAACATTTTTTGCTCAACAAGTATTTAGAAATTCTTTACCGTTCTCGAGTTATCTCTACAAGAAATATTTAGGGGCCAAACTGTAGCTCCCTAACGGGGCCACGTAGGGAAAAAACGAAATGTACATATTGTTTAGATTATCATTCTGAACAACTTTTGTTCAATAATGCTTTTCAAAATATTTGTCGTTTTCAAGATATGAGGCGTCAATTATTTATGATTTTGGCCCTTAAAATCCCTTATTACGTAACATATGACCTACTTTTTGATTTGATAAGAACAAGCTCGTTTAGATGAACATTTCCGCTTCAATGACTTATTACAAAATATTAATAGTTTCTGAGATATTCTCATAAACCTTTGGACCCTTCTGGGCCCCTAATTTAAAGGGTCAGCCCCTTTTGCTTGATATCGTAAGAAAGGTCATGACATTTCAAACATTTTTTGTTCAACAAGTATTTAGAAATTCTTTACCGTTCTCGAGTTATTTCTAGAAGTAATTTTTAGGGGCCAAACTGTAGCTCCCTAACGGGGCCACATAGGGTAAAAACGAAATATGCATATTGTTCAGATCATCATTCTGAACAACTTTTGTTCTTTATTGCTTTTCAAAATATTTGTCGTTTTCGAGATACAAGGGGTAAAAAATTTATGGTTTTGGCCCTTAAAATCCCTTATTACGTAACATATGACCTAAATTTTTATATGAATAGATTTGGATTGTTGAGATGAACATTTTTTGTTCTTTGACTTATACCAAAATATTAACGATTTTTGAGATATTTGATCTAGACTTTGAGCCCTTCTAGATCCCTAATTTAAGGGGCTAGCCCCTAAATCTTGATATTTTCGAAAAGATCTCGTAAATGTGCACAACTTTTGTTCTACATGTCTTAACAAAATATTTGCAAGAAAAAAGATATTGGAGATCAAAGGTAAAAAATCACCGAAATCGGCGAAAAATTTTGGCATCCATTTTTTCAGGTCCAGGCGAGCGTTTAGGCAAATCGCCTCCGGTAAAATCGAATCCCCCACAAATCTTCTAAAATGTTTACTCTATCTTGTGTAGAAATTTCAAGACTCTAGCTTCAAAACTAACGGAGGAGATGTGTGGACAACAAGGCCCTTCAAAAAGTCACTAAAAGAGAGATAACTCCTGACCGGAAGTGACGTCAAGCACGAAATTTTGCAAACAAAGTCTCGTCACCAAAAGACATCTTTCCTGAAAATTTCGTGAAAATCGATCGAGAAATGGCTGAGAAAAACGCGTGTACTACCAAGGAAAATAATAATAATAAATAATAATGAAGAAGAAGAACGCGAACAATAATAGTAAGGTCTTCCGCAGGAGACGGAAGACCTTAACTAGTTCTAATTGTAACGGGGACCGTTACAGATGTTCCCCAAACCTCCCCCAATTAAAAAGTGATTTTCTTGTGAATCTATAGGAAAAAATCATTTTATTTTAGCCTTTAATTACATGTAGTACGTTCAATATGGTCATTTCAGTACCAAGAAATGAAAGAAAGCGTTGCACGTGCATACACGCGCACGCGTGTATGATTCCGAATTTTTGTTGATGTCGTTCAACAGGCATTTGTATCATATACCCACAGTATGAATTTCATAACGTTTCCACCAAATATAAGGAAGTTATAGCGATTTTAAAATCGTCCAATCAGAAATCAGCACACGTGCATGCACGTGCTGAGCAGTCATTCTAACCACAGCAATTTGTAAGGAGTACCAAGATACATCTAAACCCCTAATATCAATAGAATTTGATGAAAAACAAAAACGTTATCGTCCTTTAAAAATTGAACATTTAAAAAACGTTGCACGCGCATGCGCGTGTGCGTTGGCATTTTTTGTTACACCAACGTATAGATACACATATTGTCTACATATGCTGTGAATATCATCTCATTCGCTTCATAAATAAGATAGTTACAAACGTTTTAGCATTATCCAATCAAAATGAAGCGCACGTGCATGCGCGTGCAAATTGGTAATTTTGACCATGTAAATCAGTTAAGGGTCTCAATATCTACCTATGATATGAATTTCAAGCCATTTCAATGAACAACAAAAAAGTTAGACTGATTCCAAAGTTAGCGTACAAATTTTGTAATGCGCGTGCACGCGCATGCGTGCGCGTGCTGGCAAAATAACTATTATTTTTCATATGTACAAATGATATACTATCATCCTATTTAGGTTTTATATCGATTCCTTCAATATTCTGATTTTCCATTTTTTGTACCAAAATTGCAGTGCACGTGCGCGCGCGTGCATGCACGTGCAGACAAAATGACTATCACTATGCACATCTACAAACGCTATACTATCATCCTGGAAAGTTTCATATCGATCCCTTTTGTAGTTTCTGAGAACACTACCGGACAAAAAAGTACCGGAGAAAAAGAATAATAACTAGTTCTAATTGTAACGGGGACCGTTACAGATGTTCCCCAAACCTCCCCCAATTAAAAAGTGATGTCCTTGTGAATCTATAGGAAAAAATCATTTTATTTTAGCCTTTAATTGCATGTAGTACATTCAATATGGTCATTTCAGTACCAAAAAATGAAAGAAAGCGTTGCACGTGCATACACGCGCACGCGTGTATGATTCCGAATTTTTGTTGATGTCGTTCAACAGGCATTTGTATCATATACCCACAGTATGAATTTCATAACGTTTCCACCAAATATAAGGAAGTTATTGCGATTTTAAAATCGTCCAATCAGAAATCAGCACACGTGCATGCACGTGCTGAGCAGTCATTCTAACCACAGCAATTTGTAAGGAGTACCAAGATACATCTAAACCCCTAATATCAATAGAATTTGATGAAAAACAAAAACGTTATCGTCCTTTAAAAATTGAACATTTAAAAAACGTTGCACGCGCATGCGCGTGTGTGTTGGCATTTTTTGTTACACCAACATATAGATACACATATTGTCTACGTATGCTGTGAATATCATCTCATTCGCTTCATAAATAAGATAGTTACAAACGTTTTAGCATTATCCAATCAAAATGAAGCGCACGTGCATGCGCGTGCAAATTGGTAATTTTGACCATGTAAATCAGTTAAGGGTCTCAATATCTACCTATGATATGAATTTCAAGCCATTTCAATGAACAACAAAAAAGTTAGACTGATTCCAAAGTTAGCGTACAAATTTTGTAATGCGCGTGCACGCGCATGCGTGCGCGTGCTGGCAAAATAACTATTATTTTTCATATGTACAAATGATATACTATCATCCTATTTAGGTTTTATATCGCTTCCTTCAATATTCTGATTTTCCATTTTTTGTACCAAAATTGCAATGCACGTGCGCGCGCGTGCATGCACGTGCAAACAAAATGACTATCACTATGCACATCTACAAACGCTATACTATCATCCTGGAAAGTTTCATATCGATCCCTTTTGTAGTTTCTGAGAACACTACCGGACAAAAAAGTACCGGAGAAAAAGAATAATAATAATAATAATAATAATAATAATAATAACTAGTTCTAATTGTAACGGGGACCGTTACAGATGTTCCCCAAACCTCCCCCAAATAAAATTTGATGTCCTTGTGAATCTATAGCAAAAAATCATTTTATTTTAGCCTTTAATTACATGTAGTACATTTAATATGGTCATTTCAGTACCAAGAAATGAAAGAAAGCGTTGCACGTGCATACACGCGCACGCGTGTATGATTCCGAATTTTTGTTGATGTCGTTCAACAGGCATTTGTATCATATACCCACAGTATGAATTTCATAACGTTTCCACCAAATATAAGGAAGTTATAGCGATTTTAAAATCGTCCAATCAGAATTCAGCACATGTGCATGCACGTGCTGAGCAGTAATTCTAACCACAGCAATTTGTAAGGAGTACCAAGACACATCTAAACCATTAATATCAATAGAATTTGATGAAAAACAAAAACGTTATCGTCCTTTAAAAATTGAACATTTAAAAAACGTTGCACGCGCATGCGCGTGTACGTTGGCATTTTTTTGTTACACCAATATATAGATACACATATTGTCTACGTATGCTGTGAATATCATCTCATTCGCTTCATAAATAAGATAGTTACAAACGTTTTAGTATTATCCAATCAAATTGAAGAACACGTGCATGCGCGTGCAAATTGGTAATTTTGACCATGCAGATCAGTTAAGGGTCTCAATATCTACCTATGATATGAATTTCAAGCCATTTCAATGAACAACAAAAAAGTTAGACTGATTCCAAAGTTAGTGTACAAATTTTGTAATGCGCGTGCACGCGCATGCGTGCGCGTGCTGACAAAAAAACTATTATTTTTCATATGTACAAATGATATACTATCATCCTATTTAGGTTTTATATCGCTTCCTTCAATATTCTGATTTTCCAATTTTTGTACCAAAATTGCAATGCACGTGCAAGCGCGTGCATGCACGTGGAGACAAAATGACTACCACTATGCACATCTACAAACGCTATACTATCATCCTGGAAAGTTTCATATCGATCCCTTTTGTAGTTTCTGAGAACACTACCGGACAAAAAAGTACCGGAGAAAAAGAATAATAATAATAATAATAATAATAATAACTAGTTCTAATTGTAACGGGGACCGTTACATATGTTCCCCAAACCTCCCCCAATTAAAAAGTGATGTCCTTTTAAATCTATAGCAAAAAATCATTTTATTTTAGTCTTTAATTACATGTAGTACATTCAATATGGTCATTTCAGTACCAAGAAATGAAAGAAAGCGTTGCACGTGCATGCACGCGCACGCGTGTACGATTCCGAATTTTTGTTGATGTCGTTCAACAAGCATTTGTATCATATACCCACAGTATGAATTTCATAACGTTTCCACCAAATATAAGAAAGTTATAGCGATTTTAAAATCGTCCAATCAGAATTCAGCACACGTGCATACACGTGCTGAGCAGTAATTCTAACCACAGTAATTTGTAAGGAGTACCAAGACACATCTAAACCATTAATATCAATAGAATTTGATGAAAAACAAAAACCTTATCGTCCTTTAAAAATTGAACATTTAAAAAACGTTGCACGCGCATGCGCGTGTACGTTGGCATTTTTTTATTACACCAATATATAGATACACATATTGTCTACTTATGCTGTGAATATCATCTCATTCGCTTCATAAATAAGATAGTTACAAACGTTTTAGTATTATCCAATCAAAATGAAGCGCACGTGCATGCGCGTGCAAATTGGTAATTTTGACCATGCAAATCAGTTAAGGGTCTCAATATCTACCTATGATATGAATTTCAAGCCATTTCAATGAACAACAAAAAAGTTAGACTGATTCCAAAGTTAGTGTACAAATTTTGGAATGCGCGTGCACGCGCATGCGTGCGCGTGCTGACAAAATAACTATTATTTTTCATATGTACAAATCATATACTATCATCCTAATTAGGTTTTATATCGCTTCCTTCAATATTCTGATTTTCCATTTTTTGTACCAAAATTGCAATGCACGTGCGCGCGCGTGCATGCACGTGCAGACAAAATGACTATGACTATGCACATCTACAAACGCTATACTATCATCCTGGAAAGTTTCATATCAATCCCTTTTGTAGTTTCTGAGAACACTACCGGACAAAAAAGTACCGGAGAAAAAGAATAATAATAATAATAATAATAATAATAATAATAAGAAACAGAGTAAAAACAATATGTTCCCAAACTTTGTTTGGGGAACATAATAATAAGAAACAGAGTAAAAACAATATGTTCCCAAACTTTGTTTGGGGAACATAATAAGAAACAGAGTAAAAACAATATGTTCCCAAACTTTGTTTGGGGAACATAATAATAACTAGACACGATCTCGTTGCGAGCAACGAGTAGGTCTTCCGTCCGATTTGTTGATGCACTCGGAGTTAAAAAAAAAAGAAAAAGACAAATGAGTCCCAATTTAGTTTCCGACTTTAAGACACTTTAGATATAATCAATTTTTCATATCATAAGCTTCTGAAGCAAAGTTGCGGTGAAAGTCGTTTGAAATTCGACTCTCCAGGCGAGCCATAAGGCCCGCGGGCCTATTTCTTGATGTCAATTGTTAGCCCTCTATAGACTCAACAACTTTAGTTCTATATGTCTTTACAAAATATTTACCTGTAAAAAGTTATTGAGATCGACCGATGTCGACAAAAAAATCGACTCTACAGGCGAGCCATTAGGACCATATGCCTATTTCTTGATATCAATCGATAGATCTCGAGAAACTGAACAACTTTTGTTCAATATGTCCTTACAAAATATTTACCAGTTACAAGTTTTTGAAATCGACTGATATCGACAAAAATCGACTCTACAGGCGAGCCATGAGGCCCACAGACCCATTTTTTGATATTGATCGATAGGTTATGACACATTGAACAACTTTTGTTCAATAATGCTTTTCCAAAAATATGTCGTTTTAAAGATATGAGGCGTCAAATATTTACGATTTTGGCCCTTAAAATCTCTAATTACGTAACATATGACCTACTTTTTGATTTGATAAGATCAAGCTCGTTGAGATGAACATTTCCGCTTCTACAACTTATTATAAAATATTAATAGTTTCTGAGATATTCTCAAAAACATTTGGACCCTTCTGAACCCCTAATTTTAAGGGCCAGCCCGTTTTGCTTGATATCGTAAGAAAGGCCTTGTCATTTGAAACATTTTTTGCTCAACAAGTATTTAGAAATTCTTTACCGTTCTCGAGTTATCTCTACAAGAAATATTTAGGGGCCAAACTGTAGCTCCCTAACGGGGCCACATAGGGAAAAAACGAAATGTACATATTGTTTAGATTATCATTCTGAACAACTTTTGTTCAATAATGCTTTTCAAAAGATTTGTCGTTTTCAAGATATGAGGCGTCAATTATTTATGATTTTGGCCCTTAAAATCCCTTATTACGTAACATATGACCTACTTTTTGATTTGATAAGAACAAGCTCGTTTAGATGAACATTTCCGCTTCAATGACTTATTACAAAATATTAATAGTTTCTGAGATATTCTCATAAACCTTTGGACCCTTCTGGGCCCCTAATTTAAAGGGTCAGCCCCTTTTGCTTGATATCGTAAGAAAGGTCATGACATTTCAAACATTGTTTGTTCAACAAGTATTTAGAAATTCTTTACCGTTCTCGAGTTATTTCTAGAAGTAATTTTTAGGGGCCAAACTGTAGCTCCCTAACGGGGCCACATAGGGTAAAAACGAAATATGCATATTGTTCAGATCATCATTCTGAACAACTTTTGTTCTTTATTGCTTTTCAAAATATTTGTCGTTTTCGAGATACAAGGGGTAAAAAATTTATGGTTTTGGCCCTTAAAATCCCTTATTACGTAACATATGACCTAAATTTTTATATGAATAGATTTGGATTGTTGAGATGAACATTTTTTGTTCTTTGACTTATACCAAAATATTAACGATTTTTGAGATATTTGATCTAGACTTTGAGCCCTTCTAGATCCCTAATTTAAGGGGCTAACCCCTAAATATTGATATTTTCGAAAAGATCTCGTAAATGTGCACAACTTTTGTTCTACATGTCTTAACAAAATATTTGCAAGAAAAAAGATATTGGAGATCAAAGGTCAAAAATCGCCGAAATCGGCGAAAAATTTTGGCATCCATTTTGTCAGGTCCAGGCGGGCGTTTAGGCAAATCGCCTCCGGTAAAATCGAATCCCTCACAAATCTTCTAAAATGTTTACTCTATCTTGTGTAGAAATTTCAAGACTCTAGCTTCAAAACTAACGGAGGAGATGTGTGGACAACAAGGCCCTTCAAAAAGTCACTAAAAGAGAGATAACTCCTGACCGGAAGTGACGTCAAGCACGAAATTTTGCAAGCAAAGTCTCGTCACCAAAAGACATTTTTCCTGAAAATTTCGTGAAAATCGATCGAGAAATGGCTGAGAAAAACGCGTGTACTACCAAGGAAAATAATAATAATAATAATGAAGAAGAAGAACGCGAACAATAATAGTAAGGTCTTCCGCAGGAGACGGAAGACCTTAATAACTAGACACGATCTCGTTGCGAGCAACGAGTAGGTCTTCCGTCTGATTTGTTGATGAACTCGGAGTTAAAAAAAAACAAAAAAAACAAATGAGTCCCAATTTAGTTTCCGACTTTAAGACACTTTAGATATAATCAATTTTTCATATCATAAGCTTCTGAAGCAAAGTTGCAGTGAAATTCGTTTGAAATTCGACTCTCCAGGCGAGCCATAAGGCCCACGGGCCTGTTTCTTGATGTCATTTGTTAGCCCTCTATAGACTCAACAACTTTAGTTCTATATGTCTTTACAAAATATTTACCTGTAAAAAGTTATTGAGATCGACCGATATCGACAAAAAATCGACTCTACAGGCGAGCCATTAGGACCATAGGCGTATTTCTTGATATCAATCGATAGATCTCGATAAACTGAACAACTTTTGTTCAATATGTTCTTACAAAATATTTACCAGTTACAAGTTTTTGAAATGGACTGATATCGACAAAAATCGACTCTACAGGCGAGCCATGAGGCCCACAGACCCATTTTTGGATATTGATCGATAGGTTATGACACATTGAACAACTTTTGTTCAATAATGCTTTTCCAAAAATATGTCGTTTTAAAGATATGAGGCGTCAAATATTTACGATTTTGGCCCTTAAAATCTCTAATTACGTAACATATGACCTACTTTTTGATTTGATAAGATCAAGCTCGTTGAAATGAACATTTCCGCTTCTACAACTTATTATAAAATATTAATAGTTTCTGAGATATTCTCAAAAACATTTGGACCCTTCTGAACCCCTAATTTAAAGGACCAGCCCGTTTTGCTTGATATCGTAAGAAAGGCCTTGTCATTTTAAACATTTTTTGCTCAACAAGTATTTAGAAATTCTTTACCGTTCTCGAGTTATCTCTACAAGAAATATTTAGGGGCCAAACTGTAGCTCCCTAACGGGACCACATAGGGAAAAAACGAAATGTACATATTGTTTAGATTATCATTCTGAACAACTTTTGTTCAATAATGCTTTTCAAAATATTTGTCGTTTTCAAGATATGAGGCGTCAATTATTTATGATTTTGGCCCTTAAAATCCCTTATTACGTAACATATGACCTACTTTTTGATTTGATAAGAACAAGCTCGTTTAGATGAACATTTCCGCTTCAATGACTTATTACAAAATATTAATAGTTTCTGAGATATTCTCATAAACCTTTGGACCCTTCTGGGCCCCTAATTTAAAGGGTCAGCCCCTTTTGCTTGATATCGTAAGAAAGGTCATGACATTTCAAACATTTTTTGTTCAACAAGTATTTAGAAATTCTTTACCGTTCTCGAGTTATTTCTAGAAGTAATTTTTAGGGGCCAAACTGTAGCTCCCTAACGGGGCCACATAGGGTAAAAACGAAATATGCATATTGTTCAGATCATCATTCTGAACAACTTTTGTTCTTTATTGCTTTTCAAAATATTTGTCGTTTTCGAGATACAAGGGGTAAAAAATTTATGGTTTTGGCCCTTAAAATCCCTTATTACGTAACATATGACCTAAATTTTTATATGAATAGATTTGGATTGTTGAGATGAACATTTTTTGTTCTTTGACTTATACCAAAATATTAACGATTTTTGAGATATTTGATCTAGACTTTGAGCCCTTCTAGATCCCTAATTTAAGGGGCTAACCCCTAAATATTGATATTTTCGAAAAGATCTCGTAAATGTGCACAACTTTTGTTCTACATGTCTTAACAAAATATTTGCAAGAAAAAAGATATTGGAGATCAAAGGTCAAAAATCGCCGAAATCGGCGAAGAATTTTGGCATCCATTTTTTCAGGTCCAGGCGAGCGTTTAGTCAAATCGCCTCCGGTAAAATCGAATCCCCCACAAATCTTCTAAAATGTTTACTCTATCTTGTGTAGAAATTTCAAGACTCTAGCTTCAAAACTAACGGAGGAGATGCGTGGACAACAAGGCCCTTCAAAAAGTCACTAAAAGAGAGATAACTCCTGACCGGAAGTGACGTCAAGCACGAAATTTTGCAAGCAAAGTCTCGTCACCAAAAGACATCTTTCCTGAAAATTTCATGAAAATCGATCGAGAAATGGCTGAGAAAAACGCGTGTACTACCAAGGAAAATAATAATAATAATAAATAATGAAGAAGAAGAACGCGAACAATAATAGTAAGGTCTTCCGCAGGAGACGGAAGACCTTAATAATAATGAAGAAGAAGAACGCGAACAATAATAGTAAGGTCTTCCGCAGGAGACGGAAGACCTTAATAATAACTAGATGCGATCTCGTTGCGAGCAACGAGTGGGTCTTCCGTCCAATTTTAGATGTGATGAGATAAGAATTTGACTGAGATTTTCATTCATGAATAATGATACAAATATATTGTCTAGACGTACAATTTAGCTTCGGTAATGTTTTACAAATATTGATCATTTAAGTGCTATAAATTAAAGACTCTCTGTCGCTCTCGGCAACTAATTGAAGGGGTCAGCCTTTTTTTCGACAAAAAAGTTAATAATGTTATATTTACTGCGATACAAATTCGACTGATCAGGCGAGTCATGTCGCCCGGAGGCCTATTTTCTTATATATCATTGTAGATATATCTCGCAAAACTGAACAAATTTTGTTCTACATGTCCTATCAAAATTTTCTTGAGAAAAAAGTTATTGATTGCGACATTTATCAGATTGTTAAGGCGAGTCATAAGGCCCGTGGGCCTTTTTCTTGATATCGTTTGAAAGATCTTGCGAAACTGAACAACTTTTGTTCTACATGTGTTATCAAAAGTTTCTCCAGAAAAAAGTTATTGATTGTGACACTAATAAAACTGTTCAGGCAAGCCATGAGGCCCGTTCGCCTTTTTCATGATGTTGTTCGAAAGATCTTGCAAAACTGAACAACTTTTGTTCTAGATGTCTTATTAAAAGTTTCTTGACCAAAATGTTATAGATTGCAACAATAACCCAACTGTTCAGGTGAGCCATGAGACCTGCAGGCCTATTTATTAGCATCGTTAGTTAACGCTTGCGAAACTGAACAACTTTTGTTCTACATGTCTTGTCAAAAGTTTTTCGAGAAAAAAGTTATTAATGTTATTAATTGTGGTACAAATTCGACTGTTCAGGCGAGCCATGACACCCTGAGGCCTATTTTTTTTAATATCATTAGATAGATCTTGCAAAACTAAACAACTTTTGTTCTATATGTCTTATCAAAAGTTTCGTGAGAAAAAAGTTAATCATTGTAACAGAAATTCAATGGTTCAGGCGAGCCATGAGGCCTATGGGCCCATTTCTTGATATGACACGAAAGATCTCAATAAACTGTACAACTTTTGTTATATATGTCTAAGCAAAATATTTACGAGTAAAAAATTCTGATTTAAAACGTGGAGAAAAATGGGACACTTTTTTAAACTCCATTTTCGACCCCTACCGAGCTTCCATACTAGGCACTTCCGGGAATTTTTAAAACCGATGTGCACAACTACAACATGTTGTCTAACATCACTGAAAATTTCAGCACTCTAGCTTTTATCGTTTTTGAGATGTTGTCTGGACAAAATGGTCATCTGAAAATCGATAAAAGGGGGATAACTTCCAACCGGAAGTGAATTTTCAAAAATCCAAAAAAAGATATAAACTTCAGATCGCAATGCATCAACCCTGAAAATTTGAAGTAAATCGATCAAGCCATCTCCGAGAAATCCTCTGCACAAAATCGGTAAGGAAAAAAAAAAGAATAAAAATAATAATAATAATAAGAAAAGTGAAAAATCAACAATAGAATAATAGAAGGTTCTTCCGCTGAAGACGGAAGACCCTAATAATAAGAAACAGAGTAAAAACAATATGTTCCCAAACTTTGTTTGGGGAACATAATAATAAGAAACAGAGTAAAAACAATATGTTCCCAAACTTTGTTTGGGGAACATAATAAGAAACAGAGTAAAAACAATATGTTCCCAAACTTTGTTTGGGGAACATAATAATAAGAAACAGAGTAAAAACAATATGTTCCCAAACTTTGTTTGGGGAACATAACAAGATAAGCTTGACGCAAAGCAGATATTCTAAACTATTTCGAAAGGAACACACGGAAATTGTAATATGAAATATTTTATTTAAAAATGCAAACAAAACCAAGAGACAATTTCATTTGAATACTCATTTAAAAAACCAATATTATCTATGCAAGAGCATTTGTGTTTGTGTGTCGTCTTATTTAAGAATACATTAAACACAGGACGATTCGGGGTCTTTGGCTCCCATCACGGTGAACTGGGGACCTCGAAACGACCAACAGACCCTGTGTCTCAGATTTTTTTTCCCACGCCCCTCTAATTCACCCATACTAATAAGGCAATTTGTATTGAAGATCCTAATGTTGAAGTACTATCATAATGGCAATGCAAATATGTTATTAGATTTTGACTTTCAATAGACTGTATTTAGAGCTGCAAAATAGTTGATTTTCCTTTCTGAGCTACATTGACGAAATGAAAAGGTGGAGACACAAAAAAGTGATCAATCTCATAACTCTTATAAAGAACACAAACTTAAGAGTAGGGCAAACACGGACTCCTGGACATATCAGAGGTGGGATCAAGAGCCTAGGAGGAGTAAGCATCCTTTGTCGACCGGTCACATCCACCGTGAGCCCTGTATCTTGATAGGGTAAACGTGTTAATCCGTAGTCAAAATCAGTGTGTAAAGAACGATCTAACAATTGGTATGAAACATGTCAGTCAGCATTTTACACAATGGCATGTTGTATAAGTACATTAGATCGTTATAACGACCATAAAATTTATTTACGAAATGCTAACTTTAAACGACTGTTGAAACCCCTAGAACATCAACGTATTTGTCAGTAGCCTGACTCAATTAAAAAACTGATCATACGCAGAACAAGTTAGTGTATCGAATCAGTTGAGATACATGAACACCACATGTAAGTGGTAATGGAATATTACTACATAGATATGAAAAACACTTAAATAAACTCAACGTTATATGACTATTTTGGACCCGCCCTAGAGTCAGAATCCTTGAGTTGCGAAATTCACAATTTTCGTACATCCTTTTTTGATTAAGAAGTCTTTCAAATGATAAAGACAATAAGCACCAGCATCCTGGTACCAAAACCGCGATCCCTGGAATCATGATATTTACGATTTTCGCATAGGGCTACATGCTCTTTCTAAATAACCATTTAGTTACAATTCAGCATCAATAGCACAAAACAATATGTTATTTAAATATTTTATACACTATATACCAAGTTTGGCCACATCCTAGAGTCAAAACCTCTACCCTGGGAATCATGAAATTCGCAATTTTGCATTGTATTTTTCGTACAGATGTATGGTTGTAGAGAAGGTTTCAAAAACATGGTAAATTTTCGCCTAGCCCGCAAGTTCATTGAAACCCCCCTTTTCCCAAAGACGCCTCATACTAAATTTGAAAACAATGGAAAGGGTAGTCATCAAGAAGTTAAAAATATTCAAAGTTAACACACATTTAATCACTTCGACGATTTGGGTCGCATCTTGGTACTAAAACCCCTATCCCTGGGTCTAGGAAATATACAATATTGGTATAGGGATACCTGCGTCTTCCAAATATTCACGTAGATTCAATTTAGTGCCAATAGCATTAAAGAATGTTATCAAAATATCTTAATAGTCAGAACCTCTACCCCGGGAATAATGAAATTTTCAATTTTGTTAGAGGCCTTCCTGCTGTGCATGACTATGCATTTAATTTTTCTTACACGTCTGATTGTAGAGAGAAGTTTTGAAAATAGGTGAATTTTTGCCCCGCTCCTAAGGTCCCAGGAATCCAGAGATTTACAATATGTCTCCCTTGTCCCAAAGATGCTTCATAACTGAAAAAAGATGGGTGAACAGGGCAAGAAAAGTGTCTATAACTGGGTGGATAGGAGAAACAAACATAAAATCGCTCTCAGTTACAATTAAAGTATGTATATTTACCATAGGTTGTAAATGACACACGTGCAATTAAATTATTTGAAACATTGAGATATATTTGACCATTTCATAGTCGAGTTTGGTAAAAATTTCAACGTGTGTGGGTCAATTCTCCATTTATTTTTTTGGTAATCAAATACGTACATTTTTCCGTCTTCAAAAAGAGGGAGGAATGAAAAATATTTAAAAATCGATGACAAAAGTGTTTCGTAAAAATAATCAAAGTCCCTTATATCGAAGGTAATATCCTGCACGATTTATATCCTCATGAATATTCTAAAGAAGCTGCTTGAGTGGTCTCAGCTGCTGGATTGATTGATTGTATCTTGTTAATTTTTCACTCATTTTGAGACGTCACCAAGTCATCTCCGATGACCCGTGACATTCACACCTGATGCCGAGCGTTTAACGATGGAACTGTCACTACCTGTTTTGACACAAAGATGATATGCATCATGTAGAGCATTTTGGGTAATGGGTTCGACATCTCTTTTATTTTCACAGGTATAATTTTTACTTCTTCATATATTAACAAACAATAAAAATGCCAATATCAGTTTATCACATATTATGTTTATAAATAGTTATTTTCGTGAATCGGCATTTACCTCACCTTCTTCATCCATCTTCTGTGAAAAGAACTGGAAGAGAAGTTATCAACGAGTTAAAATGTTCAATCATTAACGCAGGATGACGGATGCAGACCAGTAGGAATAGGCCAGTGACCGTCACACGAGTGACCTAAAAAGACGACGGTGGATCAAGGAAAGCATAGGTCCAAATGCCTGCGGACTGCGATTAACAAGTACTTCGTTAAACAGACATGGTAATTAAAGCCATACATGTCACTTTATGCAAATGAGGCAATTTAACTCGATTAAAAAGTAATCAAACTAATTTCCTATCTAATAATGTACGAGTCGGATAGGGAACACCCCATTTCGCAATAACCATGACCACGTGACATTGCATGCGGAAGCAACAAATCACATGGTGACGTAAAAGCGTGGACAGCCTGCAGGCTGTTAGCGGGACACAATCTGCGATAAAAGTCAGATGGAAACGGAGAACCACTCTGAGCAATGGCAGAGGAGTTAAATTTCATGTTTGACATGAAATCAACATTTAGTACGATTACATACTGTAAACGAAATCCTCGTCTCATTTTTTTTTTCACGCGCTAACGCACATCCGGTGTAAACGTCATCCTTCATAAATATGCATTAGAAAATCATCGTTTTCTCCTTTCATTGACTAGATCAGTACTCCTTTAATACTCGTATATGTCAAATTGTATTATTTTTCACAATTTATCATTCTGACAAAATTTTGGTCCGATTTTTAACATCGTACACAACACTTACCATACTTGATTCTGATAAAATCCGGCCAAATCGAACTCACCCGGGTATACCCGGCGACGCGCCAAGAATCAAGTGGCTCGGCTACAGTAATGAAAATGTTGACCCTCTATTGTACAAACATTATTCGGCATAGAAATGACTAACATATTTACATATCATGTTTATTTCACCAGTGTAAAAATCAAAAACATTACATGTATGTTTTAGAATGAGCAACTTATGATACTACTGTCTGCAAGGACGCCAGCTTGAAGCTGCCTTCATCTAACAAAATTTCCGGCTCAATCGGTTCACCCCGCGGGATGCGTGCGCAATTCCGGCTCACAATGAGGTGTCGCCGGTCATTCCAGGTAATTAGAATTAAGTATGCCAACTGTTTAATATGGCATATATACCTTAGAGTCAAATACAATGTTTCTCCCATTTTTCTTAATCTCCTCAATATGAAGAATTCTTGTATGATTTTCGAAATACTTTTGTAGGGTTATGTGGTAGTTTGGGTTTTACTTTTACTTTTATTTCTGGATTTCGATCCCGATGTAAATTATTCACCCGTTGTATTTGACCACGCCCACTTTATCTTTTAGCCAATCACTTTAATGACAGTTTCTATTGTCTAATTTGCTATATAAAGCCATGCAACTTACTCTTCGTGGAAGCGAGACAGCTGACCTTGCTAGCTACTCTTCTCCTTCCATTATTCTTATTTTGGTATTACGTTTTGTTCGTCTATTTTGCCCTTTTTACTTACTAAATTATTATATTACCTTTGGGTTGGGAGATTTCTTGATAGTTTCTAGGCTAAGTTCTAGGCTTTAGGAGTGTGTATTTGTCACATTCATACTGGTAATAAATTCGTAAAGTGTTATTTCTTATTTTCATTTCTATTGAATTTATTTTCAAGTTTAAAATCATAGTGCAGTTGGGTCGTTTCGAAGTCGCCACTATCAAAATAAAATAAAACAAACACAACGCGAAGTACAGACTATACGAACGCCAGACCTGCTACATTATTTGGTGGACCGTGACCAGGATAAGATTTTCATTGTTGTGGGGAAGTGGTTGTTAAAGACACGTGCTTCACGCAGTGAGTCCTATTCTATGGTGTCCGGATAGGGCCATTTGCGAAAGCGTGACTGCGCGTTAGTCACAACACGCCGTCACGCCAACAAGCAACGCGCCTTCGCGCTCTCACGACAACAAGCAACGCGCCTTCGCGCTCTCACGCTAACAAGCAACGCGCCTTCGCGCAGACAAGCAACGCGACTTCGCACTCTCACGATAACAAGCAACGCGCCTTCGCGCAGACAAGCAACGCGACTTCGCACTCTCACGATAACAAGCAACGCGCCTTCGCGCAGATAAGCAACGCTGCGCGAAGGCGTAATGCTTGTTGGCGTGAGAGCGCGAAGGCGCGTTGCTTGTTGGCGTGTTGTGACTAACGCGCAGTCACGCTTTTGCAAATGGCCCTATCCGAACACCATACTATTCAGCGATACGAACTGCTACATTTTTTGTTCGACCGCGACAACTCGGGATAGAATTTCTATTGTTGTTGGGCAGTGACTGTTATAGACACGTGCTTCACGCAGTGAGTTCTATTTAGCGATTGGGATTTTGGCTGAATTCTTTTGTCATATTTTTTAGTCAATGTTTTTTTTTTCTCTTTACATTTACCTTTATATTTTTTGGGATATATATTCAACGGTGAAGTATTTTTGCTCACCATGCAGTTATGCAAAGGGGTTTCAAACCTTTATCAGATTTAGACCATAGGATAGATCTCTTAACGGCGAAATGTGCTTTGTTAGAAAGCCAAATCAAAGTTAAGTTAGAACAGAATGGGAATCGTTTTCGAGAGAGAGGGTTCTTGCATGAATCAGTCGATTTTAGGAAAGAAATGAATCCACCATTGTTTGATGGGAGTTACGATATTGGGGAATTTTTCATTCAGTTTGAACATGCTGCTAAGTGAAATGGCTGGAGTGAGAGAGAGTGTGCAAATCAGCTTCTTATGTCTTTACGTGGCTCAGCAAGACACATTCTATCTGAAAATCCTTTAGCCGTATCCTTAGATTTTCAAACATTGAAAGATATTTTACGGAATCGTTTTTGTCCATCAGCATTTCGGGATTTTTACAGAATTCAATTCAAGAACAGGGTTAGAGAAGGAGAAACTATTTCAGACTTTGGTCATTCTTTACGGAGACTGGCATTAAAAGCGTATTCTTGTTCTTTTAGCTCGATAGAAACTCACGTTATTGACCAGTTTGTATTTGGCTTAAGAGATGCCGACTTAATGAAACATGTTTACTTTAATCGTCCTGCATCTTTAGATAAAGCCATTGCATCTGCTGTCGAGTTTGAAGATTTCATTGAGCGAAATGCGTATGTTCAGCAGAACATTGCATGCGATTCCGATACACCAGTTAATACAAATTCTGTTAGAGCCCTTATTCGTAGAGAAATCCAAGCCGCTCTTGATTTGTATACGGTCGATGAAAAGAACAAAGTACTGGAAACTAATGTCATATCTCAGACTAGGAATGACCCTGACTGTGCGTCAAAGTTAACCCAAAATATCGGGAACATACTCACAAGTTCTGATGCTGGGGCCGTGGCATCAGATCTAGAACGTTCAAACATTACCGAACACAGTAGGCCACCCGAAATTTTGACGAGTACCGCACAGAACGAACTCGCCGAAATCAATAGAGAGTCATTTCATTCGGATGGCGAAGTTCCTGTTTGTAACTCGAATGATAGTCACAAACCTATCGATAGTTGTGAGTCAGAGTTGAAATCGGTTTGCGTTGCGACTTCTTTGAATCCTGAAGCAAAGGAATTCATTCCTAGATCGGAATTTTCTTTAGAGCCTTCATTTGAAAAGTTTGACTTGCGTTCTGTTTTTGCGTTGAAACTTGATGGGAGGACTGTTCCCCCTGGTCAAGTTTGTGCCTTGGTGAGGAGCCAGTGCACAAGCACTCATTCGGCCCATTATGCAGTAGAGTCACTGGTATTGTACTCTTACTATAGACCGGAATTTCCAAAAGGAATAGGGTAGATTATTTGACTTATTGAAATGGTCATGCGGGTTTTGTTACCCAGATGTACGATAAACTGCTTGATCATGCTTTATGCGCATGCTACACATACGTGTGTGTGTACACACAGTTTGTGTTCTTTTTATTTAAAATTTACTACCTTTATCAAAAACGCGTAAATTGATACGATTAAGTATTTCTCTTATTTATTCATTTACCAGTAATTATGATATTACTTATCTTTACTTTTTCATATATCTAGCACTCTTGCTAAATATGCTTTCAGATTATTTTTTCAGTTTCTGGTGGGATATGGATGACAGCTACAAACGGAATCCAGCGAATGATGCATGAAACACATACATGGTTTTCAACTCTGTGGGATATCCGTGATTCATGATCTTCGGAGTATCTGGACCTAAGAAACTAAATCAAGTGAGCGTGATGTGACAGTGTTGTGAACTATTCCTGTTTTCGCGTTCCTGACATTTTGGTGAAGTCAAGGGGGGGGGGGGGGGATGTGGTAGTTTGGGTTTTACTTTTACTTCTGGATTTCGATCCCGATGTAAATTATTCACCCGTTGTATTTGACCACGCCCACTTTATCTTTTAGCCAATCACCTTAATGACAGTTTCTATTGTCTAATTTGCTATATAAAGCCATGCAACTTACTATTCGTGGAAGCGAGACAGCTGGCCTTGCTAGCTACTCTTCTTCCATTATTCCTATTTTGGTATTACGTTTTGTTCGTCTATTTTGCCCTTTTTACTTACTAAATTATTATATTACCTTTGGGTTGGGAGATTTCTTGATAGTTTCTAGGCTAAGTTCTAGGCTTTAGGAGTGTGTATTTGTCACATTCATACTGGTAATAAATTCGTAAAGTGTTATTTCTCTTATTTTCATTTCTATTGAATTTATTTTCAAGTTTAAAATCACAGTGTAGTTGGGTCGTTTTGAAGTCGCCACTATCAAAATAAAACAAACACAACGCGAAGTACAGACTATACGAACGCCAGACCTGCTACAGTTAGTTTCAAACTGTAGTAATATTTCTATACTTTGCATATTTTCCTGGTTAGATCACCTTACTAGTAATGCAACAGTCCTGGTTCGATTTCTGATTAATCTAATGGTTTTTCTCCTTCTGTTATAATAATTTACAATGTAGTAATGTCCATAATTATAATCATACATACAACTTTCTGCAATAAATAAGAGTTGACTACATTTTTACTTTCCATAACCAGGAATTATCAAATTAGGTTTACTCTGGTAATATATCCCAAGATTTTTCATAGAAACAAGATGCATGTAGGATGCAAGTGAATTGTACCTGAAATGTCGAGAACAATTATATATTATTGATAAAAATTGTGTGTGTCCTTATAACACATTTTACATATTTCTTTTAGGCAGAAAATACAAAAGCATACTGATCTTGATACTAGATTTGTAGTACTGTAATTTAATATTTGTATATAAAGCCCTCATTGTCATGAGAAAAGAATATCCAACAAAATATTTCAGACATGAATTTATTGCAACTTAGGCACATTGAAAAAATTAAGGCAAGTCCATATCACTGAAGCTACATAATGATAATGTCTGAAATTGCACAACCTAATTCAAGCAAATATCTGTTCTTTTCAACTGTCAGAGGAATTCCATAAAAATGACATGTATTGCAAAAGATGATATGATGATGTTTTAATAACAATAACTGCATACTACAAAGCTAATATACAGCAGACTCCAGAGTGAATACAAAGACAGAAAATTCAGATGACATGGACAGGTAATCTCTATCCACCTAAATCCCAACACACAAACACACATCACCTATTCCACAACCCAAAGATATATAAAAATGGAATTAAAAAATATTTCCTAAAAGTTAAAGCTATTGGTCCTCAAAAACATAAAATTCCTAGTTGCCAATTGTGCAAGCCTTGCAAATTCTTATGCTAATCATTTGCAATAATTCTACATTTCTGGTTCACCATCATTACCAAAAAAAAATTTCATTCAACAAGCCTTACACTACATTCTTTTTGTTATTATATAATCAATCATAATAAGAATTATATTAAAAATTAGTTGATAAAGATGGAACATCCAAATCATTTATATTTAGTTTAGTTCATACCATAATTGATTAAAATTGCACTGCTACAAATACACATATTTATTACTTCTTACGTTGGATTACAGTTTGTTATGGATCATTTCAATACATTTCTAAATTCGTTAACACTTGTATTTAAAGGAATATAACTACAGTAAAAAAAGTTGTGTTGCAAGGTAGAACCACTTGAGTCAAATGAAACACAGCCTACATATGGCAATAATTATGCTAATTACAAGACTTAAAGTCTCCTCTAATAATTCTCAAGTTGTCTTTAACGAAAAATGCATTGATTGCCCAACAGCATTGCACAACCCTAATACACAAAGTGGCTACACACTAAAGACATGAACCAGATCTGGGATATTGGAGGGACTCGGTCCTTGTCCCTCCCCTCCAAACTGACCCAGCCCATCTGTTCTAACTGGCGGTCACTGTTGCTTGGATTTCTGTTGTAGTGTCCAGTACTGGCTTCTTGTTCAATGCCTCGTCTTCATCGGAAATCTTCAATTTGGTCAATTCCTCTTCAGTCTTCTCAATTATCTAAAATCAACATACATTGTGGTAAAAACTATAATTAACAAAATAGCTAATCTTTCTATTTGTCCACCTAACAATTTACAACATCAGGTAACTTTGCCATTTAGTTTAGACTGGTGAGCTTTACTGTTTTTCTCTGCATTTTTTGGGGGGTTATAAGCATCTTTACCCAATAGCTGTGATTTCTCCACTGCACGTAACAAATTACTGTATAATCAAATTTACATGTCATTTATCATTCTACTAAATATGCTGTAGATAAAAATAGCAATAACAACAAAATTTAGTAGCAAAAAATCAACAGATATATACAGTAGCATGCACAGTGAAAGAGAGTGTGAGAGAAAACTGAGTCTGTGTCAGCTCTCTTATGACACCTTTCCCTGTGCAGAAAGGCTCTTCAGATCACACTATGAATTAGCAACATCAAAAATGGAAGAAAACATGTTTATCTACAGAGAGGGATAATGATTAGCCTTTCACCATGTTAATAGGGAAGGTGGACTGAGGCACACATCTATCTAATTTTACATACCACACCCTTTTGTAATGGAGTTGTCATAAGAGAGTGCTCAGAATCACTTTAATCTCACCTGTGTAACAACAGGGGGTGGGGTCTTGGCTTCCTCAACATTTCCTAGAAAAGGTAAATCAAACACTATTAAGACTCTGGTGTATTGAGCATACAACCAGATAACATTTCTTACAGTAAGAAATTCCATTTGTAATGATTTCATGTACAAACTCGTACCAATCTGAATTGAGCCCAAAACCCCTTCAAAAATTCAAAACTAGCTTGAATAAATCTTATTGTTGCAAAGTACATCAGATCAGCTTCAATTCCCAACTCAAATTGTTGAAGTACTCTAGGTTAAGATTTCCTCAATTCGCAAATTCCTGTACCTAAACTGTACGTGGTCTTTCCACCATATCTAATAATTTGCTTCAGTATGATTTTAAGGTAGATTTTTAATAAGCCTTAAATATTTCCTAAAGATTATCATATGAGGAAATTTCAGGTGGTGACAGTGACTTGAATCATAAGATAATTTGACCTGTGTATTCTCATCATATATCTATATCCTAAATTTCACTTCAAAATATTAATGTATGACCGAGATAATGAGAAGAAACTGAATTGTTTAAATTTTTCTAAGTCCAAGGGGCATAACTCTGACAGTGTATTCTTGTGACAAATCTATATCTTGAATTTCAAATGAATATCTCCATGTGCAACTAAGATAATAACTAAGATAATAAGTGGAAACTAGAAATTGTTTAAAATTTTCAAAGTCTAAGGAGCACAACGCAGTCAAAAATTGTTCAACTCAACTTGACCTGAATATTCTTGTGATGTACCTACATACTAAATTTCAGTTGAATGTATGCATTTGTAGCCAAGATTTGAGAGGAACCTGAATTATGATGGAAGGAAAGAAAGGGGTGACAGTAAATGTTCTAGACATTTCATGCTGTAAGCATAAACTTCAACAGGGAAAATGACAAACCTACAATTGCATTTAATTATTGAATGATTGTCCTCATTTTTTAATATTGCATGTTTACCAGACACAAAACTCTACATGAACTATTTCTCACCTGTAGCTGGTGCATCACCACTAGAGTTCACTTGCTGTGAGGACTCGGTGATGTGTGATGTCACTGTTGTAGTTTCTGTACCATCGCCTTCCACAATTGTCCTCGTCTCTTGGACTGTGGTTGTCCTGGTAACTTCCATGGATGAGGAAACTTCCTCGGTAACCTGCATGCTACAATCAAGAATAATAACATTCAATTTTATTTCATTTTTTTCCTGTGATTTTTTCAATGTTCATATTCCTTTGTAATATTTCCGATAAGTAAAAGTGCAGAGCATGCAATGTATGTTTTCTGTGCAGTTTATAATTAGTGGCAATGGCCAGCAGTAATAAACTAACATTTGAACACTATCTTGAGTGATCTCCCCTTCCACAGTGGTGTTGGCTTGAGAGTCATTAAGGGTGGAGTCGTTCAGACCCTCTGCGATATCTCCACTGCCATATTGGATTGCCTCCTCTCTGTAAGCATAAATACAAGTCAAGCCAACAGCGATTACACTCTGGGACTCGCTAACTGAACTCTTATTCACATTTTCCACCCCCATTTATAATTGCCTTTCCGTTTACTTTTCTTTTTCATGAAAGAAATCCATATTCAAAATTTAGTAAATCTGATAAATATTCCTGTCAACTGACAAGTATTAGTCAATTAAATGCTTGGATATCAGATTAGAAACAGTTATTAAATCTAGCTATAATGAACAAATTAATAGTGAAGTTAGATGAATACAGTGTGCTATAAATCAACATACCCAGTTGTGCCTTCTAGTTGAGCCGGTTCTTGAGCTGGGGGTTCAGGTTCTGGCTCTGGTATGCGCATTCCATCTTTCAATTCCAAGCTACATGCAGGTTCAGTGATGTGTCGAGCTGACAGCGTTACTCTTGCATATTCAGAGGCTGATTGAAGGTAAAATCCTTGTCCATTTTTGGAAAATGTGAATGATGAAATTCCACTGTAACGTAAAAGTTTTACTTTGATAAAATATATTGATCTTTAATAAAGAATCTCAGTTATTTCAATGACAGAAAACATTTTGAGAGTGTAATCTTTTCACCACTGCAGTGGAAGAAAGATGTTTACTGGGTACAGATGTATGCATTTATAAATTACTGAACTCACTTGATGTCTTCTCTTTTTAAACATGAAGCCTCTAATTGTTGTCGAAGTGTTGACACAGAATAGACACTAAGTTCACCCTGGTTGTTTAAACAGGCTATATCACATTCACTGTAATTTTCATCTGCAAAACACACACAATATATATATATATAGATATAGATAGATAGATAGAGGGAAAGGATAATATTTGCTCATAAAATACATGTATGATCAAGTATTAGTTATCTATGAAATATAAAATAACAAAATTTATATTTGTTGTTGATTTACTATATAATCCACAAAATTTATGTCTCACAGAATTCATTAAACCAGTGTGACAAAAAATGTCATTTTTTTCTTGATATCTTAGTAACTTACCACTTCTACTCCTAAAATTGACAAAGGCTACTTTTCTAATTCTAGATCCATTGACAGCTGTTATCTTGTATTTCCATTTGGCCTTAAGATGTGGCAATGTAAAGATCTGAGAGAAAAAGCATATCCTTTTACTGATGCAGTGACAAAACACATTTGTTTCCTTTCAAACAAAATAGGAAAGTACTCTTCTGCCCTCGTATAGCATTCTTCTGAAGAGTTACCTACCTTGAGCTGCTCTTCCGAACAAATGACAACAGAATGATTATTGCCCTGGGGCTCCTTAGCTCTAGCATGTTGAATCTCTAATGGATCAGGTAAAATTTTAGTTCTGCCATCCACCACAGCAATGGACATAACTGGGGCTTTGTGTCGCAGCTTGATTTCCTTAGCTATGACAGCTGTTACTTCATTTTCTGACCTTTTTTCTTGGGGGACAGTAATTGTGTAAATATATACATGGCCTCCGTTTGTTCCTACCCACAAGGAGGAGGTCGTATTTGAAACTGCAAACAGAATTTTTTCCCCTTGAAAACTATCCACCAAGTGCAAATTCAACAGAAATGAAATGTTTAAATACAATATCACACAATTTACTAATGTCATCTAAAATATAAAACAGATAAGTTACTGACCAAAATCACCAGATAAGAATTAGAATGATAAAACATGCATTCTAATGACTTACCATCTGAGATGTAGGTACTAGCAAAGTATAGGCATCTAACCATTGAACTAATGGAATCCTCAGGATTGCGAGCCTCCACCTGGCGTTCTACAGGCCGAGCCTCTGGAGAGGCAGGAGGAGAGGTTTTTACAGGGGAAGATTTCACCTCTATACCTTCCGTTTTCTCTTCCCTGAAAACAAAGGACTGTCTAATAAAATTCCAATAAAACACTTAAAAATTGAATCTTATTCGATTGGATTATACTGCGCTTTCCGATCACTAAATAGGTAGAAAGACTGTACTCTTTCTTTTCTTCTTTTGCTTTCTCTTCTGCTGCTTTTCTTCTTTCCGATCGTCGCCTACGTAGACGTCTAAAAGACTCCCTAAGGGACTTCTTGAAACTTTTCCTTCTTGAAATTGGGGTGTCTGATGTTCCTGTTAAGTCTGTTATAAAAATACAAAATTTTATATTAATAGTAGAGTAAATCCGGGTACTTTCAGCTGGTAGGGTAATTGTGACACCTTTGAATTTTAAATAAAGAAAAAACAAAAACTGCATTTTTTGTGGTTATTTCATACAAGATTACCTTTAAAATACATATTCATTTGTTATAATGTATGATATAAAAATCCTACATTGCTTGTTTTTATTTCTTAACTACCATTTACTATGACAATTTGCAAGAGGACGTCTTTTACAAATGTCATGAATGTATACAGTAAGACTGAATAGAGTCAATCTGGGTAACTTCGGTCACTTTTGGGTTCATCATTCAATATTAACATTATCCCTGCCTACAATACATACTACATTTATCACTTAAATCAAGCGTATGTATACCACTGCGAAATCTGGATATGTAATATACTTGCATATAAAATAACGGATGTCCAACACATGCCAAAATTACCCCAACCACCATGCTGAATTTACTCCATGCATGCCAAATTTACCCCTTTTCAATTTATTGATTATATCTGTCTTTTATGTATAACCATGCTATGTCAAGTTATGTTACAGATCCAAATTTTTCAGGGTTTCACATATGTTTGATGTAACCGATAAACAGAGTATGTATTGTAGGCAGGGAAAGTGTTAATATCGAGTGACAGACCCAAAAGTGACTGAAATTCCCAGATTGACTATATCAGATTTTTTTTTCAAATTACATACAAAATGTTTAAATAAACTTCACTTACCCTCTGGATTAAGAGTACATCTAGATGTCACCTCTTTCTTCTGAGCATAATCAAACAGACCAAATCCATGGGCAGTTCCTGCTGCTACACTGTTAAATAACACATCAGTTTTCTATTGTGCAATTATTTCTCTGCCCTTTACAGGACACAAATGCCAAGTATCAAGAATTAATGCAAAACAATCCTAATAACTTACAGCTGCCACTCTGAGTGAAATGCTAAGGCTGTGCAGGCTGCTGGGGGACTGATCTGTATCACCGCTACTGGCTGAAATCCTGCAGGGAAGGTTACTTCGCCCTCTTTTTTCCCAAGAGCTTCATGACCTTTCCATACAAACCCATCACGGTCACTAACCACATTGACAGTTGTGCTGTTGACCTCCAGCTCCCTCTCCTCACGCTCAGCTCGCAGCACCACCACCTGACCAGCAGTACCTGCTACCACTAAAGTCTCACTAAGGGGACATAACGCTATCTTCTGAATTCCCAAGCGGGGATCATCACTGAAAGGGTCATAGCTACCCACCTATAGAGAAAACAGTCTCATATTAACTTCATAATACATGTGCGATTCGAGAAAATTGCAAGCATTTCAATACATGTGCTAATTTGTGTTGTTAACTGTTAACAACTATGAAATTCCTACTCTCCTAGAAATAATAAACAACAAAGTGTACATGCAGAGAATACAAGCAGATAAACTCATTCACGAATGAAGTGCATTAAAATTTCTGCAACAAAGATGAATACTGTTATGACTTAATAAAACTAAAAATAAACATAATGGTACTGTGCCATGCACTGTGCAGTTGTTTGATTTCCATGGCAACATTACCATTCCTCGGTGTACCTTTCTGAACGGCGGCCACTCCTCCTCCACTTCACCACTATTGTGATCGCTGTGTATGTCAACATTAAAGAGACTAGCAGTGGACAGTTTATACAGAAGTGACATAGACGTGCTGGAGGCATCCCAGAAGCGAACCGTGCCATCTTCATGCCTAGAAGAGAAGAATGAACAGATGGATATCAAATCCCACAGCCATGAAGCTTCAAGTTCAACGAGATTGTGTAGAAAGATAAAATACACAGGTATAGTGTATATGAAGAAAGTGCAGACAAACAGGATTTAAAAAATATACCCAGTGAGCAAAATGTCCTTGGTCAAAGATTCAGCTCCTGCAACTTTCCCACCATTAATAGGCCATTCCTGATTTGAAATATATTTTTAAAAATGCATTGTAAAATACAAACACTTGAATTCTGGAAACAAATTTCATAAATATCATCTGATGGTAATGTAAAAATGTTCATGTTTTAAAATACTCTGAAATTTCTATACCCGTGTGGACATGTGTTTGGTTTGTGCCTGTCCTGCATCTGCGATTTTCTGCCATAGATTGTCTGGAATGTTGCTGACATGCTGGGAGCAGGTGATGGGGGAGCAGTGCAGACTATTAAAGTAAGGGAGGGGGAAGGTTGGCCAGCCCTGGGTCTCCAGGTCAATCAGGACCAGCTCCTCCTCTGCCAGAACCACCAGGGTGTGCGGCTCATCTGTCTCTAACAAAAAATATGACAAAATTAGAAAATTACTGTTCTGTGAAAATATGCATTGTAAATAAAATTTACACCGCTGAAAACATGAAAAATTTAAAACCTTGAAATTTCACTGAATGGATGTGGGGACACCCCCCCCCCCTACCAAAAAAAAACCCCAAACCCTTCACAGTGTATGTACATGTACATTCTATATTGTTTTAATCCTTTCTTTCTAAGCATATATATGTATATCAATATTGTGAAAAATCCATATTATTGATATATGCAACAAATTCTGTACACCTATCTAAATACTGATAAATTTGTCAAACACTGATTTCTGAAGCATTCATTTACATGTATTTACTAACAACTATTCCAAAAGGATGCCCTTTGCACTTACCCATAGATTCCTCTGCCTCATCTGCTCTGCAGATAGTAATGAAATCTACCACTTTAGAAGTGAAGTCCAGAACAGTGTGAATGTTGTTGGAGCCCTGCATAACGCTGACTGTGTGCCTGTCTCCATAACTAGCCCTTGGCATTCCACCAGCAAATATAATGAAGGGGTCTCTATAGAAAAAACAGTGCAGTGTGTATTTATTTTCTGACACATTTACATGTATGCAGATAGTTTTGTAATGAGAGCCCCATGGGCCATAACGCTCACCAGACGAAGATTTTAAAAAGATCTTTCCCCTTATTAATCCCACAATAAATTTTGACCCCAGCCCAGCTGCATGGGGTTGTGACTTAACTGAACTTGAGTCAAAACCACTTGGGGATGCCTCAAAATCAATACGACCTACATGGTTTTATTGTTCTGGAGAAAATCATTTAAAAAGATCCCTGCCCCCTTTATTCATATTAATTTTGTAAAACTTGATCGCTGAATTCAGCAGCCGTATGAAGCAAAATGTGTTCTTAAAACACAAATGTCCCCAAGTGTCTACTCTGACTTTACATAATATAATATATGCTTGAACAATATATGACCACCCTCAATCAGAGCCCTGGGGTTGCAAAGTTCACAATTATGGTACATCCCTTTCTGCTTTTCCTTAATATGAATTTAATTTTATATGGGAGCAGCAAAATTGAATAAGAAGTATACTAATATATATAATAATAAATTCTTTATTTAGACAGGATAGCACAATTAGTACAAATGACTAGTTTACATTGTGGTCCTGTATAAAACATATTCACAGACAGATAAATGAGAGAATAGAAAAATAGATGATATAATATAAAATATATACATAAAATATACACACGATATCACTGGGAAAGTCTTTCAAATGATAAAGACATCCAATTACTATGACCATTTTGGCCCTACCCTGGTACCAAAAACCCTTGCGATAATAAAATTCACAATTTTGTTAAAGGGCTACCTGCTCCTTCTAAATACATTTAGATTCAATTTGGCATCAATGGCTTTATAGTTTTTAACAAACATTACATTTCAAATCTGTCCCTACCCTGGAGTCAGAACATCTAACCCTAGGAATCATGAAATTAACAATTTTGGTAGAAGCCTTCCTGCTCTATTGACTATGCACTTCGTTTTCCTTACAGAAATAATTTTTAAAATTTGTCAATCTATCACAATTTTCACCAGAAAATTCTGAAATTTACAATTTGTGCCCCCTTGTCCCAAAGATTCTTCATTCGAAATTTGAAAAGAAATGAAAGGGTAGTTATCAAGACCAATAGCAAAAGGTCACCTCAGTGACTCAGGTGACCTAAAAACTCTGAATTCAGAACATTTGCATATTGAAATGATTAAGTGTGGTACTGCTACTAAACAATTTTTTTTTCTTTTCAAATTTCCTAATCCTCATGTCAAAATTCCTATTTAAGCCAACCCTACAAATATGAATCATTGGAATGCTTGCATATTAATATATCTTATCAGTGGTCCTTGATAATTTTTTTTCCAAAGATTATTTATATACATCTATTTAGATTCTATCCAACTCCTCCACCATGATTTGAAGAACAAGAGGCCATTGGGCCACATCGCTCACCTGAGTCACCTTGGCCCATATTTAAAGATTATTTCCTATATTTTCGCATGTAAAACTGATCCTTATTGTGGCCCCAACCTACCCCCAGGGGCCATGAGTTTTACAAACTTAAATCTGCACTATGTCAGGAAGCTTTCATGCAAACAAACTTCTATGGCCCAATGGTTCTTGAGAAGATTTTCTCTATATACTTTGAAACTTTGATCCCCTAATGTGGCCCCATCCTACACCCGGGGGCCATGATCATGATTTGATAAAACTTCAATCTGCACTATGTCAGGAAGCTTTCATGTAAATTTGTACTTTCTTAGCCCAGTGGTTCTCGAGAAGATTTTTAAAGATTTTCCCTACATGTTTGTATGTAAAACTTTGATCCCCTATTGTGGCCCAATCTTACCCCATGGGTCATTATTTTAAGAAACTTGAATCTGCACTATGTCAGGAAGCTTTCATGTAAATTTCAGCTCTTCTGGCCCAGTGGTTCTTGAGAAGATTTTAAATGACCCCAACCTATTTTTGAATTTTTGTGATTATTTCCCCTTGGAAGGGGGCATGGTCCTTCATTTGAACAAACTTGAAAGCCCTTCATCCAAGTATACTGTTGGCCAAATTTGGTTATAAATTGCCCAGCAATTCTTCAGATGAAGATTTTTAATGAATTTCCCTATATGTTTTTATGTAAAACTTTTGATTCCCTACCGTGGCCCCATCTTACCTCCGGGGACCATAATTTTTACAAACATGAATCTGCACTATGTCAGGAAGCTTTCGTGCAAATGTAAACTTCTTTGGCCCAATGGTTCTTAAGAAGATTTTTATAACTTTTTTTAATGTATTTATCAATATGTAAAACTTTGATCCCCTATTGTGGCACCATCCTAGCCCCAGGGGTCACAAGTTTAACAAACTTGAATCTGCACTATGTCAGGAAGCTTTCATGTAAATCTCAGCAGTTCTGGCTCAGTGGTTCTTGAGAAGATTTTTAAAGATTTTCCCTATACATTTGTATGTAAAACTTTGATCTCCTATTGTGGCCCCATCTCACCCCCAGTGGCCACCATTTTAACAAATTTGAGTCTGCACTATGTCAGGAAGCTTTCATGTAAATATCAGCTTTTCTGGCTCAGTGGTTCTTGAGAAGAGTTTTCCTATATACTAGTATGTAAAACTTTGATCCCCTATTGTGGCCCCATCCTATCCCCTGGGGCCATGCTTTGAACAAACTTGAATCTACACTATGTCAGGAAGCCTTCATGTAAATTTCAGCTCTTCTGGCCCAGTGGTTCTAGAGAAGTTTTTAAATGACCCCACCCTATTTTTGCATTTTTGTGATTATCTCTCCTTTGATTTGAACAAACTTGAAAGCCCTTCACCAAAGGATGCTTTTGGCCAAGTTTGGTTATAATTGGCCCAGTGGTTCTGGAGAAGAAGTCGAAAATGTAAAAAGTTTACAGGCAGACGGACAGACAGACGATGGACAACAGGCGATCAGAAAAGCTCATGAATCTGCAGTAGCTGAGGATGCTAAATCATAGCACTACTTCATTTGAACTATTTTGAATTCCCTTTAACCAAGAATGCTTTATGGCAAGACTGGTTGAATTACCCCTGTGGTTATGGAGAAGAAGCCAAAAATGTGTAGTGTTTACAAACAGACACTGAACAACAGGTGATCAGAAAAGCTTACTTGAGCTTTTAGTTCAAGTAAGTTAACAATATTTATATCAATCTAATGTTGGAAAAATCTGGTAAACTTACAACTTTGCTGTTTTCCAGTCTATTTTGCTGATAGCCTTGCATGGGAAAGGACCTAAAGAATAGAGAATGCTAGTAATCAACTAATAAATGTGGATTTTTTCCATTTGCTGTAGGGCTGAAACAATACAGCCCCCTTCATGATACAATATGTTTTGCAGTACTGGAGCCATAATTCAATATTTTCGATATGATACATTTTATAGAAAAAAAACAAGTAATAACATTGAAGAAAAGATTTAATTCAGAAGATTCACAGCCCCAAATTTAAAAGCAAAAATGTTTCAAAAGCACTGAACGGCAAGATGCCAGTTGGCCTCTGTATTTTAAACTGTTTTAATTTAAGTTCATTATACCTTGTGTCAGACAATCTGAACATTTTCAATTGAACTGGAGGAGTCCAATGTAATTAACCAAACCCGATTTTAAACAAGATGTGTTTGTGAAACACAAATGCCCCCGATAATGGCCAATTCCGAAGATGGCCAAGGTCACAAGGGCAAATACCTTGGTACCAGTAGAAAGATCTTGTCAAAAGAAATGCTCATGTACACTATGAAAGTTCTAATATTTACCATTTAGAAGTTATGACCAATGTAAAAAAAAAATTAAAGTAGGTCAAATGTCAAGGTCAAAAGGTTCAATACCAACGGAAAGATCTTGTAACAAGGAATACTCATGTGAAATATCAAAGCTCTATCTCTTACTGTTCAAAAGTTATTAGCAAGGTTAAAGTTTTCAAAAAGTAGGTCAAATTCCAAGGTCAAGGGTAAAAAATGTTGGTACCCACGGAAAGGTCTTGTCACAAGGAATACTCATGTGAAATATCAAAGCTCTATCACTTACTGTTCAAAAGTTATTAGCAAGGTTAAAGTTTCAGACAGAATGACAGACAGGACAAAAACAATATGCCCCCAATCTTCGATCTCGGGGGCATACAAATGCATCAAACTAAAGATAGATTTAATAAATTGAATAAAGAATTGAGTGTTTATGTCAAACAGTAACAATATCTTGCTGAATTGTTTCAGACCTAATTTGTTCTTGTGTGTGTGTGTTTATGTTTCACCATTTTTTTTCTTTATTTGTATTACCATATGGTGTCAGTGCAGCCTCTTTAGGATTGGTTGAATCAGAGGAGCTCCACACAGTATAACTGCCATCGATGTGGGCACTCATAAACTCCTTCCCATTTCTGTGCCAAGACAATGACTCCAATTGCTGCAAAAATTACAAGCATCCTTAACTCAACACTTAAACCTTTATTTTCTTGCAAGTTTTGTGATGTGGTTAATCATTCCCCAAATCCTTTAGGCAAAGGTTCGTAATTAACTGTAATATATAGGTTTGTACTCTTATTTTCTAATGAACAGTTTCATGTGACAACTACAGCTGTGTAATACGTACCTGAGTGGAATTGTATGTCTGATCAGCATTGCTTGCCTCATTGTCCCATAACACAATCAGCCCTCTGTTGTAACCAATCAAAAACTAAACCAAGAAAATTTTTTACTTATAGTAACAACTTCTCAATACTTTATGCTGTAGAAATCCCTTAAATCATATACAATCCATTTCTTCATTCCTTTATCATTTCTGAGCCAAAGAATAAAAGTTTAGTCTTAAAGTTACAAAATCATGTGCATTACCTTGTTAGAGTCTGTTGGGTGAACAGCCAGAGCCTCCACTGCACCTGGGTTGACTTTGAAGTCATCAGGAACACTGAAAGTCACAAAACAAAAGTCACTATGGAAAAGAAAGCAAATTTCAGATCAGATGCCTGCAATACAAGTTGCAATACCTGATGACAAAGCACAGACAGACAGGAAGGCAGCTTTTAGGGGCAGTGTATCTTACTTTTGCATGACAACATCCTGATAGATGATCTGATCGAGGAGTTTGAAGGTGTTGAGATCTAGGATGTAGATGTTCCCTATCTCTGTTCCAATCAGTAGCTGCTCACAGTTGTTGGTCAAGCAGCAGACCGAGATTCCCTTCATACGACTGCAATCAAGATATAATCATATAAACAATTCTTATCTCAGGAAAAGACGTATAAATCTAAATGTAAGACTGGTTATGTTTGATTCAGTTTCAGCATATAATTTTCACTGTAACTGTGAGACTGAAATTTTCAGTAAAAAAATTTCTCCCATGCATACATGAGTAATTAATAGTGACCATGAAACAATTTTTCATGTCTATCTTTTTTTATTCTATAAAAAATTACTTTATCAATCTTTTTTATTCAATAAAACATGCATTTCTAATACACCTGACACACTTAATGGCATTTATATCAATAACAAAATTCAAAATCCAAACAAAGGCAACATTAAAAAATGAATTTACACTGAAAATAATTTTTTCCTAGAGTCTGTTAACAATTTTCTCTTACATAAATGCAATTCTTGTGTCTACTACAGCAATTTCAAACATTATCTCTTTGAATATCTGTCCATTCACTTGCCTATCATAAATATTTATTCAAGTATTCTAATGTCAATAACTCCCAACTGAAATGCCACACATAATAGTGATAAAATACATGAACCTGACTGGTGTTGTTTCAATTATTCTATAGATCTCAAATTTAACAAAGAAAAATGTTTATTGTGGCAAAAATTGGCAATCAAAGTTTTTATCTTCCTTCAAAACATTGCAGAAAAGATGGTACCAGTTTTAAAGGATTCTCTAAAAAGATTTTAAATGTCTACTAAGAATCTGCATATTATTCAACTTGAACAGTTTTAAGTGGTACAAATAAACTATATTTACTTTCATTCCATATGTCACAAAACCATGAAGGAAAACAAATATCAACCATTATTATGAATGATTATTATCTGACAGATGGTAAAACACCTTTTAAAGAACTAAACTGCCTGATTACCATAAATGATTGTAAATAATTACCTTGAAGAATAACACTTAATTAGGGCAATATAATCTGTTATTGAGTGAACAATAGGGTGTGTAATTACAAACAGGAAGTGTGACCTTCAAACCATGGAAACCTACACCAATCCAATGTGATTTCCCCCTCTCTCTAAATGGCTAGATTTTATCTTTATGGTCAGTCACTACAAGACCTTTACTATTGGGGGTTTAGATTTTTATAGACAGTTTTAATGGGGAAACTCATACAAGACTGTGCATTAAATACCTAATGACTTGGCATAAAATCTGCTACTGCTGAGCATGCACAGCAAACAGATCAGGGGATTTTCTAGTACTGTCTAGACAAATCAATAGCATTTATCAGGTCAGAGCCAAGTCATCCGAGGCCTTCACTGTCAATAATCAATATCTAATTTTATAACTCTTACCTCACACAGCACCAGTCATAGAATTTATTTCATGACTAAGATAAGCAGAAAATTATAAAGAACACTTTTTTGGCCATACAGGTGCATTGTAAATAAATTTATGCAGACGTGTTTCCCAGCTACCCAAGTTTGTCAACATATTGAGAGAAAAGCAGACAGATGTATGAATAAATTCACAACTACTAGTGCTTTACCCAAATTCCTTCTCGGGATTGTTTATTGACAATGACATGATCATCACACCCTATCAAAACTAAGCAGTGCTTTAAGACCAGGCCATTAAAATTTAGATGCAGATTGTAATATTATCACCATCACTTACATTCCAACCTAAAAAATTCCACTTATGTCAGTGAAAGCTTTGGGGGAAAAAAATGAATGACTTGTTGAGTATGCATATATTTGAATCCTAAATAACAATGCTAGATATATAAATACCTATTATAAACATATACAAAAGAGCTTATCAGACTCTGTGATAGAATTTTACAATCATTATGGCTGGCTGCACATCAATGTCAGTCGAGTTAGCTAAAATTAAAAATGGGTGTGGGTTAAACTGGGTCAGCTATTCTACATTCCACAAGATTACACACTGCACAAAATGGTAAACACCTGATCCCATGAATGTGTGAGCTAACTTGCCTCATTTAATTACTTATAATTGGAGAGTATTGTGCACTTACTATCACGTGTGACATCAATCTGTCCATTCTAAATATGTAATAACTGTTCCTGTATCAATTGATACCCATGTTGTATCAGTATTAAACATTTCTAATCATTTCTTTCACTAAACATCTGTTTATAAAATTTAACCCCATTTGTCAGAAATATTAAAGAAATGTCTTAATGGAAGATTTTAAAGCATGAGAGATTGACAGAGTTCTTGTTACTTTTACAACAATAGTGAATTGAACAGAATTCCCAAACTGATCGCTTTCAAAAATATATCAGGTATTTGTTGAAATTTGATGACCAAATGTTGATTTTCTCATTTCAGTAGGCTTTACATATAGCGCATTTACTTTAATCAACTGAATTATTTTTCCAAAACTGTACAAATTTTTTTTTGCTGCATTTCTTTCAAATTTTTACTTCATTTATCATCATGAGCAACAAAACTGCTGTGGTTTGCAAGAATTTGAAAGGATCTATTCTTTATTACTGTTTATCTCTTGTGTATTTGATGTAGAGTATCTTGACATGTTGTGGAAGATTTTATGGTATGTTCAAAGATTATGAAGCTGATTATTCTGAAATCACTCTCAATTTCTCCTGCACAATTTAGAACTGCAGCTGCAATATTTAGACACAATTCTCATTTCACTTCATGGCTTTACTTTGAATTGTAATATCAAGGAATTCCCAGTAATGAGAATAAAATAGCTTTGTTCAAATGGTTTAGGTAAACCAGGTTTACAATCTTACAAATGTGGATAAACCGTGGATAGTTACCTTTCTTCCACACTGAAGGTGTATTCTTTCTTCTGTTCCAACACTGATTTATCGCTCTTTTCATTAATTTCCCAAAGGTACACGGTGTTGTCACTGCACAGTGACAATAGGCGGCCCTGAAATGCATTGAAAATAAATATATAATACATGTACAAATACTCTGGTATTCTGTAGATTTCAGAGGGTAAATTCATTAAGTGATGATCAACAGTATGTATACACTGAACAAGAGGAAAATTAGATTATGGATATAAAACAAAACATGCATTGCACTTAAGCATGAGAATTTTACATATATATGTGATCAATATTATTTCTGAAATCAAATACAGTTTGTCTTTATAAGTCTGTTGAAGTGGAAACAGAATTTCCTCAGGGAACTTTATGAAATTAAGTATCACCTGCTCAGGTAAGAAAAACAGCTGATTGACAGACACATCAGATCTCAGCTCTACTGACCACTCCACACCTGGGGCTCCAAGTCTTGGGCTGGGTCAAGGAACATGTCTCAATGGTCAAAATTGTTACTGCACTGAATACACAAAGCCTATGAGGTCTTCAATATTTACAGAGCTGCGACACACACAAATACAACCTTTTCATACACATCTTTTGTGTTTAATTTCATCTGAAAAACTTGTACTGTGAATAATAAATCAGACTTTGTGAAAATTATTTCAATTAAATAGTAATTAGCCTAGCCTGGTCAGAGTCTGTATTGACCATTTGTCAAAACTCGAAATCAATACAGAACTGGTTTATATGTATGATTGTACTGGACGTGAAGAATTGATTTCTGATTCACCTGAACTTTCCTGTGTCTTAATCTACCTATGACTAAATTCTACTGCCCACACAAGCATCAGGATGAGTCAAGTTTATGTCAATGTCATCATTCCTTCTCTCTTTACAATTTCCCATTCATCTTAACACACAAGTTGACTTGTATTACCAGTTCATCCACTTCCAGAATTTAAAAAAAAAGTAGTAAAAATCAACATCTCAAAATTACATGGGAAATATTCAGCATTCATGCAATTGCATGTGAACAATCCAATTAAAAGTTCTACTGTAGACAGACTTTAATTTCATGGAGTCATAATTTCAAGGATAATCATTTTTGGTTTGATCCTAAATATGAAACTCCGCCGAGTTGCATGTGGCTTACATGAAATTGGATCCTTTTGCAGAGTTTATTTGACAGTAGACCTAGCAGAAATAAGTACCATGTGTAAAATCATTTATTTACAGTATTCAAACACAAAAAAGTTCAAAAGAATTATTAGCATATTTTGTCATCATATGTTTCAAAAAAATTCAAATAAAATACCCCTTTATATCACTTTAAGTAATGAATCATTGAAACTAATGACACATTTTAGCATTAAATCTATTGACACGTTTTAACAAAACATCTATGTTTCTAAGACAATGCCTTGAACCACCACACTGTATCTTAATACAGCATGTTAGAATTGTGCAAATACTTTATATGTTAAATATTGTTGAAACCTGTTGCATCTTAAAAAACTTGATATACATTCTTAGTGATACTTGTTGTTACCTATTTTGCATGACCTATTTTGGGTCTGAATTTTTACGATTATTTTAACTCTGTCAAAAGAAAACAAACACAACATTTATTTTTTACAAACAGACCGAAATCTGTGGATAAAGAGAACACAAAAGATTGCAATCAATAAGTTAGGAGAAGTTACAACTGGGTTAGGCGATTTAAATCTTGTCTGCCTGTGATTAGATCCAATATTCAATAATGTTCTGTAATGAAGAGGATTACACTCATGCAACAGGTCTGTGTGGGTACTACCACAAGGGAAGATAAACTTGATTCAAGGTGTGATTGAAAGGGTAAGCTCCCTTGCACAAAACAAAGATTATCTCACCTTTCTGCACAAATACACACACTAGTCTAATTACTTGGAACAACATCTGGTGGGACCAGAAATGTAGCTCAAGGAAACATAAATTACTATGTATACACAAGAGCTTACAGTGTAACATAATAGCAGTCACTAACATCCCAACTTCCACATGAACCCTTATTAGGCTCCCTTGTTTCCATCAGATCCATGCAATGAATTTCAAAATACACACCCATTAATGGTAAATCTTAACCATATATATATATATGCAAATAAAAAACAGACATGTTATCAATGATTCATGTGCAGTTTACAATTTAAGGAAGGATACATTTTGATTCTTCCTGTCTTTGTTCCAATGGCCAGCAGTTTTAGCTTTGCATCATACGCCATACAAGATGGTTTACTTGGAAATCCATGATCTAGACACTATTAAAATGAAAGAGACAACATATTTAAATTTAATTCCAACTCTATAACCATCTCATTTCCTACGTCAAACTCACATGTTCCTAAATTGAAGAGTTCTTGAGAACTTTTACTAACAAGCCAGACAATAGGTCCTGCTAGAAGAGAAGTGTTGCAGGACCTATACCTTTCTTGCATGAGTGCAGGACCCACAAAAAGCAACACAATTTATGAATTAAATATATTGCTGAATTACATATGATAATATCTGTAGTGCTATTTTACATATTCTCTATCAACAACCAACCTTTCTCCACTACTGCTGAAAAGTATACTCAGACCAATTTTTTCTTAATATCATATGCCTGTCCCTTTCCAGTTTGTTATTTCCATCATCAGGGCTCTCTCACTCCTTCCACACCTCCTTTTACAGCTTAGTGAACCACTTAATCGATCAACCAGTTAATACACATCACACTTGAAAACTAACAATGTATACTACAAATCTGAGGTACTCCGTGATAAACTAAAACATAATCTAAATTGATGAAATGAGAATTCTCAGGATAAATCAAAGAACAATAAATTTTGGCTGAGTCTAGGACTGATACGATTTTTAGTGGTCCCTATGAAAAAAATCTCTGCTATGATCGGAGGACTGATGATTTTCAAGAACTTTGTCCAAACAATTTAAAAAAATTTTTGTGTGAAAATTTCATCATAGATGCTCTACAACTTTAGTAAGCACAACAAGTTCTGCACTTTCATCTTTGCTACAATATGTTGTACAATAGTGTAGAAAATCAATCAGTAGCATTTCTAAAATCAATGTTATTGTATGGTGAACAATATTACACATGTATCCAAAATCTAACACCTGTTGCTTGTTTCTGTGATTAGACTTTGTGTGACATTTGATTCATTATTGACATTTATATATGCTCTGAAATCATAAAAAAATCAAACACATTACATATGATCAGTGAAGGGTTTTTAGTCTCAAGTGCTGGCTAACAGCAAACTCAAGACCCAAAGACCATTAACCAGGGCTTGAAGCTAACTTTTTATGTCACCAGTCCAGCCGGACAGATGGGGTATAATTTCAACCAGTCCGCAATTTTTTTTACCAGTCCAACAGTTTTCCAGAAATAATTAAACATATTTAATTTCGTTAATGTTATTAAAATGAAATTTAACTCGATATGTCTCAGACAATATTGTCACACTTAAACGAGGGGCCTCCGTGGCTGAGTGGTTAGAGCATCGTGTATAAAATTTCATAAGTATATGCTTTAGAAAATTAACCAGTCCCATCGGACTGATTAAAACAAATGTCAGTCAGTCCGCCGGACTTTTAACCAGTCACAGACTGACGGGCATATGTTAATTTTGAGCCCTGTTAACAGTCTTGAATTATTTTGCCAAATATTGTATCTTCAAGTTCTAATTATGAGTGGAACTCAACATTGCTGAAAGACAGGAATATAGTTTAACTTAAAATCCGAAATTTGATAAACTACAAAATGTTGCATATATGCACATATTTAAAGACTGTTTATAAAAATATATGGTTCTTGGTCGTGAAAATTCTGGAACTTCAGTGGAACATCAAGTTAGTAATTACTTGACACCTACATACCAGTATGTATGACTTTCATACTTAACATGATTTTACCATGACCTCCTTCTCAGTGAAACTTTTAAGTTTATATAACAATATGCATTTCAAAATATCATAAAATATAATTTTATGACTGTATCATGTGACAGTACCTGCATATACTTGTATAAAGAAAACTGTCAAACTAACACACGGGTAGTAAGTGTCCTTTAACACCTTTTTCTTTGACATGGATGAATTATTAATGATGTCAAAGAGAACATATGTCACTCCTTTCTATGTAGGAATTTTAAACAAGTTTGATGACATATGTTAGCTTATATAAGGGAGCTGAAGGTGACAAACAGGTGGATACTTCTTAAGAAATAAATATCTCCTCTGATGTATAATCTAAATAAAATTACTCAAGATAGATTTAAATACATTCCTACACAAAATTCCATGACTGTTCAAAGGAATTCAAAGGATAGGATACAATGCTTAAAATACTACATCCATGATACAATGTATGCATTATCTTGACTTCGAATGTATCAGTTTTAAGTTAATATGTACTTTCAGTTTCTTATCCCCCCCCCCCCCCTTCAGTAGATATCTTAGCTTGGCCTACTACATTTATCACAGCAGGTGTCAGAAAGGTGTCAAGGTTCACAAGCAACGTAATAACATACACACACATACATACAAAAAATAAAACATTATGTATGCTCAAATTATTTTATAATAAAAGGTGATTATAACAAAGTATAACTGATGCTGCACAATATTTATTTACGGTCGAGTGAGCATGACTCATCCCTCAGCCATTCAATATGTGCAACATGGCTGCCTACAGCAGTAAATGCACTCACCCGGCGGTATCCGAACAGTTCTTTCTTCAGTTGACCCCTCTCCTCGCTATCTTTCGGAGGATGCTTCCTCAGAAATTTAAACATTGCCGTCTTCTTGATATTCAACTTCCTCGCCTAAAATGAAACAACGCCGATAATGCCACACAAAGGTCCAAAAATCGATCCACGAATGCCGCAAAATATGTTAAGAATTATAACTTCAAAATTTATAATCAAGACTTGTAGTTTTAATAAATTTTACCTTGATGTAAATTTCGATCTACGATATGCTATAAGTATTCCAGTTACACTAAGCTACCCGTTCAAAGCGACCAGATCCCGCGCTTGTTTTTGATCAACTTTAAACACCCTGCCCCCCGTGACCTCGTTTAAATAAATCCTTCCGCGTCTCATCTATCTTACATTCAAATGTTGTCGTCAGCTAATTGATTTGAAAGCTCTTTTTTAAAACACATAATTCAATTTATTGTTGTTTGTTTTTATTCAACACATAGATATAACTTTGAAGAAAAAGTATGCTTTTCCTCAATTTAGTGCACTCTATTTCCTTGCGTAAGATATAAACATGAAGTGAAAAGGTCTGACGCGTCTGTGACGATTACGTAAACGTTCTCAGCGTGCCAAACCACATGTGGAGGTGTCAAAAGGAAAAATATGCGCAATATTAAAAGGGGAAGGCAACTCAAGTTGGGCTGGGTATTTTTTCTCCATGATAAATGATAGGATTAATTATATGATATAAATTTGTCTTAATATTATTTGCAGACTAAAATGTTTCTGCAAGTTACAGATTTTTACTATATCAAAAATACAACCCAACCCCCCAACAAAAATGTAGACTAGTTTTTGATATATAGGTAAATGTACTATTTCTTGGGTGGTCAGGCTATAGAATGTACACTTTGTAAAATTACACACGTACATTTTGTAACCGGTTGATATATATAAAACTAACATTAGAACATTAAAAGGTATGACTACATCCGTCCTAGAGTCAAAACCCTGGATTGTGAAATTCACCATTTGTTGTAGGCCTACATCCTTTTCTGCTATATACCTAGGTATGCATTTAGATTTTATACAGTATCAGCAAACTCACACATAAATACTATATACTAAGTTTGGTTCCACCCTGGGGGTCAGAACCCCTACCCCGAGGATCATCAAATTTACATTTTTGGTAAAGGACTACCTGCTCTCTCTAAATATCCATTTAGTTTCAATTTAGTATCAATAGCACTTTTAAAGAAGATGTTATTTAAGTGTTTTACACATAAACACTATACAGTAAGTTTGGCCCCGCCCTGGGGTCAAAACCCCTATACCCCGGGGATCATGAAATTTACAATTTTGGTAGAGGCCTTCCTGCTCTACATCACTAAGCATTTAGTTTTTCTTACTTATGTGCGGTTGTAGAGAAGAAGATTTTTGAAAATTGGTCAATTTTGGGCAGTTTTTTTTTACCCGCTCCTAAGGCCCCAGGGGTGCAGGAATCCGGCTGAAATTTACAATTTATGCCCCCCACCCCACCCTTCACCCAAAGATGCTTCATACCAAATTTGAAAAGAATTGGAATGATCGTTATCAAGAAGTTAAAATTTTCTATTCTTCACACATTTAATAACAATCTAATTAAAATTAGATCTTGCATCCTCTTCCCAGTTTTCGATGCGTCGCTTCCACGCGACGTATCGAAAACTGGGGAGCGGATGGAGAATCTAATTTTAATTAGATCGATTTAATAACTGACCATTTTGGCCCCACCCTGATACCACCCCCACCCACACACCCCTGGGATCATCAAATTTACAATTTTAGTAAGGGAATACCTGCTCTTTCTAAATATCCATTTAGTTTCAATTTAGTATCAATAGCACTGAAGAAGATGTTATTTTTAAAGTGTTTTATACATAAACACTATATAGATAGTTTGTCCCCGCCCTGGGGTCAGAACCCCTACCCCAGGGATCATGAAATTTACAATTTTGGTAGAAGCTTCCTTGCTCATCATTACTAATCTTCACAAGTCAAGAGTTATTGATTCGTTACCTCGAAGATGATCATTACTATATACATGCACGGGCACTGGAAGTTAATGTAAATATATAGTATGTGCATATATATATTTACATTAACTTCCAGTGCCCGTGTATACATGTACTCATTTTCATGAAATTTACAATTTCCGGTCTCCTTTACCTACTGATGTTACATACCAAATTTGGTCAAGATTGGCGAAGTCGTTTCTGGGAAGAAGTTGTTAACGGACGACGCCGGACGCAGACCAATAGCAATAGGTCACCTGACTGACTGAGTCTGGTCCCCGCCCCCGACACTCCTAATTGGTCACTCGTTTTGGAGTGATCAAAGAGTGGCGGGGCGGGGACCAGACTACTGACTGACTCAGGTAACCTGAAAAGACCAACAATACGAACAACAGTGAATTGTAAAATTTTTGGGACGACCTGTCCCTTCCTCAGGACGATAGAATATTTACATAGAAAGGAAAACAAAAAGCAAACTAACACTAAAACTAAACTACAAAAGCTGATAACAAACAAAACGTCTACATATTTATTCTGTTTCCTAAAAAACCAATTTCCGGTACTGTTCCAAGCTGTAACATTGGACAGACTTCCTAGAACAACTGGTAAAATTTAACATGCTTAACATCAAGTTTGCATCCTTTATAGTTTGATGAATAACCCACCAACCCCCCTCCTTTCAACCCCATGGATCCATTTTCATACGTAAAATAATGTATCGTGAATATATATCAGTGTGTCGCCTTATTCATCCTAGAATTAAATGATACACTGGTGTTGATGAATTTGAATGATGCAATTACATGTATAAGTATTCACATTTCATATCATTTTGACCCAAAGACTCGTTAAAAGTTGAATAAATCTTAAACATTTTGCCCCCCCCCCCCCCCCATATGGATCCGCCCTTGTATATCTATATAATATCAAAATTTTATGTATTGGTGATTTATTTATCTGCTACTGCCAGAAACAGAAAGCCTATCACGTACATGTTATCAAAATGATTTATTCCAAGTTGTAAGGAACCATAAGTTTACCAGGTTTCCTTGAGATGAAGGCGTAGAGCCCACGTGCATTCATTCAGGAACCTGCGTGTTTGATACTATCTTAAATTGGAAACGTATAAGGATGCTTGCAGACATGCTTACATAATATCAACATTTAATATAGTACAAGTCGTATTGATATACATTGCAACATTGTGTATACATTAATTTCAATACAATGTATAATTGTCAAATAAGGTTGACAATTATTTTTATTGTTCTAATTCGTTACACTCAACCGAACATAAATAATTTATACTATAAATAAACACAGTGTGTGTATAAAAACGCTCTCAAGAGTGCAGTTTACTGACATCTAAAATTAAGTATATATAAGATCATCTTCTTTGTAAAAATACATCTTCTGTTCTCTACAATGAGAAATTAAGATCAGTAATAAAACAATTCATAGCCTTCGAATGGGGCTAATTCCTTACTCGCAAAATCACGAGAAGCCGTGCTTCTCTAATTTAAATACCTGTATAACAGGTAACAGAAACTTAAATAGAAACCAATGAAATTTGGTTTCCGGTAAATATATAAACAAAACACGTGTTCGATATACACGCATGTAACTATAACTACAATAAATACATCTGTCGATCTATTTCGCGACATTTTTTGTTATCTATGCAATGTAATTTTATCGGTAATTTTTCATGGCAATTCAATTTCTTCTCGCATCAAGAACAAAATCTAGTACAGCAGCAAATGGGGAAAAATACAAAAAAGTAGGGGGGGGGGGGTCAGTGGTCGGGTGCGCGTTTCTAAGGATCTACACTGTTATGGTCCGAAGTATATGTACATTGTAGGTAGATTGAAGGGGACTGAAAGCAATTTACTTCATCATATTTTGAAAGGTTGATATATCCATGGATATATATATTTTAAGAACTAAGTGCGGCAATAGTCATATCTGGCCCTAAACATTCTTTCGGTAAAATTCGGTAATTTTCGTGTCAAAAATAAAAAAGGACGATTCTCTTACCCAAGATGTGCATGTTTCCTTTAGATCTAGATAACGCCACAAAGCTAGTAAACTGTCTAAAATACGCATTCAAATTATAAACACGATGGATCGACGATCTAATTATATATTCCTTATATTTTAGATCCGCTCGCATACACGTGCATGTATGCAAGTATGCGAACAGATCTATCATCTGATTAAAATTAGACTGTATACATCGAACTTATACATATACTAGCCGAAAAAAGAAACTGTGCATTATCTAATATATGAAAGAAAGAAAAATGATAAAAAATAACAATGAACAAATTTTATTTTTTGTAATACTGTTAACAAATGTATTCGTTACATTTCATAATCCATTAATGTTAACATCGAATAACGTCAACTTCAGCACACTCGAAAGACACTGGTATTCGAACTTGAATTAACAAAGTTAACAACGCGTGTGACCACCATTTGCATTCACACATGCTTGACAACGGCGCCTCATTGATGCCACTAAAGTGTTCAGAAATGCTTGAGGGATGTTGTTCCAGATGTTGGTTAAAGCCTGACCTAAATCAGTCAATGTCACTGGCTGATTTGGTAAACGGCGTAGACGTCGTTCCATTTCCTCCCAGAAGTGCACGATCGGCGATAAATCGGGGGACACAGCTGCAGACCAAGGCAAGACATTGACATTCTGTTGAACAAAAATGTCCCCGACTACGGCATACTATAAAACCTGGCCTGCCCCATTGGCCTGGCCTGGCCTCAAAATTGGCCTGGCCCCAATTTTGACCTCTAATTATGCTCCATCCCAAATTTTGGCCTGGCCTCAAAAGTTGGCCTGGCCTCAAATTTGGCCTCTAAAATTATTTTTGGCCTCAACAAAAAAAAAAAAAAAAATTTATTCAAAATTTTGATTGATTTGATTGATTTATTATTGGTTTTAGTTTTTCAAAGTCATAGCACATAAATGATACGTTTCTGTTGTTTTGTAAATGTGCACTTTGAAATAATCATGAACTGACACCAATCTGATTGATTTTATTGATTATATATTGATCAGTGTATTGAATAAATCATTTTCTTTTCCCTTCATATTTGTATGTACTAGTACACAACAAAACCGATTGCACAACTAATGAAACAATTGGCATATTGATTTTGTTTCAGAATTATGATTAATTTCATTGATTTATTATTGGTGTTAGTTTTTCAAAGTTGTAGAAATAAAATGATATATGTACATTAAAATAAACATGAAATACTACCAATCTGATTGATTTTATTGATTATCTATTGATTAGTTTACTGACAAAATCATTTGCTTTTTGATGTAAATAATCTGATATCCCACTACAGTACTAGTGTTACATGTTTATTCAAATAGTTTAAACAGATATGAACATCCTTAATTCATCAAAAGTTGTAGTTTCAATCTGTATGATTTATGCTAGTGTTTTTATTCCTAAATATCAAACTCAATGTTCTTATCAATGAGAGTGATTAAGGCGGTACACTACATTGCAGTGTGTGAAGTGTGATGATTCATCATTAAACTAGTGTGAATTTGTTTTTTAAATTCATTAGCAATAAGTGAGGTGAATCATTAGTAAAATGAGAGTTTTCAATGTGCATATTTACAAAACAACACAAACATATCATTTATGTACAACACTTTTGAAAAATCAAAACCAATAATAAAACAATGGAGTCAATCATAATTGTGAAAAAATCAATAAGCCAATCATTTCATTAGTTCCATATACTTTTTTGGTGTGTACTAGTACATATGTTAGGAAGGGAAAAAATCATTTAATCAATAAAGTGATCAATAGATATTCAATAAAATCAATCAGATTGGTGGTAGTTCATGATTATTTCAAAGTGCACATTTACAAAACAACAGAAACATATCATTTATGTGCCATGACTTTAAAAAACTAAAACCAATAATAAATCAATGAATTCAATCGAAATTTTGAATAAAAAATTTTTTTTTGGTTGAGGCCAAAAAAATTTTTAGAGGCCAAATTTGAGGCCAGGCCAACTTTTGAGGCCAGGCCAAAATTTGAGATGGAGCATAATTAGAGGTCAAAATTGGGGCCAGGCCAATTTTGAGGCCAGGCCAGGCCAGGCCAATGGGGCCAGGCCAGGTTTTATAGTATGCCCCCGACTACACGTGCAACATGTGGCCTTGCGTTGTCTTGCTGCAGAGTGATGTGATTTTGCTGTCTCTGTATGAAGGGTATCACATGGCGCTGAATAATTTCGTCTCGATAGCGTACACCGGTGATATTTCCATTAACAATTTGTAGAAGGGTCCTTCCACGTGCTGTTATTCCACCCCACACCATAACGCTACCTCCACCGAATTGTCGACGTTGCACTGACAACACAAGCGTCCTGTTACCGTTCCCCAACGCGACGATACACTCTACAACGGCCGTCACTGCTATCCAAATGAAATCTGGATTCATCAATGAATAGAATATTGGCCCAGTCCCAGTGGCGGATTTAGAGGGGGGCACAGCCCCCTAACATTTTCAAATTTAAGGTAAATCGCGGTATCTTGTTTCGGAAAATGTACTAAACGATAAAGGAAACAATAATTTCGTCCACTCCAGGAAAAATAAATGACAAAATCTTTTGATTTCTTGAATACTTTATTGGGAGAACTTTTAAAAACCCTTAAAATTTGTGTCATTTTATTAATTTCACCTTATTAAAATGATAGAAAATAGTACAAATGACTAAATAGGAGACATATTTCAAGCCCCATAAAATCGGTAAAATCCAGGAGCATCCGGGGGCTTCGCCACCTGGGCCCCCACCAGGGCTTCGCCCTGGACCCACTGCCTCATAAAGTGGCGCCCCCCCCCCGTAACCGCAATTCCTGGATCCGCCCCTGAGTCCAGTATTCTGAATCGCAGATGTCGTCTGCACCACGCTATATTCTAGCGATACGATGACGTCGAAGCAGTATTGGGCGCACCGCTGGACGTCTTGGTCTGATGTTGTGCTCGCGCAGACGATATTATGCACAGTTCTTGGACTGATTGGTCGAAGTCCAGGAATGCTACGAGCAGTCAAACTTGCTGTCTGGAAACGATTTCTCACAAGTGCACAAGTCTAATGTGGTTGTCCTGTCGACGCGACTTCATACGAGGACGCTCGTATCACTCCATTCCTTAAAAGCAATGGAGCGATACTCGTACATTAACCCTTACATAAACAACATGTGTTCACTAACCATGAAAAAGTCTGTGCATCTGAGTCGGGTACTATTCGATATTGTTGAAAAACAACACCTTTATCGATTGTTTACATTTTATAAATATAAACAATAAATATAGAAAAATTATACTAAATTTTTAATGCACAGTTTCTTTTTCCCGCTAGTATATATATGTATTTAAATTTTTCAAAGTACAGGTTAGTATACATCTATTTGATTTGATCATGGTTCATTTCATTTTTGTAAATACATGAGGTTATGAACTGTGACGCTTTACGCCGGTCATACTTCATAAAGCGCGTTAGCTTTTGAAAAGTATGCCGCGTGAAGAGTTGCACTTCATAACCTCATGTGTAACATTCTACTTTCATTTCTGTCGGAATTCCCAGCCGTTATTTAAAATAGACGTACTGTATTCATCAAAATTCATACGCGCATTGTTCGCAACTGCAGTTTATTCATGAGGAAAATGTTATCATTACAACTTGTAAAGAAAACATTGAATTGATTGATTGTACATATATTATTTAACGTCCCACTCAAGAATTTTTCACTCATATGGATACGTCACCATTGCTGGTGAAGGACTGCAAAATCAAGGCCTATGCTCGGCACACCTGCTTTGATACGGGGGCCTCGGCTTTTGCGGTCTCATCCGAAGGACCGCCCCATTTATTCGCCTATTATAACAAGCAAGGGGTACCCAGGACGTATTCTAACCCGGATTCCAACAGGACTGAAAACATTGGAAATATGAATGTTTAAGACATGATTTTCATGATTGATTGATTGTTTATGGTTTTATGCCGTTTTGGCATTTCAGTTTTGAAATATGCATTCATACCCTCATGAGGGTTTGAACTTCGACGCTTTACGCCTGCTTCATGAAAAGTATGCAGGCGTGAAGCGTTGATGTACATACCTTCATTTATTTTCAAAATGGAATTTTCATTTCTGTAAGAGAATTTCCAGCCGTTAAAATAGTCATACTATATTTATCAAAATTCATACGCACATCGTTCACAATCATGATCGAGGAGATTGTTATATATCGAAGGCAAACACACATGAACTAGCGCGGCTATTGAGAGAAAATGTCGAGACCGGGACCGGCTTTTAGCATTGCTTTTATTTGTCAGTCCCACCGGTCCCGAAGTTCACATATTATTTTACGAAAGAAGAAAATGATATGATCAATCAACTATCAGAATGAAGGCATGGTATGTCATACCTAAGTTAACGGAAAATGGAGCTCAACTATCCTGATATATTCTGTTTTTATTGAATAAAGAAATCTGGGACCGGGACCGAAGACCGGGTTTTAGTCACAGGACCGAGACCGAAGACCAGGACCGAGACCGGGTTTTAGTCAGTACCGACAAATTTAAAATTTCTGAAATGAAAAAGATAATGTTTTATTACAAATATACACTAGTGCATATTAGTATTTATGTCGCTTAAACCGTTCCTTACTTCATATGCGACCTGGGTTTATAACTGTGATGTGTAAAAACCAACATATCGCTACAAAGAACACAGGATGGTAAGATTGATATATAGTCTTCTCAGGAAAGCATTTAATTTATTTGAGATCGACAACTTGCATGTAAGTGATAATTTAATTTTACACTTCTCCACCATATATAGGTTATGTATAACAGACGACTTGTTGAAAATGCTTTAGGCTATATCAGCTGCAGATCTGTAGCTCTCTGGGGGAAAAAAATGGGACAAACCAATATTTTCCCAGAGATCTGCAGCTAGCTTTATGTATGGTAGAAAGAATCAAAGAAAAATTCATTAGCCTATATTTTATAGGGGAAAACAATTTTCCGGAGAAAGTCACATTGTTATATCTACGAAAGCCTATTAGAATCAAACTATGGGGGAAAAATAAATAGAAAGGCGTTATAACGCGGAAAAAGTTGTTATAACGCAGATTGAAAGGCGTTATAACGCATAAAGGTGTAATTACGCGGAAAAGACGTGATTACGCGAAAAAAGGTGTTATTATGCCTTTCCAAAGGGATGCGCACTTACACCATTCCAAAAGGCATTATATTACACCTTTCCAAAAGGTGTAGTTACGCCTTTTCAAGAGGCGTTATCACGCCCTTCTAGAAAGGCGTTATTACGCCGTTCAAAAAGGCGTTATTACCTTTTCAAGAAGGCGTTAATGAAGGAAAAGACATCTTTGCATATCCATTTTGACACACAATATGTATGAGATTAACAATCTTGCACGAAAAAACTAACAGAAAAACAAACAGACTGACAGACAGATGATCACGAGTGCCTCGCCACGATATGTCCCATCTTATCATGTTCGTTAGTCTGATAATCCCGTTTTGCATTTGATAATTATACCTACCGTATAGTTTCCAAAGTTAGATATACTACTAATTTCACAAATCGTTAATCATTATGAAAATAAAGACTTAGGCCATGCAGGGAAAGTTTTGGAATAACACTTGGACCATGCATCATATTTCTATTCCTTGTATTTCTGTTCAGGTAACAGGAAAGACAAGTTATAATTTATAATTTTAGGGATATTACGCTTTAACACTTACTCAATTTTTAATAAGAATTTACACATAGATATAGTAAATGATGATATACATGTATATATATATATATATATATATATATATATATATATATATATATATATATATGATGAAAGCTGTAGCATTAAAATGCACTATGACACTTAAAGTGGCCCATTTCATGACTGGGAACATCAAAATATCAATGAATTTGCAAGCTCTGAGGGTGGTTGCATGTCATCCTATGTTATTGACTAGGATATTTTTTTACTTGCTGATTTTTAAAACACATGGTACAACTACTAATTTCATGTCAAAGTTTAGGAAATTTTGCTGTTTAAATTTTTTTTTTCAAATGCTAGGGCCAGATTTTAATAATAACTCAAATGCATTTCCACATATTACATAAAAGTTTTTTTTTTAATGTTAGGCTATTCGGGTAAACATTGACTAATGCATGTACCAGTGCTAAATCAGATCCGAGACTTTGATTTGTAATGCAACACATGCAGGATCCGACACTAATATTTAATTAAATTTATACCAGACACTACTAACCATAATATTGAATACTACATGCAATAATTGTAAAGTTAATGCATGTACATACTTGGTTCACTTCAATCAACAGAAGCAAGATAAGTTTACATAATTTTCTTGAATAACCAAAAAAAAAAAAAAGAAAAGAAAAATTAGTATTCTTATCATGTGCCTAGTCTTACCAAAGTCATTATTTTTCGTTTCTGTCAGTTTAACTTTCCATTTATATACTGCGTATATTTAGTCTGAATGAATTACATCTCTATCTAATACTTTCTTAGTAGTATATGTATGTATAGGACTAGGATTTAGAACTCTCTCTCTCTCTCTCTCTCTCTCTCTCTCTCTCTCTCTCTCTCTCTCTCTCACTGAATACCTTAAGTAACCATTAAGAAATGATTTAATCATTATAGATATATAATACCATTAATGAATAAAAAAAGAAGAAAAATATTGCAAACATATGTATATATAGTCTAGATGTGTAAAAATAATATTTAAAAAATAAAAATCCAAACTTATTTCAATAAGTCTCATTCATACTCGAGATATGTGGATCAGTACATAATGCTAAATGTACATTTAAATGAATTAGAGATCAAACCTCCGTAATAAAACAAGAATAAACACCTGTCGATCTGACAATTTTTGGTTTTTGAAAGCACAAATAATCAGGCTCTAATAATTTAAGTGTTTAATTCATTGTAAAAACCGATGAAAGAAACAGACTCCATAAAAATGTGCGTATACACATTATATATGCCTTTTATATTTTTAAAAATGCGTGCCCCAAAATTATTGCCGGAACTAAATTTTCAAGGGCCGGTACCAAACTCCCCGTCGAGGCCTCATTACGTCACAGTGCCTACGAATAGCAAACGAACTCTGGTGGAAGTTTGGGGCCGGTACGTAAATTTTAGCCCGGAACGAAAATTACAGGTATTTAGCGTTCCGGCGGGAACGCTAAACTATCCGTAGATAAATTATGCGACACCGAACGACAGTATGTACTGTCACACACACTTTAAATAAGATCATTTCGATTTGCTGACCAAACAACAGAGGGAAATAGTAACTTGTTGATTATCTTTTTATTTACAACAATTGAGTATTAAAAAAATATCCGAAGATGGTAAAATAACGTTTCGATAAGATAATTCACATCGCACATTTTCTCATTTACCAAATCAAACGCTTCCAAGACTATCCATAAGTTGTGTAACTCAGCTATTATATGCATATAATTATTTTCTCGTAATTACGAGAAAATTTTCTCGTAATAACGAGATCTTTTCTCGTAATTTTGAGATAATTATTTCGAGATCTTTTCTCGTAATTTCGAGATAATGAAATGTGAATTTATTATTTTTTTTACATGATACTAATAAACTTTCTTAGATAAACAACAAACAAAACTAATTAAATATCTTTTTGTTTATACATGCATCATGTGTTTACCGGATGTTTGCGTGTGTGTACATACATGCTGTGTACTTGCACTAAGAGCACTGTCCGTAGATTTACTTGTACAGTACCGTACTTACATGTATATATAGAGGTCAAACGATCCTGTGAATTAGACTAAGAGTGTTGCTAAAATGTCCGTTGTATAAGATAACCGTGCAAGGAACCCGATGTTTCAAACTGAGTGAGAAGGAAACCTGCAATATCAAGAATATCCGAGTAATTTTACAACAGAATAATCAGTGTAGATATGCTAAGTATTATTCCATCTGAATGAGCTAGTATTGCCAAATTCTCTCTATTACTAAATCCCGAACCAAAATATATTTAGAAGAGATTGTTAATCTCATACATATCATGCGCCAAAACGGATCTGCAAAGATGTCTTTTCCTTTGATATAAATATTAATTTGCGTAATAACGCCTCTTGGAAAAGCGTAATAAAGCTTTTTTGGAAAGCCGTAATAACGCCTTTTTTGAGTTTTAATTAACGCCTTTCAATCTGCGTTATTACGCCTCTTTATACGCCCGTCGAAGACGAGACGTATTATGGTATGGCCACACACACATATATATAAAGGGACAGGTTGTCCTGAAAATTTGACAATTCACTGTTGTTCGTGTCGTTGGTCATTTTTAGTGCTTAATATATATATATATATATATATATATATATATATAGGTAAAAAATAAAAAAAAAGATACACGAAGACGTTTAGTAAAGCTTTAGCGCTTTCATTTCAAATCTTCAGAAGCTTTACATTTAGTAACATAGCGACGTTTTACCTATACTTTTACCGATCATTGCGAAAAGTAATTATTATCTATCTATCTATCTATAATCTTGACTTTGGAGTTTGACCGAAATTTCAAAATCTTAACCTTGCTCATAACTTTTGAATGGCGATTCGTAGGGTTCTCATATTTCATGCATGCATTTCTCGTGACTAGACATTTTTGGTATAAAAAATTGACCTTGTGATCTTGACCTTGGAGTTTTGACTTATTTTTAAAGAAAACATGACCTAGACAATATCTCCTGAACTAATCAAGGTAGAGCTTTCATATTTAGTATATAGATTCTTTATGTCAGAAAATTTCATTTGATGCCATGATATTTGACCATGCAACCTTGGATTTGGAGTTTGACTCAAATTTTAACTGAAACTTTAACCTTCCTCATAACTTTTAAATGGCGAGTGAGTATATGCATTCCTTGAGACAAGACCTTTCCTTTGGTACCAAAAGTTTTGACCTTGCAACATCGACCTTGGATTTTGACCTACTTTTAAGAAAAATTAACCTAGGCATTATCCTCGAAACTGTTTAAGGTAGGGCTTTTATATTTTATATATACATTCCTTATAAGACCTTATTTTCATACCATGAGTTTTAATCTTGTAACATTATGTCATGGTTATATTGTGACCCTATGGGGCTAGGTTGTGGTCAAAATATGGGGTAAAAAATTTGTCAAGGGAATAAAGATTGCAAAACTTTTAAAAATCACAATACCTGAACAACAACAGGTGACTTGTGAGCGATGTGGCTCGATTGGAGAATCATGCACTATGAAGAGGTTTGATAACCTTGTGACATTCAACCATTAATCAAAAAATTTAAAACTGTTTTTAGGGCATTGGCAAGTTAATTTAATTTTTGATAGAATAAACTTAAGCTTATACTAACACTGTGAAATACACAATTCATTTGCACACAACTTCTTCATTTTAGTTACAACCCCCTGGAAAACATCCACTTTTACAGTTAGATATTAATCAACAGTCAATGATTTACATAAAATTAACTAATACATGTATATTCATTAATCAGTGCAGCAAGGAAGCATTCAGTTGTTCACAGTTGCTTTATATAGCAATAGGCAACAAGAAATACACAACTATCTCGAGTATGTTTTTCTCCAGGGTGTGTTACCCTGTCAATGCCATTAACTTTTAACTACAAGTGCGAGGTATTTTGCATTTAGTGGGTATAATCCTCATGATAAAACCTTTCCAACAGTTCATGGAACAGGCAACTTAGACTGCACCATCGTCAGGGGCATTCCTGTTTCACAAATATATCTTGGAGGGGCCATATTAGATTCTACTACAAAATCTTACGAAAGCCCTAGCAAAATTGTTTTCTGAAATCTGAAATCTTTCTGATTCTGAAATCTAAATTCAGCTTTATACTAGCATAGTAAAACACAAGCCACTCCTTCTTAGTTTAGGATTTATTTTTTAAACAATTTATTCCTTGCATGATGTCTTTCTACCAAGCCTTGAATGTTGTATGTGACCATGAAAAAAAGTTTTTCTAATTTCATAACAATTTCATACCTGTGTGCAGTTGCATTTCATGGCAAAATTAGCAAACATGCACTAGGATATATCTAGATGATTATAGGTAAAGGTGGACATTAACTTGTGAAATAATGAAAGAAAAAATGAATAAATATGACTAGATCAAACACATAAATGCAATGAAAACTTTTGTAGTTCTTATATTACCTGTATGTCATTATGACAAAATACATGTATTTTCAAGCAAAATGCCAGGATTTTTTACATGCTAAATTTTTACCATTGAAATAAGAATTTTACAAATGATCAATTTCATAACACCAGTAATGGCTATACCAATTCAGAAACGTTCCAGTCGTATATATAATGCCATGAATTCCTGTACATAGAAACATATTTCTCATGAAAGCTGCTGTAGATTTATAAAAATATCAGACTGTACATATAAGTGGGACAGAGAATTTGCATTAAATGCTAGTGACCTTGTTAATCATATGTCTATAGTGTGTATGACAGTAAAACTATGACAAAAATCTACCTTTTTAAAAAAGTTTAAAAACTGGAAAATCTAGGACATTTATGGTCTACAAAAGCAAAAGCAAAAGCTTTGTTCACTAAGTTTTCTACATTTAACTAATTTTACAATAATTTCATCAGTAGAAAAATCATTAATGCCTTGTACTATCATTGATCATTTTATAAAAATATGCATACATTGGTTGTACCTGTGTATAGGATATATATCCCTGGTAGAAAGACTGGAAAAAATTTTTGGGTATAAAAATATCATAAAATCATTTTCTTTTATAATTACCAAAAGACATGAAAGAAAATCATTAAAAATGTTATTTTAATGGAAACAAAAGCACCAACATGCAAAAAAATCTTTTAAGCGCTAAATGCACGATTTATATATTATATACCACTGATTTAAAAATTTCCTTGTAAAAATAAAATATCCAATTTTTTTCAACAAGTGTACATTGAACAGATATGGAGGATTTCTCCTTGCTTAATGAGGAATAAATTTCTTTCCTCACAATTGCATGAAATGTCAATGCAGTTATAAAGGCAAAGGAATGCATAGTTTCTTCCACATTTGCTCCCCTTTCAAAGTATTCTTCTTGATATGTTTTCACACTAGCCTACAACTTCACAACACAAAAAAATTGTGCCACTTCAAAACATACAAAAATTCATAGAATAGGAAAATATTAATATTTCCAAGTCTCTACCTAAATTTGACCATGATTGATAAATGATGGGGAAAAAGCCCAAAACAACCCACCCATAGCTGATCTTTGTGGCACTTCAATTCCACAGAAAAATTAGTTTTCAGAAGTGCATTGTTACAAATTTAATCTAATAGCTGGATGCCAGACATCATCAAAATTAACTAATGATACAAAGAATTGAAATTCAGATTACATTCAAAACCATCATAAGTCAATTTGATGTAGAAGCTATGCTGACAAGTAAACAATAATTAATAGCACTAGAATCATGGATATACATAGAGAAACAAAATAATAAATTGTCAAACTGACAATCAGTTCTTTTTTAAAGTTTGAAAATAGTCAACAATAACAAAATGAATATTCATGAGATCGGGATGCCATCCTTCCATGGCCATCTTGTATTTTGGGATTCCATGGAATTCATTGGTTTCCTCCAGTTCAATAATTAAACATGAGATATCATGTAAGTGGCTTTCCGGTAAGTCCAGCTTACCACACTTTCTCCATTCATGAGACAATATCATCAATACTACCCTTGCGATATCACAGAAAATACTGGCGTCCTCCTCTTGTGGTAGACATTACCGATTTGTAATCTCTAGTATAGAGGGATTCTTCTCTAGAATGGTGAGTATAATTTTGTCAACATAAGATTTCAGATTAATGTTCACATTTTCCACTTCCTGAAGCCTTGCCATAAGCTGAAATAGAAATCATAATTCAATTACCATGCATATACTTTCTTTATCTAAGACATATATCTGATGAATTTCAAAATACATTTATACTGCAATGGACTTGAGGTGAGAAATTTTTAGTGTAGACCCCAAAAAATAGTGTAGCCTAAAAAAAAGTGTAAGCCTAGAAAACTGGTTAGGCCCTAATAGACAGGGGCCAGTACCGAAACTGCTAGCAAATCTCAAGGCTATTTCTCACTGCATATAAAAGTTGGTTTACAATATATTTCTACATAAAACTTTGAACCTCTGTTGTGCCTGCAGGGTTATGCTGAACAATTTAGAATCTACATTACACGATGATGCTTGCATATCAATTTGACAAACTCTTAGGGAGATCTTGAATTTTCAAATATATTCCTAGTATGCAAAATTTTGATCATTTACAGTGACCCTATTCTGGCCTTGGGGTTTTTGGTTTGAACAAGCTAGAATCTTTTAAATTATTACATAAGGAAGCTTTCATACAAGTCTGGTTATTCTGGTTTAGTAAAAGACTTTCTCAACATCTCACTCTATTTTCACTATTTCTTAATTATCTGCCCCTTAGAATGGACATGATCCCTTCATTGATCTGACTTGAATCCCCTTTACCCAGGAATACATGTATATTCAGGTATATTTAGCTGTTGGCTCAGTGGATCTGGAGAAGTAAAAAATGTGAAAGTTTACAACAATAAAATCTACAATGATTGGTCTTTTCTAAAAGCTCATTTGAGCTAAAATGCAAATGCTATAATCTGATAATAAAATGTTAAATTCTAACAAAATCACATTTCCATACATTTGAATTTACAGATAAAAGATATTCAACCTTCTCAATGAACTATCCACAACGGATACCGTATAAGTGGATTTATTAGCAGGACACAAATTTAGTCATTTTTCCATTAAAATGGGTGTATAAATTTAGTGAGAGTTAATTCTAGCGACTTTATAATTTCAGGAAAGTTAACCATTTCCTCTGATATGGAATAAATTGTTAGCGATATTCAATTTTAGTGATCTCACCACTCTAGCTAATAATGCCAAAATTAAATCCTCGCTAAAATTTCTGCTTATATGGTAAATAGGGCCTAACAAGATCATCTTGTGGGACATAACTCGATGATATGTGTGTATATATATATATATATATATATATATATATATATATATATATATATACATATATATATACTTTCCTAAATTCATTATTACCTACTTTATTATTGGTTTACAGTATGCCTGTTACAATTGATAACAATGAGTGCTGGGTATCTCTCACAATGGAAACTTAAGATTGTGGAATTTGTGATTATCTTGGTCTAAAATATTGCTATAGAAATTGACTTTTCCAGAGTTAGAAAATAAAATTCCGTTTTAATTGTTCACAAGACACATGCACAAATGTGTTATCTAATTTATATTTAAGACCCTTTGAAGGGAGTTTTTGTTGAAAAAGAGTTTTAACTTGTCATAAAGCAAACATTATTTTGGATGTTCATTCTTTGTCCTACTTAAAAGCTGCCACTAACAGTGCATTACTTACTATAATATCCATACTTATAAAATGAAAAATACACAATTTAACTCATGTAATCAGAGTTGTTATTTTCTAGTTCTTGGTGGCAAAATCATCTCCTACAACATGGCATCACAACCATGCGCAGTCCAAACTGCATCCTTGCTTTTAATAATGTCATACCTCTTCCTTGGTTAAATGCTCCAATTCAGTGGCCAAGGACATTTCTTTTGTATCTTTGACCAGTGTCTTTCCCTCATTGATACACCGCGTCAACATTTGGGCATTGAGGTCCTCATTCAGATCCTGCAGTTGCTTGTTCTCCTAAAAGTTAGGGGACCATCTCAAAACATGAACATCTCAATACATTTAAAACGACACTGTATATTGCATGATACTTGTAATATGGAATGGAAGCACTATTATATAGAGGTTTTCCAATATAGGATAAAGAATGATGGAGGTTTGGGTTTTATTGGATTTTTTTCTCAACATGTGTACATGATGGGGATTCTCAGAACTGGAGATCTCTTGAATTCAAGGAAGAAAAAAATGTTAAGAAAATTTCCCTGAAAAGTTTGGAAAAAAGAATATCATGCAGCTTGTGCAGTATCTTTCCACTAAGAAAAGTGAGACCATTTCTGAATTGAGATAATACCTGACAAAGCTTGAAACAATTTGTGTGAATGCAAAGATTACATTTATTCTACTCTAACCAGCTTGAATCTAACAGTGAGAATTCATGGAACACACTGTAAAATTGGAACTAATGCTATTGTAAGAATCCATTCTTTCCTTGTATATCAAATGAAAAGTCAAGATGTTCGTGTAATAAACTTCAGCACATTTCCATTAAAAGTATACTAAAATACATGTCATGACTTGCTTGCAGTGAACTACCATTTCATTTTGTTGTACCAATTAATCATCTCAAAGTATCACTCATAGGAACCTGAGTAATTTTACATATGGCTGATTGGACAGGGGTCATAAGATTAAATACAAAACTAAAATTTATAAATATTATATTGAATTAAACGTGCCACTTGTCTTGACTACATTTTCCCATGTGTTACAATGTAACAATGCTAAATGTGACTATTAAAATAAAGTGCATCACCAGAGAATATGATACGCCTGTCTGGAACTACATGAACATATTATGTTTGCATACTCGAAATCACAAGCTGTGACATGGTCATTTTGCAACTCTATTCTAACTGTTACTCAAAATGCATCAACTTACTAGATTTGATGATCCTGGGTTACACAGTATGCAAAATATGAATGATATATGACTTCACTACACATGGCCATTCAGGGTACGTACAGCAAATTCAAATATGAGGTCACCATGACCTACCTTTTGGCTTTAACACACCATTAACCAAAGATCCATCAACTGATTGTGTTTGGTGATCCTAGGTCTCACAATGTGAAAGATATGACCCAGAAACAATCTGACTATGAATAGATACAGAATTCCAAAAGTAGGTTGCCATGACCTACATTTGGATCAAAACATACCCTCCACCCAAGATCCATCAGCAGATGAGGTTTGATGGAGCTAAGCCTTACAATGTTCAAGATGATATGACCTGGACATAATTTGACTATGTATACTTTTTAGAATTCCAAAATGAGGTCACAGTGATTAACCTTTGGGTAATGACCCCCCCCCCCTTCCCCCATGAAAGATTCATTAACTGACTAAGTTTGATGGTACCAGGCATTACAGTGCCAGATAGACACCATTTAAATATATATAGTCATAAAATTCCAGTGTCTGTCATTTGGGTTGTGACACACCTTCCACCAAGCTGCATCAGCTGACCAAGTTTGATTGTCCTAAGCCTCAGAGTGTGAAAGATACGACTCGGACACAAAAAAGCTAACAGACGGATGAACAGACAAATTAATGGATGGACAGTCAAACTTATACCATAATACCACCCATCAGCAGATGGGTGGATAGGGTGGATAAACACGTGATCTGTCAATCAGTATATAACTTCCTAAAAAATCCCACAATTTCCATTTTCCGATTAAATGTTACTTTTCAAAGTCTGGAGGGTGTGTGTTTATGTTGAATGTAACAACTCTCATCTTCCCATTATGATAACATACATTGTAATGCTATAAATTGGTTAAAAGAACCAAATTTTTTCCCTTCTATCTACTTCATTAAAAACAATCACATTTCTAACTTGTCTTAATCAAATCTTTAGGGTCAATTTTTAAAAAAAATTTTGCTTTTGATAATTTAACTGAAAATCTGCACTTCTGGTCTTAATGTCATGAATGTGATCAGATTTAAACTACTCTTACATAGGATTATATTGTCAATTAGACAGATAATACCATCGCCGGAAACCCATGATCGGTTGCACTCCTTTTACCAGGAGTGTGATCAACCGTGGGTTTATGACGATGAGATGATACTTGAGTTTCAGTAGACAAATCTTTGCAACAGCAAATGAAAACTTTAAAAATTGTTAGAATTTATATAAAATTTTAATATTTTGCAATACTGGGTAAGTGCTTTAGCTTTCAAGAAAATTAGAACACAAAATGTTTTAGAAACTTTTTCAAAGGGGACATAAAAATGTCTACAAAATAATGTTTTCAAAAAAGAATGTTTTTCAATTAAATATATTCTAACATAAAACATGAAAATTTAATCATTTATGGCACTATGCTGTCTACATAACAGTCTAAAATTAAAACCCAAAGGGAAAATCCACATACCCCGGTAGTTGTTCTACATTGGAGATGATTAATTAGTACAGCAGAAATTCAAAACAAAACTAAAATTTGTCATTAGATTTACATGAATCATGATTCAATGAACAAGATGCTAGTACACTGTATGTCATGAATGTAATTTGGCTCAAATCCAAGTAACAAGATAGAAGTTCTTCCATGATGAAAAACAGACACATATATGTAATCACTAAAGTTTTGTGACTAAAGTTGATAACTGAGTAGGAGAAAAAGTACAAGCAAGAGCTCTAAATAAGGGGAAACAACTGCCAAGCAAAATAAAAATTGCATTCCATAACAAAAAAAATAACACTACCAAGTAAAAGCAATATGAATGATTCTGTTAATCAACACAATATACTTCCTGATGAAATTTGCAGGTGTGATTAAATATTTTGAATAAGTAGTATACATATATAATTATTCAACTCTTTGTAAATTTCCAGTTTTAAAAATAAAAACTGTATCAAAATTCTGTTGACAGATTTAGCTAAGGATAATTAAATGCATTAGAATGAAGATATCAGTTTCATGATCAGATTTGTTTTCAAAAATTGATAAATTCAAATAATTATACTATGTATAGGTGTCAAACACAGAAAATTAATAAAAACCACTTTATTTTCTCTTGCACATGTGTGCCTTAATTAATGTTAACTCCCTCATTGGTTACTTACAAAAGGGGAGTGGTTGGGAAGGGACCACAATTAATTATATTGTGTTGGCCAACAAGGACACAAGCACCCAAAATGCACAACAGTATCTAGACGGTTAAACCAACCTGAGAGAGAGTCCTCCATTCATAAGAAAGGGCCTTCCAAGTTAACAAGAAACAAGTCAAAACGTGTCAAATTGTGGAAAAAAAATATTTAGAATATAAAAATCTAAATGCTAGCAGATGTGAAGAAAAAATACATATGACAATTTATACATACTCAAATATGAAGAGCATATGACACACTCAACACAAGTAGTAACATAATACATGTATTTCATGGTGCTAAATTTTCAAACTCATCACTTAACCCAGTTTATCATTCTCATAATAATCTGTGTATCATTTACAGTTTACAAATAATGTGAACCACAAAATCTTTAAAATAAGCTGCTACTTTTATTTTTATTTATTAATTATTTTTTTTGGGGTATGGCTCATTCTCCTGAATAGCTAGTTTCAAGATAAAAATCTTATAATAAACTTTTAAAAAATATATCAAGTTATATAACATATAATAATAGCACGATAATATTGCTTTTTCTAGCTTTTCCAGGTGGAGTTAGCAGTCACCAGTTTTCCTGTAATTATGGTAACCTTAACTTGATCCACCACTTTTCAATATTCATAAAATGAGTTAATTTTCTCAACATCAAAATTGTAACCATTATACAAAATATTGAGGAGTTTCACTGATGTAGACAATAAAATTATTCTAGAATTTGTAAATATATTGTTCTTACCAAGATAAAGTAAAGGTAAAATATTTTAAACATGAAAATTGTACGACTTACAAGTTTCTCCTCGTAAAAATTTACAATGCCGAACTCATAATAATGAAGTCTCATGAAAAATTCCTGATTTATATTCAATGACATGTTCCATCCATTGTTTGAAACACTTCATTTGTAATTTAAAAAAAAAAAATAAAACATTGCAAAGTCAGGCTTGTTAATTGATCACAAGTAAAATTCAATAGCAAGAAATAGTCGAGGGCTTATTAAAAAAGTGGCTCATTATCAGAAGCAGCTTATTTTCCAGATTTTAGAGTACAACATTAGGATTCATACCATAATAAATCTCAAATCAGTGGAAATAAAAATATCTCTGGTAATTTTCTCAATTAAAATGCTTACTGATAAATATTGTTTCATCAATATGCATCTGAAATTCTGAAGTATTTGACAGTATTACTGTGAAAATTATGAACACTCATACTCACTTCCTTTAGCCTATTGACCTCAGAGTTCAGTGCTTGGTAACGGCTGGGTAATTCTGCCATGCTGTTGTTCCGAGGACGCTGGGAGGACTGCCCATGATCAATCTTGTATTTACGTAATTCTTCTAGTTCCTTCCCTAACTCATCTAAAAGCTGAAAAGTTAGAAAAAGATGTATTATTATTTTTTATGCTTGCCGTGTTTAATAGGCTAGTAAAGCACATATAAGATTCCATCAAGTTGATTGCTGGAGTTTTCTCCCTTTCAAAGTTAAAAACATTGAAGTAAATAAAAGAGAGTTGATTCTCTTGTAAAATAAAATGCCTACAGTTCCTGTGGACTGCCTTTCCTTCTCAAATTTTTGTTTGAGTTCCTCGTGTTCACTATACAGTGTATTGTACTCTGCTTGTGTGTCTGTCAGTTTATCCTGCAAGTCCAGCTTCTCCTGAATCATTAATAGCAGTAGACATCAAGTGGGATATAGCGAGGCACTTTCAGAACTTTGACATTACTAAACATACCAAGTTTCTTTACAAGCATTTGCTAACAAGCTAAATAACAACTTACTACTCTTAATTTGTCTACTTCTAGTCTGAGCTTGGGATTTTCGTGTTTCAATTGTTCATACTCTTTTTCTATACTCTGAAGCCTATAAAAAAGAAACAATTTGAAAGAAATGTTCAATTAGCATATCATTTCACTAATTATCAACAACTTTATGAATCATGCCTTAATACACTCTACATCCCTCTGGGCAAATGATATTTCCAAGATATTCTTAAAAAAATGTACAGGATCCATCATCTCTGCCAATGAGCTTAGGGCTGTTCCAGTAAGACATATATGGGACAGAGGAAGGCACTTAAAATTAGGATGACCACCCATAGAAGTGATTTTGGTACACTCCTGTCCACCCATAGAGGCAAATAATGAAGCTTTATAGGGCACCTATAGAAGCAAATTAATTTATTTGAAAAGTAGAATTTTAAATACTCCCAAATCATAAGTTTTCTTCCCATCATACAGCACAAAATACTTTTTAATCTTATATCAATTTTATTTCAGTATTCAATACATGCAATTCCCTTTCAAGTTTCTGTCAATCGTGTATTCTTCTGATTATTTTCTCACAGATTACCCTGGTATATGGTTTGGTAAAATAACCACCCATACATACAATTTTTGTGCAAAAGCCACCCACCATAGAATCAATATCCCACCAGTGTGAACCACCCATAGATTTTAAAAAAACTGCCTTCCCCAGGTACCAAACATGTTTTAATGGAACAGCCCTTATGTCTTCCATTCTGTTTGTGCATTGCTTATGCAAGTGTGTTAATCTTTGGATAAAAATGCATAAAAATTAACTCTTAGATTTCATTAAAATTTTCACAAAAGACATGTTTGATGACTAAAAAGATTTGATTAAATTTTGGAAGCAATCTGAGGATAATAACACATTAGGAATGTTGGTGGAAGTGTGTAGGCTCTGAACCGTTTTATTTCAATTTGTATTTATGAATGAAGACTTACCTCTCAGAAATTTACTAGTAATTTGAATTTGTATTTATGAATGAAGACTTACCTCTCAAAAATTTAAAGAACAAGATACGATTGTGTACATAAAAGAGCTTGATAATTGTTAAATTTGATCCAGATTATTGCTTAGGAAAAGGTGTGCCCATCCGTCGAGCAAAATGAAATTAATATATATTGTGTATTAAGAGAAGATGAAAAATGTGTTCGAATATAGATTTGCTCGACGCATGGGCTGTATGTTTTCTGAAAGGAAAACACCCTGAATTTATGAAAATTTTCATTGATTTTTGCATTTTTGGCAATTTTATGCCAACTTCACGCTCCTGTCATACAACACAAAGCAATTTTGGATCAAACCAAACGTAGTTTGAATTTGCTTATATATTCCTTATTTGAATGCCAGGTTTTGGGACTCATCTATTTTCTGGGCCAAATGACTGTAGAAACTGTCCCTAGTTCTTTATCTATATTTATGAATGAAGACTTACCTCTCAGAAATTTAAATTTTATCTATATTTATGAATGAAGACTTACCTCTCAGAAATTTAAATTTTATCTATATTTATGAATGAAGACTTACCTTTGAGAAATTTAAATGTTATCTATATTTATGAATGAAGACTTACCTTTGAGAAATTTAAATTGAATTTGTATTTATGAATGAAGACTTACCTCTCAGAAATTAAAATTGAATTTGTGTATTTATGAATGAAGACTTACCTTTGAGAAATTTAAATTGAATTTGTATTTATGAATGAAGATTTACCTCTGAGAAATTTTATTTCAATTTTTATTAATATGAATGAAGACTTACCTCCGAAAAATTATAATTCAATTTGTATTTATGAAAAGACAGAGATTTATAAATAAAAACATAATCTGCAAGACTTACCTCTGAGAAATGTACATCTGTTCTGCTTTCTCTGTTTCTGCACGGGACTGAAACGGGGCAAAGAACACAAAATCAATATTCAGGAAATCTTGAAAATCAATGAATTAAGCTGTCTTAGGGCATGTAAGAGGACTATTGGCAGGTAGGACATCAAATAACTAAGACCCAGTACAAATCTTGCACAGTGTGAACAACATCCTCTCACCTTAAGGCAATAATTTTGGATTCCTTTTTGATTGTGTGTAAAAATTACAGATTTAATCAGCTGCTTGAATATCTATGATACCTAGTATTCAGCACATTATTTTCTTTGGTTTCCTATTCTAGATTAATTTTAAAATAGAATAATAACAATAGCAACATTCATGCTGAAAAACAACATCCAATTCAAACCATTCTTTGGTCAAAAGACAGTGGCTCTGTCAGTGTTCTTTGACACTACAAAATGTTAGTTCGATGATGGCTTTGTTAAGCATCAATTTAAAGCCATATTTACCTCTGATAAAGTATAACTTGAAAACTGTTTTTTCTTCATTATTACCTATGAAAGTATAATCTTGATTATCCTAGCTTTATTAGTACATATACTCTTTATATCCTTCCCAAAAGACAATACATAAAAATACTGCACCATACCATTATACTACCTGTTTATGATAGCTGAATGTGTGTATCAAGTATGATTATCCTAGCCATATTAGCTCTGTTTCTATCTTTATTGATGCCTATTAAAAATTATTCATGTGAATTTGAAGTGGACTTTGCAAAACAATAGGCTTCTTCCTCTAATCATTGGAAACATGTGTATGAAGTTTGATGATCCTAGCCTAATGAGTGCTGTTTTTATCTGACCCACAGTGCTGACAGATGGACGACGGATGCACTAGCTGTGCCATACCATAATATAACCTATTTATGACAGCTTATTGAAAGTATGTGTATCAAACATAACTCAAAACAAAAAATAACAAACTTGCATCAAGATTAACAAGATGTGTTTGTGAAACACTGATCCCCCCCTGTGAAAGATGCCTTTGAAAAGATATTTGTATCTATATTAAGTCTAAAGTAAACACACACACAGAGAGAGAGAGAGAGAGAGAGAGAGAGAGAGAGAGAGAGAGAGAGAGAGCACACTTACCAACATCTGTTTGAATTTTTTTTGTTCCTCAGCAAGGGTCTCCTGGGATTTCACCTCCACATCTTTTAGTTGTTCCTCTAATGAATGAATCCTGTTATGAAAAGTGTAACATTTGTAGCAATTGACAACAGGTAAAAATCTGACTCATTATCAAACAATGTCATTAAATCAAACATCAAGCAGAGAGGAGCTCGTCCAACATGTCTAGAACACATTTCACTCAAGGCAAAAATACACACACAAAAAATAGAAAATTAGCTTTTCTAAATGATGTTTCAAGAAATAAAAATCATTTTACACAAGAAATCAGAAAGTATTGAACAGGTATGGAAAAAGATCGTGAATCTTTTGTAATGAAAACATATAGTTTTAAAACATTGAAAACTGCAAAATAGAGTTTAGTGATGTTAGACATAACAGGAAAGTTAAAAATAGGTAGACAGACACAGCACAATCATCTTAAAATTTTGAAAGCTCAAATGTATTCAAGATTTTAAACAAGCATTGGAGATCGAGATGAGATATTACATATGTAAATATTAGTGTACATCTACAGATAGACTTGTTTATACCATACTAAGTTATAGCGAATGCTTGCTTATCATGAAGATTCAACAGATACATCTACAGATAGTCTTGTTTATAAAACAATAAGTTATAGTGAATGCTTGGTTATAATGAAGATTTGTTCACTATCATGAGACCCGTAAACTGTTACAATATCAAACAATGATGAACTTCAGTGGAAGTCAATATGTGTTAATATCGACCCATAACAAGTAACGTCAATCAAGACAAAGAGTTAATATGGACAAGATACCATTCTTTACATGTATGGGTCTTTATAAACATGTACTGAAGTTCATTATTTTCAATATACAATGTATTATTAATCACAAAAAAGTAAGTCACAGTCTTCACACAACTTCCTAATATCATGAATTACAGACACAAAAACAATTTTGCAGTTCACTATAACCATGTTTTACAATAGAGCTTTTACACATATAAAAATCTTAATAAAGAGAACACAAACTGCAGCCATCTAACAAATGCATCTACAGAGGACATAAGAGTGAGCAATCAGCATTCAAACCATCACCGATCAAGCATTGAGATGCACATAAAACAGATTTAGCAATCTATTTCTTTACAAACAAGCATGGTCAAAGAATGGTTTACTTCATTTTACAAATACAGCTAGATCAAATGATGTCATTTACCACGTTAATCATCACACAACTTTTACATCAAAAGATCAATGTCACATAATTTGGGGTCAGATAGCAAAATTCCTTACAAATGTTGACATTCAAAATCTATTTTTCCCAACCTCATTAGTTATGGAAACTTAACCCTAACAAACCTTTAGAAAATACAAAATTTGAATTTGATCTGTGGTTTGCCACTCTGAAACTAGCCTGCAAGTTTCAAATGAATCCATGCAAGCATAACAGAAAACAGTCTGGAAAACCAATATGGGACAGACTGACAGACAGACATATGGAGAAGAAAGCTATAGTCCCCTTCGGTTTTACAAACCGGTAAGGGACTAATAAGTAACTCTTTTCTTATATAAAATACATGTTCTGAATGACCTTGACCTATAAAAAATGACCTTGGTCCAAAAGTCCCTTTCCCAAGGAATATTAGTGATCAAATATTAGTGATCAATTATGACCAATTTCTGATGTAAGGTTAAGGAGATGGGGACTTTTATATCAAACATTTATATGCTCTGAGTGACCTTGACCTTTCCAAATTGACCCTAAGGGATCTTGGTCCAAAAGTCCTTGTTTCAAGGAACATTTGTAATACGTTTCTGCTAAAAGGTTTAGGAGATATGAGCTTGGCTGGATGGACAGACACGACAGCTACTAAATCCCCCCCCCCACCCCCAACAAAAGTAGATAAGTGTAATGAAGTTGTGGTGTTGAAATTAGTTAGAATTTACCTTATACAGCAAATATTGCACAATCATATCCTCTTATGAAAATAATTAAATCACCTGTGGATCTAAAGATTGACAGGCAACTGTTTTAATTTACTGAACTAAGCAGACAAGTGATGAATTTTAAAAATACAAAAAATGTTTTGCTGATATTGCATTCAGAGTAATACTTCCATTTAAAAAATTTTGCTCATGTGACACTCGTCCTTATTTTGTTTATGCACTTCTACCAAAATAAATATTTTAATAAGATTTTCCTTATATCCATCATTGAACTTTTGATATAGTCCCTACAGAAGACAAGAGATGCTTGTCCACCTATACTCTCCACAACTACAAATCTTACACAGCTAAGAACACAGAGAACACCAGAAAAGCAAGCAAGCACCTCTCATCAATACTTGGCTGGTACTCTGATTGATGAGGGCACCAGTCTAACCTTCATTGACATTAGTTTTCTTGTCATTGAACATGTCTAACATTTGTAAAACAAAAGACAACAATTATACATTATGTTCATGGTTGATCTGAGTTTTCAGTTTTTGTTGTTGTTTTTTTTTAGATAGCATCAAAACTTACATTTTAATGATACAATAATTTTAGATGTCACATTTTGAACTAATGTCAATGAATTTTTCTATATTATAAATAAAACATGTCTACACAATACAACAAATATATACATGTGTACATGTTCCCACACTACAGCTATATTGTGTTATCTTACCTGTCCACAATGCTACGAAAACATGGATCATTTATTGTACGCTGCTTCACATACTTTATATTAACTTTTACATTTGGTCTAGAATTCATTAAATTAACTATTACGAGAATGTCATTACCACATACAGAATTTTTATCATTTCTTGGTTTCTAAATTACAAGCCTTACATTTCAAAACAAATGTACTACGCCGCAACCTGAGGCTAAATGATCTTCCGTAATGCCACTATGAGATCATAAATCAAGTTATCTACATTTGTAATCAATGACAAAGCAAGGTCAGTTCTGTTTTTCTGGGTAAAAAGTAGTCCCAGTATCAGGGTATATCTACAAACCTTTCCATAAGATGACTGTTCTCATCTTTGAGTTTGGAATGACTGGTGTTAACAGTTGATTTTTCTTCTGAAATTTGAACTAACTGTTTCTCTAAAAACTGTACCTGTTTAAAAAAAATTACAGTTAGTTAGAATTATTTTTCACTTCATCATTGATTTAGTTAAATACATGTACATTGTATCTAACATTGTAGTTTCACTGTTCATAAAAAATTTGTCTCCTTTAGGTCAAAATTCAATCTCGTGATTTACAGCTCTTTATCACATTCATGTTTTTAAAATTTTGATCACTACCATCTTGAATAAATTCATGCTAATTTTGGAAAATTGACAGCTTAAAGGGCATAATTATTGCTTCAACAAAGGGTACAAAAAATATTTCTGCAGTCTGTTAATGGAACACAAATATATATACCTAAAAGGCAAACTGAATGAAGATTTCACAGATTTCAGAGCTTAGCTTAATTTGAAATGTTTGATTGATAAGCTAACTCTTCTATCACACTGCATCTGCCATCTACCACCAGATAACAAATGCAAATGAAATTATAGCATTCAATTTCACCTGAAATCAATAAGCCACCTGTAACAATTGATTGGTCACCAACACCAGGTGGTCATAACACTTTATACCTGAATCACACAAAACTGTCATTTTCCTCGATCTCTCAATTTTCAAAGGACTAATAATGCATTTATCACATTTGCATGTGCATTCATGGCTATATTACAAGTGTATAAGATCTCCTCTACAAATGTATAATTGGCAAATATCCCTCGTGGTTTTGAACGGTTTTCAAAATCACCTCTTGATATCATTACATGTGAGAGACTACTGGGCCTTATACATACACTAAGGAACAAGGAAATCTTTTAAGATCTAGTTCATATCAGTACTGGGTTAAATGTCCAAGGTAGCTTATGCAAACCATATCAAATGTGCAAGTTTGCCAATGTTCAGAGTTATGTTTTGTAGAAAACGTAGGCATTAAATACCAATGACTCTAACACAACATACACCTGCAGCTGGTAAGGTAATTCCTCTTAGTGTTGCTGCTTTCAGCAGAAATTTACAAATGAGTACCCTTTGATGAAAATAAAATGGATATGACACTAAGCAAAAATGTGTATATACATAAAATATATACATATATATATACACACACACACACACACACATATATATATGTATATATATATCCAAATGTGAAAAATTGCCTCAGTGTCCGTTAATCAATAGGTAAAATTTTTTAAACATGACATATTTTAATTTTTTACATGTAAACACACACACACACATATATTAATATATATATATATATAATATACATAATCTGTTGTGCAGCAGAAATATATACATGACTCTGGTAGATTTAGTTGTAGCTATTTAACCTACAATAAAGGTGTTAACATGATACACCTTTTGTATGCAACCTACTTGTGTCTGAACCTTATCAATTATACAATAAATTATGTTCAAACTATGAACTGGCTATAAGGGTATATGAGTTGACCACATTCAACTTGAATAAAGAAGAAAATTGTCTTTCCTAAGTGCCCCCCCCCCCCCCCCCCCCAAAAGAAAATTAAGTTATGTATAACAAACACTACAGTTTGTCTTTAAATTAACAAACCATATTTAACCAAACACTTGAAACTTTCAAGTCTGTTGTTTACCTTGAATGAATGCACTTCCTTTCAGCTCATAGTTATAAATGGTCACAAGGATCTAATACTTCCTTAATCATGTAATAATCATTTTAATAAGTCCTTTATACTTGCCCTGTCATTGAGGGTCTGGAAATTTCCATCAATATCATCCAAAACCTCATCTCCTGGCTCAGTTCGCGATCTGTTTTGTAGCTGACTGAAAAGAATAGTAGTTCTACACAATCTTTGCAAATAATTAAAAAATAAATTTCATTTTTGAAACCACATGAGGATATGAACTGCTGCGCTACAATCTGTGGCATACTTCATGAAGTTTGTTAGTGCTTCATGAAACGTATGCCGACATAAATTCTGTCAGAATTCCCACCCATAAAAATAGACCTCCTAAATTCATCAAGATTGATACACACATTGTTCACAACTGCATCACATTCACGAGGAAAGGGCTACCATTACAATTTGTAAAGATATGAAAGGCAAAAACATTGGAAATGTAAATATTTAAGAATACAGTTCTATACATGAATACTTTATCAAAACAAAATGGAAAAAAAAGTTCACAAATGAATAATAATTCCCATATTTAAAAAAAAAAGAGTCCTACATTTTTTTGTAACTGTTTGATCTTTACCTTGCATAAGCAGCAGACGTCACCCGAGACCTCTGACTGAAAAGTAAAATGCACTTCATCAATGTGAGAAATGATGCTGATGAACAACACAGAATGAATGATGCTTTTTGATACAATATATGTTACATTGTTTTAATTTAATCAACTAATTGGTCTATAGCCTGTACACAAGTATGTATTTTACTAGTCTGTTGATGTGGCATCACAGGAGGAAACCACTAGCATATACAGTACATCAGTAACCTATGAGCATGTTTTATTCATATCAATACGATGTGAGCAAGATCATTCATAGAATATGACAAATATCCTGATATTGCCATCAATGTTGTGACTGTATAACAACAATCCAATCTACCCAATCTATCAATCTCTAAGTAACTGCATAATTAACATCCAAGTGAACAGAATATATAGTGTGACCCTGCCAATAGTCATAAATAGTGCATAAAATGACCTGTTTAGTATATGACACGTCGAGTTCTTTTCATCCTGTGTATTAGTAAATTAGATCACAAAAACTGACAGCAGATCAACACCTACAGGCATTATGTACCAATACAATAGTGCAGTAATTGGAAATGTTAGAAATTAAGTCTCATAGGAACAGAAATGGAATGTTGGTGGACATTTCAGAAAATCCACAGATGCTAACCTTATAATATAAGATTTTTCTTACAGAGTACATAAAAGGTATGCTGAGGCATAATTTTACTATAAAATCTATGTATCTTACCCAGAGTTTCCCAACTTAGACTCCATGAATGATTACTTTAAGTACTCCAAATTTATAAAATTCCCACATACTGCTTCTAGATCCTACACATATTGTCAACAGGTATAGATATATATCATGTAGAGCAGGATTTACTGTTAGTTTCTGAATCGTGTGACATTTATGTACAGGGCTATATTCTGTGTTTCTTATTTTTACGGCATATTAATGCTATGTTCCACCTTGTGCGACAAGCTCAAAACACCATATGAAGGTGATCCAATAGTTATTTAATGTTTCTAATAATTACCATACAAAATAGTACATAATACTGTAACCTAATGACAATGTTCAGTGGCGGATCCAGAAGGAAGGGGGGGGGGGGGGGTTCTGAGGGTCAGAACCCCCCTTTCGTCAGAAAATTTCGCTAAAAAAAAATTTGAAGGTGGAACACCCCCTTTGAGAATCAAAATTAATGGTAGAACCCCCCCCCCCCAAATTCCTGGATCCGCCCCTGATGTATACTGTTACCTAATGGCAAGCATTTAGCTAGTTAATATGGAAGCTGGCAAAAAATATTGAACATTAGATTTTGAAAGTAAATACAATATATTTTATCAGTTTATCATCATGGTTTATTGCAAATCATCAAGGTAAGCTGTCTAAAATTAATTTCAAGAAAATATCTATAAGCAGATACTCAAAATTCTTCTATATATCACCCATTAGCTCTTTAAAAAACAATATGGAAAACTAAATGAAGTGTTAGTAAAACAGAGAGTTAGAAACAACTAGATAGAAATTTCATCATCCATCACACATGCATGAGATCAAAGAGTTATCTACCCTAGACTTTTACGGTGGTGTTTATCTCCCCTTCTGGTTCTTACTTTGTGTAAACTATCATGACTTCTGCAAAATAATAGAAATATCCCTCTAGTGCCATAACGTATTTTTCATTCAATATTTGAAGAAGAATGCTTGAGAATTAATCAAAGGCCTCAAGGACCTCAGAGTCGACTCGCCCGCGATTTCCAACAAGGGGTGGGGCCGGTATACAGCTGTGTCTTATAAGCTTTAGGCCTAATTCTGAAAGTATGGTCAAACATGCATATTATGCTTAACTAAATATCTATGGAAATGCAGTGTTACAAACTAGGAACACGACACATTGGCTAGAGGAATTTACCCATAAAAGCTTAAAAAATTGTGTGAACATAAAAGTTAAATATCAGGAACTACCCATGGTACCCAGCACATCTACACAAGATGGTCATTTATTGGTACTTGTATGTCAAATATCAAAAGGCTACCGCAAAATACAAAACATTAACAGCCCGGACACAATTTGTAGCAGGTATCGATACAAATTATTCTCTTGAATTCTTCAAATATCTTGATCGCCTCTTCCTTCATTCTGTTTACATGAAGTATTCCCGCAAAAAATGTTCCACGTGCGTATGTAAATGATGTTTACTCGTTTGTTGTTTATTTATTTAAACAAAGCAAATATAGAATTTGTCAATTCATTTCAGATATTTTTTTGTCAGAATTCTGTTAGACTAATGAATTTACATGTGGAATAACAATGCTAATGTGAGCGTAAGGAACGATAACTCTGGGTAGAGATTGAACAATGTACATAACGTATACATGTGTGTTCACATTGTCTCCAAACCAAATGATAAAGAAAATATTATTGCAATTAGGTAACACTACTTTTAAATGCAAGAACACAATAACCAATACTTTGTTTAAACCAATCACTTTGATATGCACAATATTTCCCATATTTTGCCAAAATTTCAATGACAAGAGATTATAAGAACTATTTGCCTTATCTCGCGTATGTATAAACAAAGATTTGTACTCAAAATCCATAGTGTAGTGCCGGTGATAACAAGGGTCTTCTTGCTATTGCGAGCCGACTCAGTAATAAGTGAAATCCTAAATCAACATTTTGAAAATTTAAACCATTGCAGGAATCTACTTTGCTACTACAACTTTGTGTGAAAACCAAATCAATTCAGTATATAGCATCACTTTAATATGAATCCATAATATTTATTGTGACAGGAATTTTGTGTAACTTAGTTATAAATCAAGTGGTTCCCTGCTCACTGACCTGTTATGTGAGGGATCAGACAAATCTGACTCAATATCATCTATTTCACCAAAGTCTTCATAATTCTCCTCATCTGTGAAGTCTAGTCTTCTGCATGGGGAGATGGGAAAAGACATGCATCTTAATTACAGTTTACCTTTAACCAACGCAAATCACAGCCTGAATAAAGTTCTACCATCAATCATCCTTGAAAACGGGTAATCATATATGTGATAAGCTTCAACGAAGCCCAGAATTTGAAACAAAATTAATATTTTGGTGATGGCTTATTAAACCTTATTTAGACTCAATACCTGTGCAATTCTTAGAAATGGAATGCATAATGTATATAAATAGTACTTTGCATGCAAAGTGGATGCAAACTACATGCTCAAAATATGGAATAAGCACATCACAATATGGTACTACACACTGCATATGTATACAAGAGATGGTTAGCTTTTTAATCAGAAAGAAAAATTTGGTAATTATATGATGATATTAAAAGTGATTTTTTGTCTACTCTGAAACCCCCCTACATGCTATTGATTACTGCCTGTGCAGTGTTATTTTAGGATGGACACCAGGATATTTCTGTCTTGGCCTACTCACTTGGAATAGAGTGCACTCTTTGACTGGTCCTGACGTAATCTAATTATTTGAGTTGGACATGCACAGATTTTAGGGATCACTCTCAATGGCAGAAACTTTGATCTCTCAAAGTTCTCAGTCTCTCAAAGTCCCAATTTCAATTTTTTCTCTCTGTATAACCAGGATAACTTTGCAAATTTATTCTGTATCTCTCAAACTTTTCATCTCTCTAAGTTCTTGATCTCTTGAAGTAAAATCTGGGATTGCTATACCTATTCATTATATTTCACTATATTAAAGGGACTGGTTCACGATTTTTGATAAAAATATTTTTCATTTTTGATGTTAAACATTAGAAATATAACTCATTTCATGTTGACAGCCAAAATTTTGACCTTCTGAATGCAAGAATGTAAGCAATATTTTAGCCTTGAATATGTGTTATGTAAACAAAGACTCGAGTCTTTTTATGTAAACAAACAAAGAAGTGAAATATTGATTTTGTAATATAATGCTTCTTAATTTTGCATAGTCACAAATTTTAACTTTTAGGTGACACATTTCACCCCAAAACTGCTTGAAATGTGAAAGATATGATAAACTTAGATCGATATCCATTTCTTTTGAAAATTTCGTAAACAATAGCATACCGCAATCTTTGTTTACAAAACAAATGATAAACTCTCTAAAATGAGCTTCTGTGATGATGTATAACCTTAATTTTCATGTGAAATCTTTCAAACACATTAGACAGTAGATTTTGATCATTAAAAGTGAAAAACAAAATTTTGGGTAAAATCGTGAATCAGTCCCTTTAAAGCATAAGATTAAAATATATCAATTAGATTGCTGATTTCTGGATTTAGCCAACACTCTCGATCTGTTGAAGTTTTTTTCAGGCAGTCCCATGGACTTTTGAATGATCTTGAGTCACCTGTATATTGATTGCCTACATTGTATATGGTGTTGAGTGTAGATTTTTTGATACTACATGTAGTAATTCCAGACTAATAAATCTGGTGTTGGGTGTTGACTAGATATAAAATAAGATATTGAATGCTGTTGAGAGCATGTTTTCTGGAGTGGTTCTAGATTGTTGAGTGTAGATTATTTTGAACTGGTTCTAGATTAATCCATTTGGTGTCGAGTGTAGACATTTTTGACTGGTTTTGAAATAAGATATTGAGTAGTGTTTTGAAGCGTTTCTCAGGGAGTTGGGTGCAGATTTTATTTTAAGGGTTGTTCCTGGAATAACTTATGCATTTGATGTTGGGTTTTTGTGTTTTTGTGTACTCACAAATTACTTACCCATTTGGTGTTGGGTGTAGATTTTTACGGACTGGTTCTGGTGTGGACAGGTCAATCAGGAGCCCTGGGCCGTGACCATCCTCGTCTGTGTTAGTGTCGTACTCATTGTAGGTGTAGGCACTCGCTTCAGATGTTTCCGGGCACTGGGAAAAAAATTCACACAATTTTGAAAATATTCTAGATGTATTAGATCTATATATGAATTCTAATTATTGGAAAAAATTTTTCGATTCCTTCTTCAATTGCAATTATGATTACATACATTTAACTTTCAGATATAAATACCAAAATACATTCAATTTTAATTAGATCTTGCCTAGAAAAAGCTTACCTCTGTTGAGGATATATCCCCTGTGATGATGTCATCAAATCCATTCAGGAAATTGTTATTGTTATTTGAAGAGTTTGGGATCTGGAATGGGCTTCCTGTATTTACTGGGGAAACTGCAAATGTAAGGAAGATAATCTATAGTAACATTCCTGAGCATCTAGTTACTTTACAGAACTAGAAAACTGACTCAATCAGAAAGGGTCCATTATGAACTTCATTAATGTATTACATACATGTACTAGTACTACATGTAATGAGATGCAATTCATTTTTTTGTAATGATAGAGAGGAGTGACTGCGTTCTTTTCCCAAAACTTCTTTTCCATGTTCAACTACAGGGTCAGTTATGTTTGTATAAAACGTAAAAGCTGCAAGACGTTAGTGTAGTAAACCTAGTGGGAAGGTCTGCTGTAACCTGACCTTCCACCTTAAGACTCCAAAATATATAGCCATCTTTCTATAATGGTTAAATACATTTATGTCAAATATTAAAGTGTTATGTTGAAAACTTTTAAACTTTATGTGCCACAATGAAAGCAAAATAAAATCTGAGATTTAACCAAATTCTTTAATGGTCAAAACATAAAACCCTTGTTACAATGAAAGTAATTTTTAAAAAAAGACAAATGGACAAACAGAATATAAAATCTATCGGTGCCTTTCTTTAATCATCAACTACCTTTGAATAAAATATGAAAGGTCGATGTTGAAAACTTTCAAATTATTGTGTCACAATAAAAGCATTGTGAAGTTACAATTTGAAGGACTCTTGTGACCTTGACCCTCAAGCTCATGACTCCAAAATTCATGGGTATCTTCCTTTATTGGTTAACTACCTTTGTATAAGATATGAAAACTATGTTGAAAACTATACAAGATATCTTGTCACAATGGGGGGGAAGGGGGGGGGGGGGCAGAGATGATAAGACAGACTGACAGATCTGTGATTTCTGCATTTTCAATGTGGAACCCTAATAGGTTTCTTTCGTGGTCAACTCTTCCTGTATGAAATTTGGAAATGTTACAATGAAAACTATTTGAGTTATCGTGTCATGATGGATATACATCAGAAACAAATTTCATTCCTGAAAATTATTAACATGAGGGTAAGAAGTACAATGCTCAATCACCCCTGCACACTGGAAAAGGTTAACACTTCATGAAATGATGCTGACCTGAAGTGTTGCCATCCATGCATACATGTGTCTTTCTCTGATTGTACAATGCTTTTGTATAAGATTTGAAAACATGGTGGAAATTATTTGAGTTATCACACCACAACAAAAGTGTTGATGGAAAGATAGACAAAGTGATTCCTATACATAGCTCCAGCATTATAAATGCAGAGCTCTAGCTACTGTTTACTTCTCTATACTGTAATCAGTTTAAGAGAATAAATCATTGTCATTGCTAGAAGTACAGAAGCTAATTTGATTGTTATTCATAGCCAACTTATCAAACACATTTGGGACAAGACACCACTGACCAATAATTCCAATGTTATTTATTACAATTGTTTTGATTGGACAAAGATAAATCTAAACGGGAATTTACACATCAATAAATCCAAAAACACTATGTATACATATGCACTTGAAAACAAACAACATAGTGTGGGGAAAGTATTCAAATTATTGAAGTTGATAATGCAGGGAACGAATATTGGAATTATAAGAATCAAACATTCTTTTTGAAGAAATTATCGATGTGTAAACTCTGGACATTTTACTCACAAACTTAACATAAAAGTGCTTTGCACTTTTATTCAGTTTGTGAGTAAAATGTCCAGGGTTTACACATCGATAAATTCTTCAAAAAGAATGTTTAATCCTATAGTAACAGCATGTGATCCTCAAGCAAAAATCTGGTGAAACGTAACCCTCATTTTGCATGTTTGAAGAAGACATGTTCATGTCGAGACACTGGGCTCCCACACATTTTCATGTTGTATTGTATCAATTAAGGACTATAATGACAAGGACTATTTACACATCCACATTTATGCTTTTGCTTCAAAATTAAGGGTATGCAAAAACCAGTCTATGCAACTAAGTTGCTATTCTCAATTCGATTAAAATGATGTTGGAATAAGGGGTCCACTTTCCTTTTTCTTTTCCCCCTCCCTTTCACTTTTCTTTCCTTTCTTCTCCCCTCTTCTTCCCATCTTCTGTCACCCACTCCCCTTTACCCTGTCCAACCCCCCACAACTGCAAACTACAAAATGTTTTAATATCTGCAAGTTCAGCCAGAATAAAAGACCCACAGGCCTTATCAGTCACCTAGACTAGTTATCACTAGTCTCAAGTGCTATGAAATCTATAATAATTTTTTACCATATTGACCCTGCCCTTGACTTTGAACCTCTACCAAAGTTTGAAAGTTAAGATATTTGGTTTGTACATTCCATTCTGCTTTTCCTTATTAAATATGCATGAAAAGGAAAAGGGAAATAGTATCAGCAAAATTAAAGAATTAAGTTTTTCAATGATAGACATTTAATCACTGTGACCTATTTGGCACAACCATGGTACCAAAAAACCCCAGGATCATGAGATTTACAATGTTGGAAAAAACTACCTTCTCTTTCTAAATATCCATTTAACTTCAATTTAGTATCAATAGCATTAATATGCAATATTTCTGACATTTTTTTCCCTAAAAAATATTTTCATCTCCTCTTTATGAAGAGTTCTTGTGTTTCTGAAACATTTAAATTCTATAGTGTAGTAATACATGTATTACCAAACTTCATATCATGATCTGTCAGACTGGTTAGCTAGCTCTCCTTAATATTGTAATTAATGCAAGGATACTGGGATTAATCCTGCTTAATCCATAAAATGTTATCCCCTTCTTTGCTATGTCATTGAATATATATATATATATATATATATATATATATATATATATATATAAACCAAAATGACATGAAAAATTATATATATTATTGATAAACAGATAAATGCATGTTGTACGAGTCCTTAAAGACGTATTTGAAAATGTTTTACCCATAAATACAAAGTTTGGCCCAGCCTTGGAAGTCAGATTCTCTACTCCATGGATCATGAAATTTACAATTTTCGTAGATGCCTCCCTACTCTACATGACTATGTATTCAGTTTTTTGTACAGATGTGTGGTTGTACAGAAAAAAGATTTTTGAAAATTGGTAAATTTTTGGCAGTTTTTTTTACTTCCCTAAGGCTCCAGTGGTGCAAGAAGTATGGGAAACAATACATCTATGCTATAATGACAGTGAGAATGAATCTCGTGTCGGGAATGTTAGAAAAATCAGTATCCCAAATTAAAGGTAAGCACACTATTCCTCTCCAAACTAAAGGTAAGCATATTGTTCCTCTCCAAATTAAAGGTAAGCATATTATTCCTCTCCAAACTAAAGGTAAGCATATTATTCCTCTCCAAACTAAAGGTAAGCATATTATTCCTCTCCAAATTAAAGGTAAGCACACTATTCCTCTCCAAACTAAAGGTAAGCATATTATTCCTCTCCAAATTAAAGGTAAGCATATTATTCCTCTCCAAACTAAAGGTAAGCATATTATTCCTCTCCAAATTTAAGGTAAGCATATTATTCCTCTCCAAACTAAAGGTAAGCATATTATTCCTCTCCAAACTAAAGTTAAGCATATTATTCCTCTCCAAACTAAAGTTAAGCATATTATTCCTCTCCAAATTAAAGGTAAGCATATTATTCCTCTCCAAATTTAAGGTAAGCATATTATTCCTCTCCAAATTAAAGGTAAGCATATTATTCCTCTCCAAACTAAAGTTAAGCATATTATTCCTCTCCAAATTAAAGGTAAGCATATTATTCCTCTCCAAACTAAAGGTAAACATATTATTCCTCTCCAAACTAAAGGTAAGCATATTATTCCTCTCCAAATTTATTTTGCCAAAAAGAACCCAAATTATGAAATTATCCTTGAGAAGTTAAGGCATCTTAAGGGAGATATGCATTTATCTAATTTTCATTCTTATCTGTTGTAAAGGAAATGTCACAGACAAATGAAGGTGTAAGAGACAAATGGCTAAATTATGACCACCATAATGTCACAGAAGGGCTATATATTGACATAAACTTTAACTAAAATCAGCACAACTGTCCATCCACCTATTTGATGAGGTATACTGTTGACAATTTATTCTCAGTCTGGTGAAAACTTTCCCACCCAATGACAACAATAGGATAATCAAAGTCAGATATAAAATTGCATTAGATGTAGCAGTAAAAGGAAAATCTACTTACATTACAAAAAATCTGCACAATGATTAATCTCTATTTTGCAAGTTAAACTCTCAGGACACAAGAGGGGCACATCTGCTGAGTATGGATCATTTCCAGTCAGTATTTTCCAAGAAACAAAAAAAAAAAAAAAAAGACCTACTTTCTCCACGAAATTTTTGGAAACTTGAACAGTTAAGTAATTAATTCTTTTGACATCAACAATTTCTATTTGAACCCAATCTGACTAAAGTGCAGACCTATATTATTATATATATAATAATATAGGTCTGTACTTCAGTCAGATTGTATTTGAACCCCTCCACTACCTCGACTCCATGGAATGATTTTTTATCTCACACTATATACTTGGTTGTATACCTCTCCTTTTCGCTCTTTTCCTCCTATTAGTATAAGCACAACCATGTGAACAGTTGGTCAGAATATGATGAACAGGAACACATCTCCTTTCATAACATGTCTCCAATACTTTCTGCCTCCCCAAGATTTTGGGGCACAGATTGTCACAATACTCCACCCTCACACTCTTCCTCCCAGAGAAATGGAATGGGGCTTGGTCTGTCTGGGAGCACTTTTCAGATATAATTTGAGTTTTTAGACTTGTCTTTCCAAATCCAAAAAACTTCTTCCAGAATCGGATGCACTTCACAATTAAGCACTTGATGCATCCAAAGAAACATCCAAAACAAGACATTGCAAATGTTAAGTATATCATATGCAAATGTATATGGACTGTACAATTGTGATCAAAGTAATCACTAGAAAATATAATACAAAGCACTATATAGAAGCAAAAAAGCTTCCAATCCAATTACAGAATAAACATGAAATGGTATAAAAACAACTCACACAGCCTTTGTATTGACACCCTATGTGCTCACTGACCAAATGTGATTTTTGCTCACAAAGGACAGATCCCTTATTCACACAATGGGCACAGCTGACAGATTTGTAATATATTGTACCATAAACTCCAAACAGAGTCCCTGTAGCTCAATTAGTACTTATATCAACTCAAACTCGTACATCATTATATTGAAAAAGCATCCCCCAAAACATTCATAAACAATATTGATGTGTTTTTGTCGATCTTGTTTAAAATACCACACAACATCATCTATGTCATTCTTGTTTGTATGGATTTCCTCTTAAAACATAACTAAAATCTTAGTTGGGCTAGGACAATATAGAAGTAGGCTGATCTGATACAGATCTCATGATACTGTAATATATATAAAAGGAGGAATTTTTGGGGGGCTGGACGGGGAATTGAACCTGGGACCCAGCCTGCATTACTAGTCAAGTGATCTGACCACTGAGCTATCCAAGCCAATATCCATGGTCCGTATAGCCATAACTACTACATTCCCCCCTCCTTTAATTAGCTGTTGCCCTCAAAGACACACAACCCAGATTCTTTTCGCCTCTAGTAAGATGTGGGGGTGGTCAACAGCACCAACATTAATATATAGGAATGGAGGAAATTTATTGGGGGTGGGATGCTAGATGGTGAATCGAACCCGGGATCCCAGTGTATTACTAGTCAAGTGTTCTAACCACTGAGCTATCCAGGCCAATACACATCACGATACTTATATATGAATAATCACTGTGCACAGATGAATGGATGAATTGTCTTGGCCTTATCTTCATATCATGAATCCCTTCATCAATTACCATTTTTATCATACACTGACTAGCCCATAATCCCTGTGTACAGTTATATATAAACTATCTGTGAAGTAGGAAGGTGTTTTGTCAACTGGCTTCCCAATCAGATACATAGACAACTGACAAACTGTACAATATACTTGCTAATTCAATGCGAAATTGTTCATTCTTTTAATGAAGAACAACATTTTGCATGGCAATCAAGTGAAACTAGTGCATATTTGATTACAAATTGAAAAACTCTTAGCTATGGATTACACAAATTCACAACAAATTTAACTAATGAAAAATCTGTCTAATATTGACGTATGACTATAATCACCTGAAAATTTGAAAAATGTTGAATGAACACTTACAGATTACACAAAATTAGGTACTAGACTTGAGTGTTTTGGATGGATGAAATTGAATGGATTAATGGAAGACAACAAGACTAGAACTACTAGACTTGTGCATGTGCTTCGATCCACTAGTGGTACAAGTAATAATGCTTGCAATTTTTAATCTTATAGAATCCACTGAGTTACTTGTTATTGTTTACTATGTGGGTTAATGAAAATCATTTCATTATGTGTTTGCTATAAACAAGTTTTACTGTAAGAGTCTATATATGATATATATACATGTGTGTATTCCCAAGAATATAGGACACTATATAAGTGCATTGTGTACATGTAGTGTGTATAATCATTTAACTATCTTTCTGTGGGCTTTATCATAATGTCAGTCATTTGCATAATGCACTGCATACTCCTACAGGTTAGCTATGTCAGTGTTTAATGTAGACATAATTATCTAAAGCACACCTTCAGAACCATATCATCATTATTTGTATGTATTGATATGCATCTCTGACATTTTACACAATGGAATGACTATTATACTATAATTTAAGACAAGGGAATTAGAATCTTTTTATGTGAATGTTTGTCTGAATGAGTTGTTCATTTTCTGTTATGTTAAGACACAGAGTAGATCTGAGTACTTTTAGCATTTTAAAGCAGTAAAACTAAAACCAATGTCCTCTTTAAGAGATGTTTAATATACATATAAATTCAAGCTGGTTAGCCTCCAGACATTGTTGTCACTTGGTCCCCTCAAGTCATCACAAGGTCAAATCTCTATCAAATGCCTGACCAGACAACCTTGATATCTGACAGCACACATAAGTATTGGTCCCATCAAATAGAATGTAAGTACTTATTAATAGATTAGTACATGTATCAATGGTTATCAGTGTAACCACAGTCCTCAATCTAAACCGCAATGTCAACGCTTTCGCAGATTATCTCAGTAACATTAAACACTTGATCTCTTCCTAGGCTTTTCATAATAAAAGTAAACATGGGCATTATAATACTTCTTATCCCAACTCCTTTTCAATCTCTGATAATCACATATTATACTGTTCTGATCTTTATATCTTTTTGATGTAACATATATCTAATTTCAGATTATAAGATTCAAAACCAGCCCACAAAGTATGTACGCTAATTGAGTATGATAAACATGACCTTTCTTGCATACCATGAGCTTAGAAATAAGATGATTTGTTTTCTCTGGCAAATAACAATTAAATTGTAAATTCATAGCCATACACATTGATGTGTACAATTACATTAAATCATAATAATATCTTGTCTAAAATTTCATTCACAACATATATTGCAAAAATATATACTTGGCATGAACGTGAAGAAAAAACATTGATCACTTAATTATCACAAGGAATGAACATGCTAAGATATGTTAGCTCATTTCACTAATGCTTTAGACTCATTAATGTGAGTAGGCCTTTATTACTACATGTACTTACAGTGCTTTAAAGATTTTTTTTTTTAATAATTAAAATTTACAGGACCGTGTCCTAAAAATACTAGACATGTATTCTTTGTCTTCACTGAGGTATATTGAACATATTTACATCATGACGGAAATGAATGCATATCCAATTGAAGATTTGTGTTACATATATTAATTATCATTGAAAGCAGACTGGCAATGTAAGTCATGAGGTTTTCCGCCCTCAGGATATTAGATGAAATATTGGACATGATGTTTCTGTTTTTAACATCCTCTCAGGTTATTATAAAACAGTGAAAACTAGGTCTTGTCCCTTAAATACAGTAAACAGGAATATTCGTGCTTATATACTTCCCATTACTTTCCTGTGCAATGTTTACCAAATCTACTCATAATATGTGTGAGTCAAGATCTGAAGCAATATATACATCAATAAAAACAATGAAAGGAAATTTCAATAGTTACAAACAAATGATGAGAAAGATATAAATGAGGTAAATGATTTATATAAGTTGTTATATTACTACAGTTACATCCCCATCCACCCAGATAATATTCACAATTCATATAACCTCTGGAGGTACTTGAGATACCATGTGGTATATTATAGTATACTTACTTGGAGAAAGTGGAGCCTGAAGGTCATTGATTTGTTGCACACCTTCACAAAAATCTTCAAAGTTGATTTTCCCCTTTCCTTCTGGATCTAGTATTTGAATAATTCCGACAATTTTCTGGAAAGACAGTATTTTATATAAATATTAACAAGAGCATTCAGAAAGTGCCAAACCTCCACCAAGGCTCTCCCAATCTCTCTTTAATATAGCTTGTCAGTCAACAAACCTTTTGAAAATTTTAAGAAATCCAAGCTGTCATTTATAAGTTCCCTAAGTACTAGATCAAGACCTTCTTGTTGAAGGTAACAATATATGCACATATATATGTTAACATTCCTACATCATTTAATTCATATACATGGATGACGAACAAAAACTTGTATAGTACTCATAATGTAGGTTATGAAAATTGTATGTCTTAACTCTTAATTAACATGCAAGTTGCACTTTCTCCCTGATAGTAAGGCAGACAGGAGAAGAGTCATGGATAGGGAGAAAAAATGGGGAACTTAAAGGAAGTGGATTACAAACTATGGAAAAGTATAACTAAAGAAGATTTGTATAAAGAAGAGGGAATTGTGGGAAGCTAATTTTGCTTGTCCATTTATATGGGAATAAAGTATATGTATCTTCTTTGTGTCTCTATCTACAATTATATACCCCGGGTACATGTAGACAAGGCATCTCAAATCCATTAATCTCTTTCAATAAATCTATGCTACTTTTCATTTTCCATGGTGTAGATGAGGACGTAATTTTAAATCTAAATTTGACTAAAATTTCCTTTTTAGCGACTTAGCCCATTGGAATTATCATGTTCTACTTTTTCAAATGGTATAGATGCAAGACAGACATAGAAATTTTTACAAGGCCAGATTGCTTATCAAAGTGCAAACAATTCATTACATGTAGACCTCCTTGTGGGCTATAGTCAGTGCTACTGTAAAATTCTTTGTTGCATTGAGGTTATTTTTGTTTTTGTCCTGTTTGTGAGTTTGATGAGGCATCTATGTGTGCATGTATTATCTGTGAATACAAGTAACATTTCATTCAAATTCAAAAATAACATGTGTGATCACTGACATTGAACATTTTGGGGTGATCTGTGCATAACGGTTGCAGACAAAGAGATATTGGGGAGTTTGAAGTCCTAGAGAGTAAAGGTACTCATAAATTTATCTGATTTGTGTCACAGCTGTGAAAAAGTCAGTAATCATAATATATATACATTTATTTTTTGCGTAAGAAAATTTGCTGAAAAAATGCCCTAAATTTCCTTCATATCTTTAAATGGTGTAAGCTATAGTCAGTATAGGGCTGCTACAGCCACATCTAGAGCCATCAAGGTGTAGTCAATGTTAGTATAAATTCTATTCACTTTTCATAGTGCTATAACATATATATCAGTATGTGCATTAACTAGGCCTAGTGTAGTCTATGTCAACAAATTGCATGCAAAAGTAAATCACCCTGTTCTATGAGTAAACTATTTAATCTTCCTTAACTAACCGACTGGAAGCATATATATTTAAAGTATAGATATTCAAGGAAGTTGATATGAAAAATAAATCTTTTGAATGGAATGTACAGCAGATCTATATCTATATTACAAACAATACATGTATATACAGTATCTGACACTCAAAACGTGTTGTAAAAACCTGTTTAAAAACAAATTACATACAATGTATTTTAAGTTGTGTCGTTACGTGAGAAAACATGTTAAACTGCGATTTACATGAAGAAAAAGAAGGAAAAAAACTAAACAAAAAACGATAATAACCTCGTCATCACCGAACTGTCCAAAATGTTCTTTTGCGAGATCTTTGAAATGACCAACAGTAATGTAGCCCTCCTTCCGTTCATCACAAACATCAAACACAGACTTTAACCGTTCTAAGACATCTTCCTCCATGTTTTTACCTGAATCATACACCCACCGATTACAACACAGGTAAATATCGCATAATCAAGTAAACAACAACAGCGGATATCATTGCGCTTAAAGAAATAGTGCAAATGAAATGCCTGTATATATGTTTATCTTTCTTCTAAATCAAACATAATTTTTCCATTGAATTAATATTTTATGATGTCAACGAAAAATAAATATGGAATACTATCAAATGAATTAAATTAATGAACGCGTATGAATTGCAATTAAGAATGAACTTCCGATACAACGTAAATAGGGATGATTTCAAAATTTTTTAATATAGATCTACAGAATGCGGATCTAAAAATTTAGCTAGGATTTTAGATTTAGTTGTTCTACGTATATATTAAACAGGCGTTTGACGATACAAAAAAAAAAACCCTTTTAAATTCACAATAACATACACGTACTTTTACATACACCCCCCTCTCCTTCTCAAGTTGCCCCATTTGGGTAGCATCGTTTTTCAATTAAAGATAGGGGGTGTAGTCGGTAAAGATGTTGTCTTTTAAAAAAAAAGTTCTGTCTATAAAGGTTGAGAATCTTGACGGGACAATTCATAGGGGATAAGATGAGATAACATTATTTTAAGTCTGCATGTCAATACAACAAGGACACTTAAGCTCCAGGGAGCTTTTAGACCGACATAGGCCTATACACTGTACATGTAACATCTCTACAAAGTAACAAGTAATTAATGAGAAACAACAATCATAAGTCTACCATGTTTAAAAGTTCATTTCCATACAAGAGTAAAATCAATTCACATTAAAAGAATCAGGCTAGAAAAAGATTTGAATAGAAAATTCCTAGATGTTTAAAAAATATAATATTAATTGATATTAGAATTTAAAAGGTAGAACAACTTTACTCGTTGATGAAAACCCCCACAGACAATATACATGTACCACAGATTGATTTGGTTAACTATAAACTTGATCGAATGCCTGGAAACATCACAGATGGCAAACTTAAATCAATAAAAGGAATCTGGGTAGAAAAGGATTTGAATAGAAAAACTAGATGTCTAAAATAAATATTGTAAGTTACTATCTTTTGTTTCAATTTCAATATTAAAAATTGATAAGGACAATTTTACACATTGATGGAAAATGGAACATACAACAAAAAATAACACAGACAATACACCACGGATTGGCTTGTTCAGACTAAACTAATACATGAGAACACATCACAGATAGGCTAAATCAAACAAACCTCAAAACATGGGAACAACGCAACAACACATGCAGCGTAAAACAAAAAACAGAAAGAACATTACAGACATACAAATATTACATCACTTAACATCAATAGCTTACATTATGCACAAGCACAATTAAGGCATAAAGCAAAAGATGTAATAAATGCATGTCTGGATTTGCTGCATCAGTATGGATAAGAATTTTTATTTACAGGAACTGCATTTGCAGCCCTCGCCGTTCTATTGGGATAGTAGGATTTGAAATGATTAAAATCACTTTTGTCCCTAAAATTTTGTGAGAAGCTATTCCTCAGTACTGCTGTAGCATACCTGTAAGATTTCTTACTGTACTGTGATGTTCTGACCACAGGCAATTGCATCGCTTGGGGTCGAATTTACTATAAAAAATACTCTTTATATAGTAAATTCGACCCCAAGCGATGCAATTGCCTGTGGTTCTGACTGATGGAATCTGGTAAAAAAAAAAAAAAAAAAAAATTAAAAAAAATTGTATTGCCTTTCTACATATCTCGTATTTAAATTGTGTTCATAAAATTTTAAAAGAAAGTCAATATCAATACCAAGTAAGTCTTCACAAGATATGGTGACACCCTGGATGGAAAAAACTTGTTGCTTGTCATGAGTTTTTCTGACAACAGCTATTGATTTAAACTCTTCAGAATTTCTTGCGTATAGTTAAAATGAAACCAATCTGTAAGTGTGTTAATTGCTATCTTTATCATGCAGACATTGTATCATAAAATCGAAATCAGGGCTTGACAAAATAGGTAGTGTATTGTCACCGGAATAATTGTATAATGTTCCATGTTCAATAAAATAAAATATGTCATTGATGAAAATGTTGAATAGAATAGGTCCGAGGTCGCTGCCCTGGGGTACTCCCTTGCTGATGTTTTCCCAACTGCTAAAAAGCTGACCTATCTTAACTTGTTGTTTTCTATTTGTAAGATAACTTGAAAAAAGATTAACAGATATTTTTTTTTGATAATCCACATGCTGACAGTTTTTCAAGGAGAATGTTATATGGCAAGCAATCGAAGGCCTTTGACAACTCCATTAAGATAGATGCTGTGTAGTGATTTTTGTTTAGACAGTCTTTCCAATCTTCTAAAATTCTAAGTAAAATAGTTTGGCATCCGTGACCTTTTCTAAATGTACATAAAAAGTTGTTAAAAATACTGTCAAAATATGCACATAATTGTTCACAAATTGCTTTCTCAATTTTTTTGGACACATTTGTTAAAACACTGACAGGTCTGTAATTTTCTTGTCGATTGATTGATTGTATCTTGCTTAACGTCTCGCTCGAGAATTTTTCACTCATATGGAGACGTCACCAAGACCGGTGAAGGGCTTCAAATTTAGACCTATGCTCGACGCTTACGGCCATTGAGCAGTGGGGGTTCTTTAGCGTGCCACACCTACTGTGACACGGGACATCCGTTTTTAAGGTCATCTCCGAGGACCCGTGACATTCACACCTGATGCCGAGCGTTTGACGATGGAACTATCACTACCCGTTTTCATGGTTTTAACGACTTGGGTCTGTCGCGGCCGGGATTCGAACCCCGGCCTACCGCATGCGGGGCGAACGCTCTAATCTTGTCGAGAGGGAGAGGATCATTAAAAAGAATTTAAAAAAAAAGAAAGAGGTGTAACCAGGACCTCCTTGAGTCAGTCAGGAAAAATACCCGTTGTTATCGTTGTATTTACTCTTCAATTGTAATGAGGGATTGATGCAAGGGGAATCACTCTCACCATTTCTGTTCTCTTTGTATGTGAATGATTTCGAGATGGAATTTATTGAAAACATGTGTATCCCAGTTGAAATAAAAGATATTGTTTTGTTTTTAATTATGTGTGCTGATGATACGGTACTTTTTTCAGAGACAGAACAATGTTTACAAGATATGTTGAATTGTTTACAAGATTATACCTCAAAGTGGAATATAAAAGGTTGGAAATTAAAAAATAATCAATGTTGGAAGTATGACAACACGTTTGTTAATAGTGTTGAAAGTTTTAATTATCTGGGTATAACATTAAAATTTAATGGAAAATTTCACAAAACACAAAATGTTTTAGCAGCGCAATGTAGAAAAAGTTTAAGTAACCTGTTAACCAAAATGAAAAAAAAAATTGCTTTGTGAAATTATTTGTATTGATCGATTTGTTTGTCTATCATCGTAGCTCAGTGGTTAAAGCATTGGGCTGGTGAACTGCAGATCTCGAGTTCAAATCCTCCATTCTTTTGCTCATATGTGTTGAAATCATTTTTTTTGAAAATCATGTTTTTTTTTATCCAAATTATTATTTTTTGTTGTTGCCTTTTTGGCAAAAATACTTATTGTATATCATCATATCTTTTATAAATGAATCAATTCGTACTGATTTGTGAAACTATTTCTGGGTGTAGTGAGCCACCTTAAATGTAAGTACACAGTTGTCGTTGTTTGATACGTATATAGGAAGTCTAGCAAATTATGGTTGTGAAGTTTGGGGCTCACATCCAGCAAATGATTTGGAAAATGTTCATTTGAATTTTTGTCAAGAAATCCCCAATGTCTATGATGGTCTACAATGAATTAGGACGAACACCCCTACAAGTGCTAAGAAAGTATAGAATATTGAAATATTGGTTAAAATTAAAGAAGACAAATAATTGTATTTTAAAGAGTATTTATCAGGAAATGTTAGATGTTTGTGACTCAATATTTTTTTTTACCTGTTGGTTGACATATGTACGAAATGTATTATATTCTTTAGGATTTGGATATGTATGGAATTGTACTTATGATATAAATGGAAAAAAAAATAATTATTTGAAGTAAAACAAAGATTACAAGATGTTTTTATACAAGAAATTAATAGTTTTTGAGACGTCGCCAAAATGTAACTTACATGTATATGAATATGTCAATGAAGGTTTTAAATTACATTGTATATTCCAAGTATGTATATTCAAAATATTATAGTAAATATCTTCCAAGAAACGAAAGAAAATGTAAATTATGTTCAGAGCGTATTGAAGATGAATATCATTTTGTATTAGTATGTCCTTTTTATAATGATTGTAGAAAACAGTATCTAAAGAAATATTATTATAAACACCCCTCCACTTTTAAGCTTGTCCAACTATTATCAACTGGAAATATTACGGAATTATGTAAACTTGGTAAATACCTATATAAATGTTCATCTATTAGATCTCAGTTATTTATAAGATTATCCTCAGTATCCATTCTGTCCATGTCCATCAGTATGATATATTATGTTCTGTTACTATTTCATTGTATAATTTGTTGTTGTATATACAGTGTATATACAAATGTATGGTTCTTGGTCCATAAACAATACAATACAATACTAGAGAAGTTAAAATAGGAACAACTGATTTGTGACCTGCTTTTAAAACTTTTGCAGACAGCTTGTCAACACCTGTAGCTTTTTTCGTATTTAGATTTCTAATGATTTTATCAACGTCACTGCTTTCAACATTTCTAAAATTCAAAAGAACCTTTTGGATTTTTTCTTTACATGTACGTTTTTCTTTGATTTTGACAATGCTTCCACGGGCACTTGTTTCATACATGGGTCCCCATCCTTAATAATACCACGTGGTATTATTAAGGAGGGGACCCATGTATGAAACAAGTGCCTGTGAATGCTTCCCAATATCATTACTTTTGTAAAGTAGTTATTAAATATATTTGAAACTTTATTTGTATCTGTGACCAATTTATCATTATCACTTAAGAAAATCTTGCATTTGTTGCCTGATGTTTTCCACGAAAAATGTGGTTTGACTATAGACCAAACATTTTATGACTTAGACCCTCCTAAAATCTTTCAGAAAAATAAACGCTGGTTTCTTTTTCAGTATCCTAACCAAGTCCCTTTGTTTTCTATATGATTTCCACATACTTTGACTTCTACAATTTACATATTTGTTGTACAGCATGTGTTTTCTGTAAATTGCTTTTCTCAACTCTTTGTTCATGAAGGGACGTGTTTTTTCTTTCATACCCCTCTTTTAATGGTGCATGTTTTTCCACAATATCTTTTTTCTCAAAGTCATTGTATACTTTGTTTACATGGTCTTCACAATCAGCTGTTTACATGTCATTGAAACCAATCAGTCTAACATTACTAAGATCTTTACAAAAAGCATCTTCATCAAAGTTTCGAAAACTTCTCTATGTACATTTTGCTCGTGTATCCGAACGAACATTGCTGTTTACACAAATAGAAATCATATCGTGGCAGTCACTAATACCAGTGGAAAAACAGTGGGAATACCAACACTTGAAGTTCGGGTCAATCATACCATATCACTACTCTAAAAGTACAGTGTATGTGATATTAGTTTTGTAAACAGGCATCTTAAAACACTTCAAAATTAGAATGGTTTAATGAAGCGTTTTGAGTGATATTAATTCTTTCGTGTATCAAGTTGTTTGTATTTGGTAATATATTGTACATTTCATTCAAATTATTTAATTTATTCAATATCTTATATCAACTTCCTTAATATTAACAAAAAATTAAGGCCTTCCATGCACTTCGAGAACCCAAAAATACAATGAAACTTCAATTTGTTATAGAGAAAACTATTGGGAAAAAAGAAAAGAACCTATTTTAATTATTTCAAAATTCTTTAATGCATGCGCGCAAACTATTTGTCTATAGTATTGGGGACTTAAACAATAAAAGCCCCTGTATTGTCATCTATAAAGCGAAAGAAGCAATGGATTATTTACAAAACCCAGAGAAAACGCATAGAACAGTCTAATAAAGAAGCAATGGATTATTTACAAAACCCAGAGAAAACGCATAGAACAGTCTAATAAAGAAGCAATGGATTATTTACAAAACCCAGAGAAAACGCATAGAACAGTCTAATAAAGAAGCAATGGATTATTTACAAAACTCAGAGAAAACGCATAGAACAGTCTAATAAAGAAACAATAGATTATTTACAAAACCCAGAGAAAACGCATAGAACAGTCTAATAAAGAAGTAATGGATTATTTACAAAACTCAGAGAAAACGCATAGAACAGTCTAATAAAGAAGCAATAGATTATTTACAAAACCCAGAGAAAACGCATAGAACAGTCTAATAAAGGCCTTGTCTACTACATAGTCACAAACTGCACACAGAAGATTATTTTACTGACACATAGATGATATGTCCCATGATGCTTTATAGGTTGACCAATATACATGTACCCGTATAATGAAATGTCTTTCGGCATTATGCACGTGTGTGTGTTTTAAATACAGGCAATAGAGATTTAATTAACCAGTGAATATTAAGAGAAATTTATTTCGTGGGAACTAATTTTATTTCGTTGGAAGGAAATCAATTTCGTGGGAACGAAAGTTTATCTTATAAGAACGATTTTTTTTTTTGAGAGAGAGAAATCTTCTCCACCTGTCGTAAACCAGCCACCGCATTACCAAGAGGTACTAGATATACACCAATTTTGATAGAGCAAGCATTCTGAGAGTATTGCATAGCAATATATAGTTCCTTATTGGGGGCAAAAATTATTGGACCTCAATATTATGAGACTAAGGTAATGGTAAAAGGGAAGATTGGGGAACCAGGATAGGAATGGTTGGAAATCAACTATATATGTAACAATTCAGGTACAAAGACTAGACCAAGAAAACTTCAAAATCAATCTGTAACTTGTTATGGCAAAGCAATCATCATGATGTACTGAATATCAAATGAATATCTGTATTAGCACAAAAAATGTAGGAAAACAGACAATTCATGCTATTTTTCTAAGTCCAAGGCCCATAACTTAGTGAAAAATCATTGGACCGAGATGAAATTCGAACTTGATCTGTAACTTGTTATGGCAAAGCAATGCACCAAATATCAAATGAATATCTGCAAGCACATTAAAAAGGTTCAGAAGGACTGACGAACAGACTGACGGACGGAGTGCAAACCTATGTTCCCTTCTACTTTGTCGGTAGGGGACTAATAAATCAAGATATATGTGATATCATTCCTAAGAATATTGAATTGACACGCTGTAGTGTATATACATGTACATGTTTTATTACGGTATGGCGATTCCTCCTGTGTCGCCGATTATATAAATTACCCAGCTTTCATTGATTTATACCCCCATAAACAATTAACACACTGAAATTTTATTATGTAACCATAATGTCAAAAGTAAAGGTAATACACGGGTACCATTCGAGCTACTGCACAAAGAAAAATTGCATGGTCGACATTCGGTTGTGCAGTAGACCCCGCCCCCTCTAGATTAGTCATTTGTAATAGGTCGTTTGATATGTACAAGTTTTCTAAAGCTTTGAATGTGGGACACTCAAAACATGCATGAATAGGTGGTGATAAACTTTTACACGGGGGTAAAGCATACGTAGCTTATAGATAAGATGATAATATAAATCTGATGATGACTTTTTTCCAGTGGTCACAATAAAGGACATTTTCATTGACTCGCAATATAGTCTTCCTGCTTCTCTGTAATGCTTCCTTGCTTGCATGTTTATAGATTGAATTATTCTGATAAGTGATACGTTTAATAACCAAAATAAAGAACCTACATGGGTCGTCATATTAACATAAACTCATATAATTGAACACATCTTTAATTATTTGAAGATATCATCAATCTATTTGATGCGCTCAACAATTCAAAATATCTACAAATAATTAATGCCATCTTCAAGTCTGAATCATTGAGCGCATTAATCAAAATGATGATAGCATTATATATTCTGCTGATTGGTGCACACTATAATTTGCTATCTTCAAGTGAATTGATGATACATGTATCAACAATTGAATTGATGCGTGTTATAATTCAATTAAAGAGAGCAATAATTCAATATAATGTGCGCATCAATTCAATTAATACGCGCAATATTTGAATTATTGCTCTCTCCAACTGAATTGTAGTGCGCATGAATTCAATTGATATACCGAGACAGGATTGGCTATGAATTCGGTGCCAGTGACTTATAAATGAAGACTATAGTTTTGTCTCTAAATCACTAGCTATATCTTAAGCAAGGCAGACCAAGATAAGGTGTTCTGGCCTCAAACGACTCTGCAACGACAAGGGAACAATGAAGATATTTTACATTTTCTGCACGCTTCTTACACTAAAACGTGGTCCTCAACGAAAAGATGACAAAGAAAAAAGGTAAATATTACAAAAGTATAATCATCCAATTTCCGAATTTCGTCGATTCATTCTCTGATCTCTAAATCCCTAGTAATATTGTCAGTCTTTCGCGATAAGGTTCAGAACGTGTGAGATTCCTCAGTACTAAGCCTCTAGCTGCGGAATGATATTCAAAATGATGAATTAACACGTTGCAAGTTACATATAAAATCTTTGCAACGAATCAGTGCACATTGACAAAATAATCTTAAAATTATGAATACAGAGAATATTAAGGAGAAACGAATTTTGCAGTTTGAAATTATCGGTAATACTAAACATTTTTGGTGCGACGTGCTATATTTTAACTACCTATACAGTTTATATTCATTGACTTTCACTAACGCTATAAAACAGTGCATTAACATAATCTCCTTATCTCTTGTCTCTGTGCTGATGTATGTAAGCTGTACATACAGAGACCGCAGTGAAATTTGAGTTACTTAATTAGTGCAGTGCAGGGTTACACCTACATGGAAGGTAATCGTACGGAGACGGAAGCATATATTAAGGCCCAGCAGTATCTTTTTTAGTTTGTTATAACAGATTAATGATTTGTTATAACAAATTACTGATTTATTAAAACAAATTATCAATCTGTTTTAACAAATCATTTAAAATTTGTTATTTCAGTTGCAAATTTGTTATAACAGATTATCAATCTGTTAAAACAAATTGATAATTTGTTATTTCAAATTAATAAATTGCTATTTCAAATTATTAATTTAACAAGAGGCTCAAGGCCTTATCGGTAACCTGAACAATAGTTAAAAGTATGACTACCCCTAAAAGCTATAAATTCCATGCTAATTATCCTGGTTGCATATCTAAGCTAAGCTCTATCTATATTAGTTAACTTTTGCAGATTATATCAGACTTGGGTGATCGTTAAGACCCACGAACCTCTTGTTTTGCTTTATCACCACCTTAGTTACTATTGTGAATGTTTGTAACTTATAAAGCCTTCTAGTACATGATGCTAGATCTGATATTGAGCATATAACTTTCAGTTTGCAGGAAACCCATTTTGAAAATGCATGCATGTTCTGAATTGAAAAGTTTTTGTACTGGAGGTATTTCATTTTTTTTCTTTAAAAATTATCTATCAATAATTATGTTATTAAAAACTATGAAAAATGGAAAGAAAGACATCAGTGTGCGAAAACAATTCTTCCTAGTTTATACTTGTAAAATTTTTAAAATTGTAATTTGCAAAAGCTAAATGACACTTCGTAATTTTAGATATTTGTAGCAAAACTGTTTATATATTTTTGTTTTTAGTGTTTAGTCAGAACATGTAAATTGCTTCCTATGTCTCCTGCGAGAGATGTTTTGTGTTTGTTTAAAATGCAGATAAATCTGTATATATACAAGTTTATTATAGAGATTAAAAGAAACAAACTGTTAATTTGCATTTAGCTTAATTTTAGTATTTATCTTCAGTTTACAATTTTGATGTCTCTTATCGCTAGCGTCTATAAGGAGACACATCTAGATTAAGATTGTTGTAAAAGTGGTGTTATTTAAAGGTGATGGCCATGATGCTGCTTAATTATAAACATTATATTCTTCTGCTATATCAAGTAATGTTTAATCCAGAAGTTTTGAAAATGTGTCAACGATCATTTTTGAAGTAAGTTTAAAGGTCAAGGACATTTACCAGTATAAGATCGAGGACATAATTATATGCTTTTTGCATGTCATTAAAAATTGATTTCCTTGGTTTGGTAGTCTAACTTGGTGATCTGAATAAAACTATTGAGAGAAAATTCACCATTGTCGTCGATGATGATCTCTTAATATTGATAATTTGTTATAAGAAATTCATAATTTGTTACAATAAACTATAATAATTTGTTACAACAAATTAATTTGTTATAACAAATTATCAATTTGTTATAAAAAATTCAAAATAAGACGCTACTGTGGCCCTAATATGCTTCCGTAATATCGTGTACAAAAATCCAAGCATGTAAGCTTGTTAATCGAAACATGCAAACATGTTAATTTGTCAGTTTCGGAAAAAAACGGAAATTCACGATTATTACCGAGAACCGAAAGAATTCCAAACTTTAGGACTTTAATATTGCGCATGCGCCAAAATTGACAAAACATATAAGCAGCTCGAATTTGATAAGTTTTCGTATACAAGATTAATCGACGTGTACGCAATACACACAGAGAAAGATTTGAATTTTACATATATTATACGTGCAACACTCGTAAGGTTACGAAATTTACACTAACGCCTCATGATAATTAGCATATACTTTCTTGATGTGCATGTGTAAAGACATATAACAATTACATGTATGTATGGATAAAATAATCCAAAATGCTAGTACAAAATTTTTACACCATTTAAACAAATTTGTAAACGGTGATGCTCGGTGTCTCAGAACTTATATGGAGAATCGGTGCCATGGGGACAGTTACATTTACAACCCCATCCCTAGCTCGAATACAAGTACAGTGTTTACGGGAGTTCCTCTCATCCCTTGCATATACATGATACTTACACATAACGTGGACTTTAAAAGAAAACAGTTGTAAGATTAGTCTCCAAGAAGTTGTTTGACAGGGTACTAACATTTGAAATCCATTATTTCATCCATCTTATATTCAGGCACCTTAAACCAGAGAGGGACCCGTGGGGATCGGGGTTAGAATAGGTCCTCAGTACCCCTTTGCTTGTCTTAAGAGACGACTAAATGGGGTGGTCCTTCGGATGAGACCGCAAAAACCGAGGTCCCATGTCACAGCAGGTGTGGCATGATAAAGATTCCTCCCTGCTCAATGGCCATAAGCGCCGAGCATAGGCCTAAATTTTGCAGCCCTTTTCCAGCAATGGTGACGTCTCCATATGAATGACATATTCTCGAGAGGGACGTTAAACAATATTCAATCAATCAATAAACCAGAGAGGGGACGCTTTTAACTTTGATAAGTTGATTTTCCGTTAGATGTATTTCTCCTTGTAAATCATTTTTCCTTACAAAGTAAGATATATTTTATATAGTATATATTGTTATACATTCATGTAAATTAGACGAATTTTGTTAAAAAGTAAAGGTACTGTATATACTCGCTGTATACTTACATTTGAAAGTGCAATTATAACAGTAGCTGCATATGAATACCTACATGTACGTATTCCAAGTCTCTTTGATCCTTCTTTTTCAGGTTTTAGTATATTCATTTATTTTCCCGCCTTACGGATGTATTTATATAAAAATTTTACAATCATCCATATCAATATGCACGATACGATCACCTGATCATACAGCGAAAAGTATTACGTGTTTATGGTGCAACGGTTGCATCTTTGAAACTCTGAATACATGCATAGGTGTTCGTAGGTACCTATACACTTCATCTCTGTAATACATGCATAGGTGTTCGTAGGTACCTATACACTTCATCTCTGTAATACATGTACCATGCACTCGGCTGCTTTGATATAAGAGGTACCACACAACAAGTCTTTGAATACCGACCGAAGAGACTCTAGGTAACCGCTTTGACTGCATCGTCGGATACCCACGGTTGATCTCGTCTTCTACTCATCAGGTGATGAGTAGAAGACAGATCACCAGTGGGTATCCGATGATGCTTTGACTGTTATCCATGTAGGAACTACTAAAATATAAAATATTGCAATAGGAGATGGTCATCTAACTTTCTAATAGTATAGTAAAGATAGAAAATACTGCCCAGGGAGCTGGCCATTTAGTTTCAACTTCCCAAACGTAGTGTTGAAAATACAGGGCAGGGAGATGGTCATTTAGTTCTGAAAAGTATTATAGAAAGTACTGCACAGGAAGATGACAATTCTATAGTCGTTAAAAGTATTGTAGAAAATATTATACAAGAATTGGGTATTAAGGTCAAGTAGATCTCGTATAATTATGCACCCGCTATACTGTATATTTTGTTTGTTTCAGGCCTCGGCAGATGAACAACATATGGAGCACGCTACCTGTTTTTATCTTGGCATTGTCTGTGATAGCATACCGATATCTGGTACAAGAGAATAGCATTCGAATAACAACCCAACTTAACAACACGTATGACTATATTATAGGTAGGAAGACGAAGCGAGGAATGTTCATGTATTGCATCGTTAAAAATCAGAGATGCTATGATTTGATACCCGTACAGGAGAAGGATAAGGGCATTGTGGGCTCCCATTTTGAGAATTCAGCATGGACAAAGCTGTAAATTATTATTTAGTAAAGTATCAGGTTTAACATATAACAGTCTAAGTGCACAAGAATGGATTTTTTTGCAAAGAATCGACAATTTGAAGCATATATGTACACTAGTATCAACTGCATCATGTTGAGTTGAGTATATATATGCTTGATATTCTCCAAAGCAAACGATGTAAAATTTCAATTTTTAACGAAAGGATAATGAACAATTTTGAAGGATTAAATCAACATAAATGTTTATTGTTGAATATTGATGAAAGTGAAATAGATGAAATTCACATGACTGGTAAATGATTCGAAGCCGACCTTTTTGCACTTAAGACTTTTTAAAAAGTTATCTGCTGTCTATAAAAATAAGAAAAAATTTAATTTTCTAAAAATGTGTGGGTAAATGAATAATTTTATTTCATATTTTCATAAAGAAAAAGTGCATGCAACTTTCTACCGAGAGATTTGTCTGAAAATATAATTTCATTGAAAAACATGTTCTTCCCATTGACTTCAATGTTAAATTCTAGATAAAATAAATCAAGCAATAAACAAAATTTTGACAATTCCTATGCATATGGTGGATTATTTTTACTTCAAAATGATACCATGATACAAAAATCACACCATCCTTTTACTAGATATGATATATGGTCGTTATACATTTTGATACCTTAAAAAATGAAGTACACGAGGATATAAACTGCAATGCTTCACACCGGCATACTTTTCATGAAGCGCGTCAAAAGTTAGGTCACCTGAGTCTGCGTTCGTCGTCGTACATTAACAATTGAACATTTTTAACTTCATCTTGATAACCACCATCAATTTTTTTTTCAAATTAATTTGGTACAAAGTATCTTTGGAACAAAAAGGACTTATTTGTAAATTTCAGGACTCCTGCACCCCGAGGCCTTGAGACAAGGCCAAAAATTGACAATTTTCAAAACCCCTTTTCTCTTTAACCCCACACCTGTAAAAATAACTAAATGCATACTGATGTAGAACAAGAAGGCCTCAACCAAATGGGTGTAAATTGTATGATGATTTTAGAGATGTTGACTCCTTGGCAGGGCCAATCATTGCATATAGTCTTTATGTGTAGACATTTAGATAACTTCTTATTTGATGCTATCAATATTATATTGAAATTAGATTGCTATTCAGAAGGAGCAGATATTCTATTGAAAATTGTTATTAACGAACGTTCAAAGTCAGATTGCACAATGTATGCAATTTCTTGAATATACTGTAATACATCAACAAAACTGTGCTGAAATTAGACAGCTTTTGATTTATTTGATGTTTCTGTGTTTCATGTTACTGTATGCAAGGTTATTTTCGCCCCGTGTTATTTTCGCCTTTCTATGCTTGCAGACAATTTCGCACCGTTTTATATTCGCCCAGACATAATTGTATTAGTAGAGAGATTGAGAGAAAACAGTTTCGCCCACTCCTATGTTCGCCCAGTGACAACAAGGGCGAAAATAAAATGGGGGCCAATATTTCCCTGTATACAGTATTTCATTACACCATTAAGGCACAAATATGTCTATAGCAACTTTCGTGTCAAGTGTTTCTGATCCAAATACATGGTTGGGACGAGAATTCTAGAATATTTTTTCTCCCACAATGGATTTGAGGATGGCTAAAATCGGAACTAAAATGACCTTGAGCTATAAAATCAAGGCACATTTACATCTAAGTCAAATGGTATCTCTTTCTATGTAGAGAAGATTGTAGAATTCGTAAAAAAAAAAAAAAAAAAATAACGAAAATTTTTAAAATAGCAATCATTTTCCCGAGGTTGGACAAATTATCTGAAAGTACGGAGTTCAAATATGGTTTACATGGTATTACATAATGTTGCCACAAAATTTGAAGGAATTAATTCAAAATTTTCGAATTAGGGATAATTCCAATCTTATTAAAATCAGATCTTCTCTAACCGTTATACTTCTCCAGTGTAATGGTTAGAGAAGATCTGATTTTAATTAGATTGGGATAATTCAAGCAAGATGTGTGTATGTGTGTGTGTGAAACACTACCCCGAATATGGTCAAGTCCACCAAGAATTAGGCCAAGTTTGGAAGAAAAAAATCCTACCATATTTGAAATCTATTTAATTTCTGATTGTAGTGGGCGCTGGTTCCGCTGGATGTGTTCTTGCTAATCGACTTTCCGAAAATGGAAAATTATCAGTGTTACTGTTAGAGGCTGGGGAGAATGACATTGGAAACTACATTTTCGACATTCCTGGATACACCGATAAAGCTGTTCGAACACACGCAGACTGGGGCTACCTGACAGTGCCACAAAAATATGCCTACAAGGCATATAGCAAAGAGGTAAAGATGTGTAAAGATGTACTCGTATAATTCATTGAAGTCTATCCATTTAGATGAAAGGTGAACATAACGAACAGTAATCAATCTCATAACTCCTACAAGCAATACAAAATAGAGAGTTGGGCAAACACGGACCACTGGACACACCAGAGGTGGAATCAGGTGCCTAGGAGCAGTAAGCATCCCCTGTCGACCGGTCACACCCGCCGTGAGCCCTATTTCTTGATCAGATAAACGAAGTTATCCGTAGTCAAAATCAGTGTGCTAAGAATGGTCTAACAATCGGTATGACACACGTCAGACAGCATTTAACCCAATGAAAACATGTATTGGCAAACTAGATCGTTATAACGACCACAGAATTTGCGAAATGCCGACTTTATACGAGATTGTTGAAACCCCTGCACCATCAACTTGTTTGTCAGTAGCCTACCTCGATTTAAAAACTGACCATACACACAACAAGCTCTTGCGTATCAAATCAGTTGAGAGATATAAACATCATATACAGGTGATAATGGAATATTGCTTCATAAAGATGGAAGTTGACGATGGAGAAGTTGAAGTCAAAGTTGAGTTGTTAATTTCTTCGGTTGTTTATGGAAATTAAAACTACTCATCTTTCAGAATTGTTAGTATATAGGTATATATTAGAATGAAATATGTCCTTGGTATAGACAAAATGTAGAACAAATTCAGATGAAGATTTCACATTTATTCCAAAGCGCTTTCGCTCTACGGGTCTTCAGTGGAATTTGAAAAACAACAGTGACATAACTAGCTTTGGAATAAATATGAAATCTTCATCTGAAAACTCTCTCTCTCTCTCTCTCTCTCTCTCTCTCTCTCTCTCTCTCTCAGTTGGGATTTACTCTAAAACCTTGACTTGAATTCTGTATAGGTCAGTTATTGGCCAAGAGGGCGTACATTAGGCGGAACAAGCACCGTAAATAGTCTTGTCTACCATCGAGGAGGACGTGGAGATTATGATAAGTGGGCAGAGCTTGGGGCGAAAGGATGGGATTACGATAGTGTTTTACCGTATTTCTTAAAATCTGAGTCTTTCCAGTCTCCATCCTTCAGAGATAGTAGTGAGTGTTTGATATTTAATATTTTGAATGAATATGTCGAACTTGAATTATGGGATGCAAGTAAAACGATGATAATCAATTGCAGAATATCATAATACGAACGGACCTTTGAAAATAACCGAAACAACAGTCACACCAATATCCGAAATCTTTCTGAATGGTGGAAAAGAACTGGGATATAAAATCCATGATTGTAATGGAAATGATGGAGATCAAGAGGGTATCCTTTTCTTATACCTTTCACTAAAGTGGCAGTGGTGCGTTTTTGTCTTAATGTTGCAGTAAAAGCTTTTCTTCAATGATGTTTTAGGATTCTGCAGGCTGCAGACATTCATTGGAGACGGTTTACGTTCTAGTACTGCCAGAAGCTTTCTAATGGCGGCCTCTAGCAGAGAAAATTTACACATTTCAACGAATTCTCATGCGACGAAGGTAAAACAAATAATGAGGTATACAAATAATGAGGTAGGGACGGATGACTAGAAGAATGAATATATATATGTAGACATTTGTCAATTACCAATTATAATGGGCTCTCTGACAACCTGGAGTTTCTTTATTTTTCACAGATTAATTTCGAAGGGAAAACGGCAACAGGAGTATCTTTTATTCGAGGTGGTCTAAAATTTACAGCGAATGTCGCTAAGGAAGTCATTGTGTCTGCTGGGGCGATCGGGTCCCCACAACTTCTTATGCTCTCTGGAGTCGGGCCCAAAGCAGAATTGAGTGAATTAAAAGTTCGTATTATGTAAGGTACATTATACTTCCATTTTATCTGAAGTTTCGTTTCCTCCTGACCCACTGAGAACGGGTATAAGTAAAGAGGGGCTCGCGTATATTCGGACACAAGCATTGCGACTTTGATTTTCCGGATTTACATATAAAAAGAATTGAATCAAATCAAAAGTCCAAGACATGAAAAAGATGTCGGTCTTTAGAGTAAATGATTGTTTGTCACATATAACCATCAAATAAATCTTTATAGCAACTTAATTTTGAAATGTTCATAGTCATGTACATGTATAGTATAGGCTATTGTAAATATTTCCTCGTGGGAATTTCTTGCATTTATACATGCTCTGATGACCGTTATTAAGTTTCTGGGAAAATAACAAATCGGGGACATTTTCTTAAAAGATTCCGTTGGTCGCCAATTTACCAGTCGGCAAGAACCTACAGGATCACATGATGTTCCCGGTCATGATCCAGGTGAACAAGTCCATCAGCGGGTCTGATTGGGTGTATGGCTGGTGGAGCCAGCTACAGTATTCTCTCTTTAGATCGGGTAAGTTTTGTACAAGTTTTGAACATGTTGTATATGCACTTGCCCTGAGAATTTCAAATTCAAAATACTCTATTATATTGCATGTATAAAGATTTTTCAAAAACTGTATCAAAGATATGAATAGCCTTCCATTTTATTTTAACTTAGTTGTGTCTCTATATATTCTCATATTACAAAACGTTACAGTGATCGATTATTTTATGACAATTTTATGATAAAGTATATTTTTGCACCATATCGATATTTACAATTGTTGGTTTCAATTTTGAAATTGGTATTTAAAAAAACCGGTATACATGTACAACAGGACCATTATCAGTGGCGGGCATGCGCGAGGCAGCCGCGTACTTCCGGACCAAACCAACACCTGATGACATTTCTCCCGATGTACAGTACCAGTTACACAGCATCGACATAAAATACGAAAAGCGATTCTCATTTTTGGACTTTGCAAAGCCAAAGGTTGTGATTACCAGTAATGTGTTTTTGTTTGCTTGCTGTTTTTACATCCCTTCAAGAATTTTTCACCCAGACGCGTCAACGCCTATACCGTGACACTCTTCCGTTATTCATTGCGAGAGAGGATATACATGTAGTAACGTCAATATAAAAAAAACTTATTGATTTGGGGGTTCAAAGGTCAAGGTCACTATGGGATTTCATAGAAAAGCTTATAAACAAGCTACAGGCCACATTGTTAGCTTGATTTATTTGATACTGTACCTTCGTTATAGAGAAGAAGAAACCTATTCATTTTGAGGTAAAAAGGTCAAAGGTCAAGCTCACTACGGAACTTGCATGTGCTGATTGCCTATATTGCAAAGGGATCCCCCACTTTGCGGAGGTTATATGAAAGACTTGCGACTCTCGCTGCTAAACGTCGATGGTTTGACGAAGGAGCAGTCTTTACAAATTTTTAGGTCCGATATTAGACGCGGTGAAGGTACAAACGGGGCATGAACCCACAACCTTGCCGTCATGAAGCGAACATTCTAACCACTGAGCCACCGCTACCGGTTACTAGGAATGTACATTCAAGGAAGAATAACACATTGTCACAATTTTTGTAAAGAAAGTAATGCATGTTACAAATGCAGAAGTATGCATCCTTCGTATACACGTTTCTTTTCCTTTTGGACTATGTTGCCTATCTTAGTAGCTCAGTGGATTACAGCGTATGGCCTGCTGCGGTATTTTTTGTTGGTGGTGATTAAACCAAGTTTGCATTTGTTCTGTATTTCAGGCTAATTATAGAGTTTATAAAAGCAAAAGATTATTATACTCATCTTACACTTAACATCCATTAGAGTAAGGCGTATCATACATCCTTAATTAATGGAACCAAAAAACAACACACAAGCAAGCAAACAAAACATCTTTAAACATATTCACCGTTTTCATGTGTCTCAGACAAATATACAGTATATGAAATTACAATTTATGAAACATTATACTTTACATACTTATGATATGTAATCTCCTGCACTGCTTCACAAGGCAATGACTGACGGAAACGTTATTGGAAATGGTAAACTGTTCACTGTCGGGATTATGGCTCCACAACACCCCAAAAGTGTCGGCGAGATCCGCTTACGGTCCAATGATCCATTTGACTTTCCCATCATTGATCCACATTATCTAGAGAATCCAGAGGATGTTGAATGCTTCATAAGAGGTCAGCTATGAATTAATACATTAAAAATAAATATTGATTACAGTAATTTATCAAATTAGATTTTTGGTCACTTCCCAACCTTTTGTGGACTGTTTATGTTCGACATCACATTTCTCTGAGACATCCTAACAGAAGTGAAAAGATACACAAACATATCTGCTATGTATTGTAAATTCAAACTAAAACATCGTGAACACAGGTATTCGCAAACTCCAAGATCTTGTAGCAACAAAGTCTTTCCAGTCTGTGGAGGCGAAGATCATACAAATAAAACATGAGGACTGCCAAACGAAAGATCAAGATAGTGATAAACATTTGGAGTGCCTCGTGCGACATTATGCTCTAACAAACTACCATCCAACCAGCACTTGCAAAATGGGTGCTTCAAATGATGAGTCAGCTGTAGTAGACCCATATTTAAGGTAAGATTTGTGTTCAGTATAACATTTGTCAGATTTAGCATGAAAAAGGGCACCATCGGTCTTCGTAGCAATGAAAACGATGGTGGTATTTCCGCATAATTGGCTTCCATTATTTTTATATACCCCAATTATACAAATATATTGGACATATATTCCTTAGTGATACTAATAAAAACAAAAATAAAAAATCCCAATAATATCTGTTTGTATCGACCAACGTTTATTGGTCCAATGAAATTCGATGCTAGATCGTAAAGTCCATCATATACTGTGGATATCTAATTAGCATTCGAACAAATCCGGCAATCTCGTAATTATCCGTTCCGTGTTATGTTCCTGAATTTGTGAGAGTTTTTTTTAAAAAGCATCTCGAGGAAACAGGTATTTAGGGGTACAATTGGACCAGCGTGTTGCCTTGCCTTAATATCGGCTGGGTTTTGCAAGCAGTTAACGAAGTACTCGATGTAGCAGACCCCTCCCCCTCCCTTCCGCCAAATTATCACAGCGCTTTTGAGAACCAGCAAGCTGTTTGTAAAATCACTGGAAATATACTCCTGAATAAGTGCATTCAAAGTGACATGGTAAGAAAAATATACATTTTCTCTTTCAGAGTAAGAGGCTTGGCGAGACTTCGCGTGGTTGATGCTTCCATAATGCCCTTTGTGACGGCTTCTAACACCAATGCTCCAGTTATCATGATAGCAGAAAAAGCAGCGGACATTGTACTGAATTCTATCAAATAGCACGAAACGTAAATAGTTTATCACTGTAGTCGACTTATTAAATTTATTTATCATTTTTCATGTCCTTTTGTCATTTGGTCCGAAGTTTCGAGACAATTTTAATGATAAGAGTACATTTGAATTCATGTGATCTAATTAATAGAACACGGTATCTCTCCATTATTTTATTTTTATGTCGAAAAACAAAACCGGAGTGTGTTGATTTTATTATGAAAAATTGCACAAGAATCTTGTGTAAAGGCGATGGCGGAGACGCAAGTGAAGCTTGCGTAACTGGCGAGAGAAGGGAAATGAGAATATGGCGACGCAAGAGCGTTCACGGCCTGTTGGCGGAAATCTAACACGTTCATCGAAAAAAAAAAGAAGGAAAGCACAGTGAGACAGGGAGAAAATCTTATTTGGCAAGCACTTTGAGCGATAGAATCGTGTGAAGGGGTAGATAAACTATGAGTATCTGGGCTACTTTCTTCACAGGTCTATCGCTTTCTTGAATTTGGAATGTTTTGAATTTTTTTTTAAAAATCTTTAAACATGTAAATATTTCATTATAAGTCTTATTGCTGGAGTTGAAATTATATATTGGCCTAATGGATGTGAAATATTTGTAGCTTTGATCTCTAACATCAGAATTAAGAGTCATCCTTGTATTTGATCTGAACTTTAAGTTCAAATTCATCAGGGGGCACAGTATAGTCCAGATAATAACGTTTGAGTTTCCTACCTTAACCCTATGACATAAATATTGATGCTCACAAGCTTGAATGTCGTTTTTCCTTTCAAAAGTTCTGCATGTGCAACTTCACAAATTATGTTTATTGTAAGATGTGAATACCGAATCTACCACTGTTAATGCAAGGATCATAGGAATGCCGCGGTCATTATTCTACGATATACCTTCATACGTATTAACTGATTATGAGGAAATTGATACACATCTCGCTTGCACTTCGAGTTTTGCTAATGCAACAATAAAGTCGATGACTGATAAGTCAATATTATAATCATAAAAATCAATTAATATATGTTGTAGAACAAATTCATAAATGACTGAAGAACATCTGTCATTCGGTATAAACCAATGCCTGCATTCCGAGAGCGATACACATGTAAACATGGCAATGTACATGCAGTTTTTCTTGAACTGTATTCAAAGCAATTGATATAATCCGTTGATATTCTTTCAAAATAGATTTAGAATACCCCTAGCATCTCACCCTTTTCGCCAAGTCTCCATATGAGTGAAAAATTCTTAATCAATCAACCAAGGTTGACAGAGGTGGAAGTGATGCTTAAGTATCGCGCCCGGTACTGACTAAAACTCGGTCCCGGTCTTGGTCCCGTGACTAAAACCCGGTCTTCGGTCCCAGATTTTTTTATTCGATAAAAACAGAATATATCAGAATATTTAAGCCCCATTTCTCGTTGATTTGGATATTATATCTCATGCCTGCATTCGGATTGTTGATTGATCATATTATTTTCTTCTTTCGTGAAATAGGATGTGATAACTTCGGGACCGGTGGGACCGACAAATAAAAACAACGCTAAAAGCCGTTTCCAGTCTCGACATTTTCCTCAATATCTTTTCATGGGGAAAAAAAAAAAATTAAAAAAAAATGTGATACTTAATGATACGAAAGCCGGCAAGGCTCATTTTGAAACAGTAAAAAATATCTTAACTCCTTATAACGAAAAGGTAGATTAAAGCGGATATTGAGGAAAATGTCGCGACCGGGACCGGCTTTTAGCATTTTTTATTTGTCGGTCCCACCAGTTCCGGAGTTTTCATATATTATTTTACGAAAGAAGAAAATAATATGATCAATCAACTATTAGACTGCAGGCATGAGATGTCATACCTATGTTAAAGAGAAATGGGGCTCAAATATCCTGATATATTCTGTTTTTATCGGATAAAAAAAAATCTGGGACCGGGACCGATCCCCGAAGACCGGGTTTTAGTCACGGGACCGAGACCGGAGACCGGGTTTTAGTCAGTACCATCGCGCCCTATGGTGAAATAATAGATTTACAGTACCTGCATCATCTTTTTATCATAGTAAAACTGGGCTGGTACGCAAGTTGCTTCATTGCCCTGATAGCGCGTCTATTACGTATATTTGGGCGCGAACGACATACATGTGTATATGTAGCTGATGTGGTTTTGGGTTTGAACTCCATGGTTCAATAATTTGTTTTTAATTCTTTAAAATAAAATATGAACTTCAGTTGACTTACGATTCGTTTTATTAGTCCCCTACCGGTTTGTAAAACTGAGGGGGACTATTTTCTGTCCCTCTGTCTTAATGTCAGTCTGTCCCATATTGGTTTTCAAGACTTTTCAGTCATTATGCTTGCGTGGATTAATTTGAAACTTGCGTTGTAGTTTCAGAGTGGCAAACTATAGACCAAGTACGAATTTTGTAAAGTTTGATGGACAAGTTTTGAAACTTTGAAACTTTTATTTCACTTTTTGGACTCGCATGAGGCATGAAAGTACAAATATATAAAACAAACTTTAACAAGCAGGTAATGAATGAATAAAAAGTAATATATTTACAACTACAATTGTCGGGTTGCTAGTGGAAGGCATATCATTTTTTAAATATCGACATTACCAGAGGCGGATCCAGGAATTCTGGTTAGGGGGCGTGGCATTTTTTTCCAGAGGCAGGGGGTCTGAAGGCCGCCCCTGGGCTCCCAGTGGGTCCAGGACAAAGACCCTAGTGGGGGCCCAGGGGGCGAAACCCCCGAGAGCTCTTGAATTTTAGTATTTTTAAGAGTAAAAATTAACCATATAATTAGCCTTCATAGGTGAAGTTACATCCCCTCTTACAAACAGAAACACACCTTTATCAACCAATCTAATTAAAATCAGACTTATTAGATCCGCGCCGTATACTCTGCGTAAGTAGCGATTGTGAGCGTATTCTAGTAGTCAAACGTATTTGCTCGTCATTGAGCTGTGATTTGAGGCCATCTATTTGTATTTGTTGGATTTGAATCCACCCTACACAAAAATATAATCAATGCGGAATCTCTATACAGTTATTCATTTATGTGTGTACAATATATATCGGAGCTAGTTATAATGTAATAATGTCGCGTTAACATTATCTCCGACATGTAGTGCATCAGGGTAGATATAGACGAAAATTTAAGTATTTTAGCCACATTATCAATATGGTATATCACCTTTAACCCTTGACATAGACCTTCATAAAAGTAGCTGTCAGGTTAAAATAAACATGTTGTCTCTGCGACGCAGGAATCGATGTGATAGCGCATGAAAGGGAAAGTGCTTACTGATTTCACATAAAATATGATAGATATAATAGATTACATATTAATTAATTGTTATTTGTTTTTGACATGTTCTTGAATTGACTGTTATAACTTATCGGCATTTCATTCATGGGGAAAAATGACGTCACAATCACATTCGTTTACTAACTATTGAGGGTTTCCCGAATGTAACGGAGTTAGGGACTTTATGTAGTTTAGAAACAATTATTATAGATATGATTGGATTTTCGCTCTTTCTATAGTACACACTGATTTGTAACCTAAACTTCGAAAATTTTAGGGGGGGGGGGCATGCGCCCCCCACGCCCCCTCTAAATCCGCCAGTGATTACAATTCTACAAAATTTGGCCAAACCAATAAGAGTAAATATGTCATCACTTTTAGATAAATTTGCAAAATCAATAGCATGTCTAACTTTGTAAATATTTGCAGGTAAAAACATTTTTCTTTCATTTTTGAAAAATTCAGTTAAATATGTAGTGGTATTCATCTCCAATTTCATTTGCATAACAGAGATCACATAACCTATCAGATCTATCAATGCTAAAAAAAAATAATCTGCCACATTCAACTGGTAATCTGTGACTGACATATCTAAAATTACTTAAAACGTTAACAAGATACCAATTTAAGCAATAGTGAAACATATTTCTCTAATCCAAAATCTGTTTTGAAAATTATATAGTTGATACACTTAGAAGAATAAAAAATATTAAGATTTCCATTCTGCTATCAATGCATCTTTACACATGGTTTTCGCTTTTTTTTAATAAACAGTCATTCTTTGGGATAAATTGGCCAATCCAGTAAGCAAGACCATTTTTATGTAAGATATCCGTTACAATATGTAGTAACCAGTCTGAGTGGTAAACATCCTCTTTGTGAAGATTGAAAATAATATCATATAACATTCTACTTAATATCTTTTCTTTTTATCCAGATACAATTTTTTGTCAGAAGCCAATCATTCTGGCATTTATAAACACTTGTAAAGGTACTCTGCCAGGCTCACCATATATGTCGCAGGGTCGCTGTTTTGTTGCAAACAACACAAAACTGGGTCGGTCTCAGACAATTATTTTATTTCAATAGAAGGGGAAAAAAACTAGAAAAAATGTGAAAACATACTCACAAACATGCACACAAGACAATAGACATACATAAAACACAAGACGTAAACTAAAAGACATTTAAACATTTACGATAAACGATGATCCTAATATTAATACGATTGCCAGTATAATTACATATATTTAACAAGTAAATGAATTACAAGATAAATGTAAATCTTACCAGGCATCCAGTATTATAAATGAAAAATATATTTAAGTGACATCGAGTGAATCGATATTTTAGCAAGCAACCGTATTGGTACAAGGCTTAGAGTTGGGATTTTGGCAGGGTTTCTAACTTTATATAGTGCTCGGGTTAGTAACACATGCATAATTAATTAGTATTCGGTAAAATCCATTGGTCCGCAGTATTATGAACTCAGACCACTGGTCAGTCAAACGTAAAGTTGAACTAAAAATAGAAATAATTACCACCTGTACAATACAAAACGTTCACACTGACTTTCGCATACTTGAAAACTAGTTTGTATTCAATTGGCTATGCGCGCCAATATGAATACTGATATAATTATAGCGCATAAATATATTTTAAATAAATTGCAACTGTGACATATACAATACTAGCTAGTATGAGTAGACTGGTCCGCTGACATTGATTACTATATGAATTTGAATTTCCTAGCGGCAGTGTTTGGAATCAAGGACCGGCTATCCAGTGTACTATCCATTGTATCAAACAATTTCAAAAGAATATCTAAAGGTAGACACAATTTTCTAGATTTACGTAAAAATATTTTAAAGAAATTAATTTTTATATTTTACGTTTTTTATTCAACGGGATCGGGATTGTGTTCCAATGGAAATGTGGTAAAAGTAGGACGTTTGAATATAGGCAGCCGTCGAGTCTCGATCGCTGATTTTGTAAAAAGCCATATTCAAGTACTTCATTAATTTTACATTTTAAGCTTATTAATCATGAAAGGAACATATCAATGAAAATATATATAAAATCTGTTAATTACGCCAGTATTTTTGTGTTGTCGGTGAGCAAAGGTAGTTCTTAATTTACCGTGTTCCTGCAGTCGCGGGTATTCGAAATCGGTCTTGAACAGTTGATAGTAAGTATCATTTTGAAGTCCTTTATTATAAGTATTTTTAAACATGCAGATAATATGAATGTTATATCGGTGTATCGGTGTGTTGTTTTATGTTTCATTTGCATGATTATTTGAATATGTCCTTACGTATTTTGTGCAAAGACTACTATTTCATCCCTGGTAAAAACTTATGCGTCAACTTAGTCCGAAATATCTGACGTTTTCCTGGCTTTTTTTATGATTTTAATATTTACCGTTTTCCTTGCACGTTTTCCTGGCTTTTATATGATTTTAATATTTACCGTTTTCCTGGCACGGTAAATATCAAAATCATAAAAAAGCCAGGAAAACGTCAGATATTTCGGACTAGCGTCAACTATGTGAACAACAAAACATTGAATTAATTCGACACTGGTAAACATGGTGACTTGGTACCTATGTATCGGGTCACAGTTCAAGGTCAAACAACATCAAATGTACATTTCTTCGAGTATTACGTACAGTCGTCAATTAATGGGGGCGCCAGTAGTGGACATGTATTGCTTATGCAATACTTTCAAAGTGCATGATTTGAATCGGAACCAATTGATCAAACCATACAAAAGGCCTCAATCCCGTTAATGTGTTTGAAGTCCATCAGATTATCGATAAAAAACACAATTGAAAAAGTTTGAATTTATCCCATCTGTTTTTACAGTGGAACATTTAATTGTGCTGAATTAAACATTTGGACCCACAACCCATATGAGCCACCCCAACTCTTTAATAATAATATGCAAAAGAAAACGAGAAGAAATATTTCTAATAAATTCGTGAAGTATACGGCTCGAGTGTAATCAATTCTTTTTTAATGATTTCACTATCATTTTGTTATTAGAAGGTGGGGTGCAACTAGTCTGTTATTATTTTCCCATAAAAACATTTCTAGTTCTTTGTCGTCAAAAACCTCATCGTCGCTAGCCCCGCTTACTGAGTCTACCTACTCTAGTTATGAAGTAGTGTAAATGGAGACAACAGGCATGATTTGCGACAATCCAAAAACCCGAGGTTGTCCTCAGTGCCAATTTGAAATGAGATTGACCATGAGTTAATGTTATGCCAAGTGATTGGGTTGAAATTGGCCCATTGGTTCAGGGAAGATATCACAGACGAACTGAATGACGTCAGGAAAGTTCACTTAGTCTTTGTTCCAATGTGTGCTTTAATATACAGATAGTTAATTGAATATATGTTAATCAGTGCTGATTTAGTGTAGGTGTCCACATTATAACCACATACATGAATGAAGTGGAACAAGGACTATTCAGTTACGAAATGCTGAGGTCGGGTTGAATGTGGTTTGACCCCGACCAATAGAAAACTTTGGCAGCTGGCTTTGAAAATACATCAAGAAATTCAGTATAAGTATAATTAACAGTTGTATGCTTGATCTCAATCATGATATAAAAATAAATTGCGCATCATTCTCTTAGCTTCACTATGTTGACTTTTTTTTTATCTGTAAGAGTTACCTCCCGTTTCTTTAGTGCGTCGTTTAATTTCTTTCGCAAAATAAATTAAATTAGATATTCTTAACAATTGTTATAGAATAAGTTTTAAATATTTTCATAATGTAATGTTCACTAAAGCAAAAATAGGAAAGATTGGAAACCTTGTTCCATGTGTATTATGTTTATTAATAAACAAATGTGAAGATATACTTGCACCTATTATTTAGATCTACAGTAGGCTACTGATTAATTCTAAAAGCAAACTACATGTACATCGATCATCTAGAAGGATTGTGATAATTAAGTTTATGATAATATGAACTTTAAAGTAGTCTTTTTATCACATATTGCGAAAAAAAATATCTGGTTTTTTTTTTAAAGTCTTTTTATTAACTTTAGAGGGAAACAGATTTTAAAAGTCGTTGACATATTCGACTTTTAAAAGACATTATACTTCATATACTCATTACTGGAAATTCAAAATAATAATAATCATAAATGCATGTTTTATTAAAGATAAAAATGCTTTTAAAGAAAACCGCTAGTCAAAGAAACAGATAATATTTGCATGTTTGTACATGTATCCTGAATATTTCATGTTTTTATTAAAACCAACAACAAAATAGAAATAAATGATAATAAACCGCATGAGATCCACAATCACCAGAGATTTTAATTGGTCCAGACTCCTCCATGTTTACAACTGTTGATCCGACCAAAATAGTATTAATATTTTATCCACTAACTGATAGATCGAATCGAAAACACTTTTATATGCAAGGGTCATTAGGGCCTAGCTGTCATTTTGTCTCCAAAAAAATGAATTCAATGAAAATTGCTCTATATTATATATATTTCGGTAGTAACACCAGTATTTTAAATTAATATTTCAAACACTTTAGTCATCAATATAATTATATTCCTATGCCACTGAAAACCTAAAGAGTTGCCACACCTTTGTAACCATCGGAATTCATTAACGATTATCTCATATTGTTTTTGATTTGGGGTTAGCGCGAACGCAGACCCCACACTAAAAAATTACGTGCCCGAGTAACCCGCATTTGGGGTTATCGCAGACTTCAGCCTAACCGGAGTGCAATGGTAAGGCCTCGGTCTGGGGGAACCGCCTTGCTGATCATGGTATCCCCTGCACCAGGTAAGTATGATTTAGAATGTGCTTTGTATGATATTATTTAATATTTTTATGAATTGTGTATATGTCATAGGTATTAAAATATGAAGCTCTTACTGTTTAAGTTTACAATTTATAACCCATTGCTTTTGATTTGTGCGTTTTAAAATACGGCATATGCATATAATTTTTAATGTTGCTTATAAAAAATGGATATAAATCTTTTAGAATTAATGCTACATTTATTTTTCTTCAACATACATTCAGAAAGTGGGTTGAATGGAAAAGAATGATAACTCTTGTTACACGCCACGTGTAATTATTTTATCACCCTTGTACTACCACACGGCATGCCACATTTTATTTATTATAATAATGTTGTTAGTACACTTACTGACTTAGTACACCGTATCTTTTATATGCTAGTTAACAATGTTCATAGAGATCTAGATAATCTGGATGTTCAAACAAATCTAGATTTGATATCATCATGAATGGTATCATATGTAACGTATACATTATAATTTTACGGAAACGTGATATTTACGCCATAGTACCGACTTTTTGAATAACTATCAAAATGTAATTTTAATATATCTAAATATAATAATTCGGTAATCATGAAGCGTCGGTGGTGTAATGGTCAGCATGGTTGCCTTCCAAGCAGTCGATCCGGGTTCAATTCCCGGCCGACGCACGTTTTTAAATTTTTTATTGGGTGTGTTTTTGTTTATTGTTTGGAGTTTTTCGTTATTATTTATCTCACATGCAGAGCTTCAATTCTTTCAGATCACCGAATGATTTGTGAGTTTAGCATGGGTGTGCTCGAATACATGCACACACACACAGGTACATGATAACATAGGATATAGGCTAAGTGTCGCCGCCGTCTGAACCGGCAGGGTCTATAAGCCCGTGAACTGATACAATCGGAAGTTCCGTGAACTCAAACACACACAAATTGCATACGTCATACAATTTACTTTCGTTTTTACTAAAGGTCTAGTATTAACTCGTACCCGAGATGCATATTAAAAATCTTTTGTAAGTGGAGGTACAGAATCAACACTAATAAGGATTTGATTGAGTTCACTGGGTTGTAATTAGGATGGGATTGAGTTCATGGGCTTCTAATTAGGATACGGTCCACTTCACGGGCCTGTCTCTAACACTAACTAGCATATGATTGAGTTCACGGGCCTGACTCTAACACTAATTAGGATATGATCCAGTTCACGGGCCTGATTCTAACATTAATTAGGATGTGATTGAGTTCACGGGCCTGATTCTAACACTAATCAGGATATGATGCAGTTTACGGGCCTGATTCTAACATTAATTAAAATGTGATCCAGTTCACGGTCCCGATTCTAACACTAATTAGCATGTGATTGAGTTCACGGGCCTGCTTCTAACACTAATTAGGATATGATCCAGTTCACGGGCCTGATTCTAACATTAATTAAAATGTGATCCAGTTCACGGTCCCGATTCTAACACTAATTAGCATGTGATTGAGTTCACGGGCCTGCTTCTAACACTAATTAGGATATGATCCAGTTCACGGTCCTGATTCTAACACTAATCAAAATGTGATTGAGTTCACGGGCCTGATTCTAACACTAATTAAATGTGATTGAGTTCACGGGCCTAATTAGTGTTAGAATTGGGTCCGTGAACTGGGTCATATCCTAATTAGAGGCCAGTGAACTGAATCACATCTTTTAAAATTAGTGTTAGAATCAGGTCTGTGAACTGGATCATATCCTAATTAGTGTTAGAATCAGGCCCGTGTACTCAATCACATCCTAATTAGTGTTAGAATCGGGTCCGTGAACTGGATCACATCCTAATTAGTGTTAGAATCAGGCCCGTGTACTCAATCACATGCTAATTAGTGTTAGAATCAGGCCCGTGAACTCAATCACATCCTAATTAGTGTTAGAGTCAGGCCCGTGAACTGGATCATATCCTAATTAGAGGCCCGTGAACTGAATCTTATCCTAATTAGTATTAAAGTCAGGCCCGGAAACTGGATCACATTTTAATTCGTGTTAGAATCAGGCCTGTGAACAGAGTACAGCATCATATATAGGAAAACGAAAGTAGAAGGTATGACGTATGCAATTTGTGTGTGTTTGAGTGCACAGAGTTTCCGGTCGGATCAGTTCACGGGCTTATAGCCTTTCCCGTCTGAACCTGGGGTAGGGCGGAAATTGCATTAACATCCACCTATGACGTCATTCTTTTGTTCGACTACTCCATTATTTTTCAGGAATGGAGTGTTCGGAAAGTAGGTCAACCTTTATACAAGTAGATATAAATGCATGCAACAAAAGAATGAAAAACGTAAGACATGATTAAAACGCACAAAGTTTAGTTTTTATTTAGGTGGATTTTAAGTGGGTCAATGTACTCGTATCACTCCATTCCTTATAAGCAATGGACCTCGGCCCCTTCGGGGCCTCGGTCCATTACTTTTAAGGAATGGAGCGATACGAGTACATTAACCCTTACATAATCCTATCCCTACTCGATGTTTTAAATTTCCAAGGTTGGGTTCATTAATTGAAAAAGGATAAATCAATGATGGTGTGCTGGGGAATTTGAATATCGTCTGCAGGTGGTTGAACTACTACAGTTGCTTCCCTCAGTAACAGAATCGATAAAACATTTACAGGAACGTATGTATAATTTACTCCATATATCGGGTCTGTGACGACGGTCGGTGAAAAGGTATGTAATATAAGGCCAGTTGTTTCAAGATGAGTTTTTACATAAGCTGATTTATCAAAACACTAGTAAAATTTGAATAGGCAAGGCCTACTTGGTGTGTTTATGTCTTGGAATGATGAAATGATGGTCAGGGAAGGTCAATGCTAGTTGGTTACCTTTTTTCTTCCGTATAACATATAATGTTTTACAAAAAAAAGCTACATTTCACATCTTATTGCTGCTTTTTAAAATTATTTTGAAAAAAAAAATTGCTTGTTTTTTTTTTTTTTTTATATTTACAATTTTTTTAAAAATCTTTTTATTTTTGCATGGTATTCTAGTTTTAATGCGAATTTGGAAGAGTGTATCTAAATGTGTAGCAGCATTCCTGATACACATGTATGTATACAGTAGCATTTAATCGATCACAAATGAATTCCCAAGAATAGAAAATGAAAAGTTACTAGAACTGTATAGTAGATACATGTAATTCATATACATGTATTATCTTTTTGATAGAAAGAAAATGACCACAGGAAAGTAGATAAAAGTGATCAGAAAGGTGGGGGGGGGGGGTATTGTGCTGTATATGTTTTGGTTTTACCCATTTGGAACCTAAGAGGAGGTAGGATAACTTAAAGGCCATATATGACCCCCATTATGAGACGTCATCATGGACCAAACTACAGTATAGAGCAGTAGGATCATATTTAGTAACCCAGAACAGGCCTCCGAATGTACCTGTGTATAACACGAGGTTTGTAACTCATATTGCGCGAGATCCTGGGCACCACGTAACTGGAGCTCTCGTCATAATAATTTTTGAAAAAGTGTATGTAGCTTAGACCCTTTCCCCAGGAAATGCACACGACTGTAGAAAGTACCATGCAAATTAGATAAGATACGAAGCAAAAAATGGAAATTTAAAATGCATATGCATGTACCACACTTTATTTAGACCAAATTTAGATTCGACACATTTCAATTCTTGTCTGCTTTTTAACTAGGTCCCACGAGATTTTAAATTAATGCTCGAAGTAAAAAATAAAAACCAAACCGGAGTAGATATTTACGATCATGGATGCGTATTTGGCGAATAAGAAAGAAAAATAAAGGAAGGCATTAAATACACCTCTGTAGCTTTCAACTTGCAGATAATCAATCTAGATTGTCACCAAATTTTGCCCAAAAAGTCAAAGTTCTTCGAATTTCTCAGATATTTGAAATTTAACATTAACCTGGGCATGCTGTCAGAGACTTTTTTCCCCTCAAGTGTACACACACACTATTTGGAATGTAATGGACAAATGCATCCCATCACTTTCATCTAATAACATTTGAAATTGAAAAACCAACCTCAATTCGAAACTATATGTGTCAAATAGTTCTGGGCAATGTGATCCAACCATACCTCTCCTTTACAGATGATCGAAAATGGTCACCAGCTATAGGTGCGAGGAATAGCTGAGGAAAGTGATAATTTTCTCCACTGGAACTATTAGATACATGCATCTTCGAACGGAGACGAGTTTTCAACTTATCAACTGTCTGCATGTGTACATGTGAAATAACGGAGTGCTCAGCGGGCCCAGGCTAATGTCTACCAAACTAAATCGGTGAATATTTTTAATTGATTTTCGAATATCTCGGGGAATGTTTGGACGAAATTTGGTGATGATCTGAATAAGTTTATGTAAGTCGACGGGTATAGAATGCAGTAGAAAATGCCTTTATTTAATTATTTCTTTTAATCGCCGAAATTGGGCACACGTGATAAGAGTTACAAGACCTTTCTAGGATACCCAAACGTTCGTAGGGCCTGTGACCCAGATCATGTCTATCAAAAAATATTTGCCAATTTTAACATATGATATATTCCACGTTCACGGGAATGGTAATAAGATTCCGAATTTCGTCAATTTGGCTAACAATGGACGTTTGCTACATGTTCTCCAAAGCAAAAGGTATGCAAAATTTGAATAAGAAATATGCCATTTTCTTTTGAAAGCAACTTGTGATATGTTTACTAATCAATGCAGCGAATGCACTGTCTACACATGTACGACGTGTCAAGGTTCTAAATCAAAATCGGGACCCTTAGCCTACCTTGTCCTTTGAACGAAAAAAAAAATCGATTTGGGGAATATGAAATGTTATTTGATTCAAACGTATCTACGTTCATGAAAAATTTATATCATGATGACAATCAACTATGAATCGATTTTTTTCATTACATGTAATAAATATGAATATTGCAAGTAACCGATGTTAAGATTTCAAATCGCCATCTAGGGAAAACTGTCAACGCCAAGGACGCAAACTGAGATATAATGGTTTTGGAAGGATGTGGATTGAAACCGCAAATCCATAAAACACATTCTCAATTAAAATGCTATAGCTACGGTTCTGTTAATTGCTATAGTTGTACTTTGAACAATTATTTCAACACTTTTGACTATTTATTGGAATTCAATTTGACAATATGACATTTTGAGTGAGAATATTTACATACCCTGGATCAAATGTTGTGTAAATAACATCCCATTAGTTATTGTTGCACGAACAGTTAAAATTTTAGGTCAATATGCTGTATTGCAACTGAAATGTTATAAGTCTGTAAATGACATTAATAAAAAATCCCTCTATGCATGCTATTGTGGTAAAGATTTTTTATTTATCGGTTTTCATTTATTATCAATAATTCAAATATGCGCACAGTGTATCTCATGGCATCCTAAAGGACGGCAACATAGAATAGTGACATTCAAATCCTACTTTGACAATATGTAGTAGTTGTGTAGTTGATTTCTATAATTCTTGAAATGAAAATTTTTAAAGATGAGAACTTCCTCTTTGACATCCTGTTATCATTATTTAAATGATAAATTAAGGTACAAAATAAATAAAAAGTTTGTGAGTCCTTCTATTTTTGACCTGATAAGTGTAAAATGCGACTTTAAAGTTAAAAGGGTATTACCACAGAATAGTTACCTTTTACTAGAAACAGGAAATGTCATGATCATTTGGCTCATGCCTATCTTTATAGACCACATCACTATGTAAAGATAAAGTGGGGTCATGAACTACAGATGACTCTCGATAACTCGAAGTTTAAGATTCGAGTGATCGAGAGATCAAAGGTCGAGCCATCGAGAGTCGCCTTTATTTATGATTTAGTTATGATATATCTATATCAAAATCACAAAAGGCCTATTTGTGAATCAAAATGGACAAAAGACTAAATTAAAACAATACTTCAACTGGAAACAAGTACACGTGAAATAGCGATAGATATCCAGCAGGATACAAAAGAGAAGAACAAACACGAACCCTTGGATACAACAGAGGTGGGATCAGACGTCTAAGAGGAGTAAGCATCTAATGTAGACCGGCAATACTTGCTGTGAGCCCTATGTCTTTATCGGGTAAACGGAGTAATCTGTAGTCAAAATCAGTATGTAAGAACAGCATGCTAATTGGTACGAAACACTCAGACAGCATTCGACCTATCGACAGGTTGTATTTGATATATCATCACAAACACAGTGAACTCGAAATAAAAGACACCATAGTCTTCCACATCTGTTTCGTACTTAGATATTTGATTGAACATAGATGTTAACGGCAAACTAACAATTCAACTTTATGACAAACGGAGTGACTTCAGCTTCTCCATCGTCAACTTCCCATATTTATATAGCAATATTCCATTATCACCTCCACATGGTGTTTATGTCTCTCAACTAATTTTAAAAATAGGAAGAGCTTGCTCTACGTTTGATCAGTTTTCAAATTGAGGCAGGCTACTGACAAACATGTTGATGTTACAGGGGTTTCAACAGTCTCGTTTAACGATATAGTTTGCCAATACAACCTGTCATTTGGTCAATTGTTGTCTGACGTGTTTCATACCAATTGTTAAACCGTTCTGTACATGCTAATTTTGACAACTTATTACTCCGTATACCTGATCAAGACATAAGGCTTACACCGGGTGTGACCTTTCGGCAGGGGATGCTTACTCCTCCTAGGCACCTGATCCCACCTCTGGTATATCTAGAGAGCCGAATATGCCCAACTCTTAATTTTGTATTCCTTATAGGAGTTACGAGATTGATCAATGTTATCTTTCCTTTTCTGTTGGCGAGGTGAAATTGTTACCAAACTTAGTTCGTCAATCATTTTTTTAAAATATCTAATATATTTCTAAATCATGTAGGGTTTGTTCTTATCATTTAGAGAGTTATTGGCATGGAAGAGTTACCTCCCCTGGAAATTATTGAAAACTGATTACATCATCATTCCATTAAACCTTTCCTGAAATTTATACAGACTTTCGAATAGCTTTTCAATATTTTTCCGGATTATGTGGTTTGAACAAAGACATGGTTAGATATCTACATTTCAAGTGTTCTTTGCCAAATGTCATTTCCTCATGAATGCGATGAAGGTGTGAACAATGTGCGTATGAATCTTGATAACTATAGTGCGTCTATTTTACCTGGGATTTCCGACAGAAATGAAACTAGAATGTAAATATAAAACATAAATTCAGTTTTTAAAAATACATTAGGGTATGAACTGCAACGCTTTACGTTGGCATACTTTTCACAAAATGCTATTCAAAACCGGTTCAGTTCAGTGGTAGAGCGTTCGCTTTGGACATGATTCTTATCCAGTAGATATACTGGAGAAATCGCTAGGTTAATTTATGACATTATGCACTATACTGAAGAGGAAGATATCCCTGGTCTTCTGTTACTTATTGATTTTGAGACATGACACGAGTCTTGTTTACATAACACAGAATTGTGAACTTATTATTGAAGAAGACGTGGTAGCCTTTTGAGTTTTGAGACTTTCTGTGATACCTATCAAGATGTGAAATTTAATTTTCCGGAATATGCAAGCATTATTCATGTTATATAAACACATGGATTAAAAAGTATGGTAAAACAATAACTTTATAAAATTAGCAAATCATTTTATTAATCCAAACGTTTACAATGTGATCAAATGTAAAATGTTTAATGGCTTTTTTATGAATTTCTGAACAAAAATTCCTCAGTGACAACAGGTAAAACAAAATGGAGTGAGCTTTCAAATATAGATAATATAAAGTGGAAAGTTATCCTCCAAATTCCTTTCATGAAAATTAAAAATTGTAAACTGCAGTGGTTTCAATACAAAATGATTAATACAATTTTAGCGACAAATTAATTTTGAATTAAAAAAGGTGAAGTCTAAAGATGTGCACTTTTTGTCACAGTGAGGAAGGAACAATAGAACATATATTTTGGAAATGTGACTGTGCAAATTGCCAACTAGTTCTTAACAATTTTTTGTGGTGAAAAATCCTTCATTCTAGGTATTCTTGAGAAAAACAATTACAGTTATACAAAATACCCTTTTACTTTGGTTAAAGTAATATATATATATATATATATATATATATATATATATATATATATATATATATATATATATGTATGTGCTTTATATTAAATATTTCTTCACTTAGGGCAGTTATGTTCATTTACGAGTTCATTGCTATTTCTGTGCTTTATATATATATATATATATATATATGTATATGTATATATATATATATATATATATATATATATATATATATATATACATACATATACAGCAAGATGCTCTGAGAAACTTTTAGATGTTCGTTTTGCAATATTATACATACAATATAAAACTTTTTTTTATGAAACTCAAAAATTTATGCATTGCAAAAATGATGACAATGAAAAATTTGATGCTCATTGGAAGGTTAGAACCAAATCTCTCTCTCTCTCTCTCTTTCTCTCTCTTATAAATAAGCACATGTATATATTATGTTCCAACTTGAAACCTTAGTCGTATTAATTATACAGAATGTGTATAAAATAATTTCTTCTTCAATTTTTCGAATAAAGGAACAAACCGATATAGAAAAAAATTTGATTTACTAGTATTATTATTTTACATTTATATCATTATTAATACAGATCAAAATGGGATTTTTGGAGCGCTGGAATAGAAATAGGGATATTTCCCAAAGAGTGCAGTACACAACAAGGCGGCCGCTGGAAACTATTGGCTCTATCATCTTCGTGTTCTGCAAACCTTTGTTTGTGGTTGGAGTGATATTAACAATCGTGATATACACGGAGAAAAATCCGACGGATTCTATTGCCTCCTTTCGGATCATCGGACCCGTTTGTCTTTCTCTGTCAGCACTGTTTTTCTTCATAGGCGGATTCATGTCGAGTCCATATTTTGCCCTTGCGATGGAGAAATGTAAATATAAAGGATCTAATTCAACAGAAAACAGTTTATGTAAAGAAGAGCCTGTTGCAAGGAATTTCAGAGTATATCCATTAACTACACGTGACCATGTCACCCCTTCTGAAGATCAATTAACTGTTTAATGTCAGGGGAGAAAAGCCACCCAGAATATGATTTTTTTTAAACATTTGACTGAGCTAGTCAAGTGCCATGTATCGACAAATTTTATCGTCTTTCATTACCCGGCTATCATCTATAAAAGTCTCCATGGCGACATGTTTTTTAAAAAAAAAAAAGGTATTTCGCCGAGCGTCAGAACAGATCTAAAAATAGGAAGACACGGTCGAGGAGTTCCACGCCAAATAATAACAAAAATGGAGTCCAGAGACTGAGAGAAAATCGTCGATGACTACGAGGCAAGTATTGTTTCTCTGGTGTCATTATTGAAAAATCTTACCATTTTTTAACATGTTTCCCCCCATGTTTTGTAATAATAAATCAATAGCTTGAGCAAGAGTCATGTTGATTCAAGATTGTGGACCACCCACCTTAACCCGTTTTAAATACCTAACCCCCAAGAAATTCGTATTGATTATGTGACATTGTAATAAAGTTTAAAAATATATTGCAAAGTACAATTCTTAACGATCAAGAATGAACGATGTGGTGGCCGGTGAACTTAATCCATATATAATAGTGATAACTAACATTTCAGCTGGCGAGAAATGAATAATTAAAGAGATCTGCAGTGAAGGTCCAGGTAAACAGAGGCTGAAGCACGTTTCCTAGGACGGTGAGATTTCGATTTCTGAGTCGTAGATGAGGAATTAGAGGTAAACTACGATCACGTAACAGCAGGATTTACTAGTCATCTAACATCCGGTGTCGTCTATAGTCATTATGTATCGGAGGTCTCGATTTTGAACTCTGTACACAAAGGCCATAATGGATTGTGTACTACATCAAAGATCTTTTGATTTTCATTATCAATAGTGGGTGTTTTTTGTTTCTTACTTCTAAGATAATGGATGTGGCACATACCAAATACTGGAACGACCAAATCAAAAGCATGGTGGGACCATGTATGATTACTTTTGCTATTCCTCTGACCATACCTGGACTTACTATAACGCTCGTGGCGTTCAGTAACGAGAAATCGTTTCCACTGTATGGGACGTTACATATTACTGGGCTTATCCTTTCAATTATATCAGTTTTTCTTATTATTTTTGGATGCATGTTAAAGTTCATCTGGAAACCAATCATTCTACCAGACATTGAGCGACAGTTGTCTCCTCGAGAATCTGTCAGAAGTGAAAGAGGAAATTCATTTTACAGGAAAGAAATTGAGAGAATTCAAAGAGCAAATCTTAAAGAAAATACTACAGAGAGTAAGCGAAAAAGCAGGTCTACAAAGACAGAAGAAACTGTTCTAGGTTCTCATAAAGATACAGAAACGGTTAGATCGACCCGTACAGGAGAAGAAAACGACCAAACTAAAACAAGACATTCAGAACAAGGTGAAAAGGGGTCAGCGAAAGGTGACGGTGATTTACCAGCACTGCCCCGAAAAGACTTTTCGATTTTCTACTCTCCACGAGGGGTTCGTTTACCCCCGATAGAAACTACTGATAGAGTGGGCGTGTCTCGTAGTCGATGTTCAAGTACTGATCATGATGGACAGGAAATCTCCAGAGGAAGTCGATCTAGTGATCCCGGGGAAACAGCGACTTATAGAAAAAAGAAAAAGAAACGAAAACGTCATAATAAAAGAGAAGAGGAGGAGGAGGAGGAGGAAGGAAATGAAAGACAACGGGAGACTGTGTATGAAACCCCGGGGTCCCCCAAACAGCCCCCGGGGCCCCCCAAACAGCTCCAACTGCCAAAATTACAGAAAACAAGGGAACATTTAGTGGATGAAAACTTTTCAGGGTTGGTATTATATCATTTGACTTGTTATTATGTCAGTCTGTTTATTAAATATTCAGATTACCGGTATACTCTTTCATGAGTATGATGACTGCCTATTGAGCGACTTTGATAATTGTACCAAGAACGAGTTCTGTTGCATCCCCTCACCAATTACTTTCACACATGAGGAGTTAGAGATTTGTATTTGATAAAATCAGAAACGTCCACCCTGCTTTTAAAATACATGCATTGTATGTTTGCAGTCTTTGTAAAAATAGATTAAGTGACCAAGTCAAATTTCAAAACCAATCATACTACAACAAGATAAAAGAAACAAGTGGGGTGTGTTTTATAGACAAGTAACTGAAGTTACTCTGGGTAGTCAATTACTCCGAACAATCTGAAGAGATACCCGATACTATTGAAGTTAATGTTGATATCTAAAGAAAACCAGCTACATGTATTTTACCTGCACTATCAATTAATGGGTCAGATTCCCCATCCCAGAAGAAATTCACCAGACAATATTGCAAGCTGTCAATGATTTGCGTTCTATTTAGCGGAATAAACATAAGTTTAATGAAGCACAAATATTTAAACATCGGGATCCGGGTTAGAATAGGTCCTCAGTATCCCTTGTTTGTCGTAAGATGTAACTAAATGGGGCGGTCCTTCGGATGAGACCACAAAACCCGAGGTCCTGTGTCACAGCAGATGTAAAACGATAAAGATCCATCCCTGCTCAAAGGTCATAGCACCGAGCATATACCTAAATTTTGAAGCCCTTCACCAGCAATGGTGACATCTCCATATGAGTGAAAAATATACAATCAACCAACATATCATATACATTGACCTTGTGATTTTGAACTTGGAGTGTGACCTACTTTAAAGAAAACTATTTTAGTTAGGCCTTTCATATTTTGTGTATAGATTCTTTATGGTAAGATCTTGTGACTCAATGATGTTTGATCTTTTTACCGTAGAATTTGACCTACTTACTTTCTTTTTTTTTAAACTGACCTATTTAATATCTTCTGAACTATTTAAGGTATGTCTTTTAAATTTTGTGTAAAAAAAAAATGGAAAAAGATAGATTAACAAGTGACACGTTGTTTTATATTATACATGTAGCATAGGACTTTATTTCAGCAAATCACGAAATGTTAGAATTATGCTCAAAAAATTCTTTTACTACATCATGTTGTGTAGTAAAAAATAAAGGCCATATATTGATTATATGTATAATTTCCTTTGTTGACAGGGAATCAGTGAAATCGTCAAATTGCAGTTTGCTAAATGAGGATACTTCAGATTCAACCAAGAAAAGAAAACGTCGAAAGAAAAGAAAAACGCTGCGTGCAATGCGGCAAGAATCGCAGGAGAAAACGAATATTGATGGTGACCAATCCAATAGTCGGTCTACATCACGTGGGTCACAAGACAGTGATGAAGCGAAAACTTGCAATCCAAATTCCGATTCAGATAGCGCCAATCCGGTTGTTTCTGATTGAGCTGTGCATCGTATTCGCCAAAAGATCAATGTCAGTGCTATTATTTTAATTGACAGAAAATGGTGTAGTTTACATGGCTGTTAACCTTGTCCGTCCAGCTACGCAAATGATATCAGACAGCTTTCTAGGCTTAAAAAGTGTCTGTGATATTTTTTTTAATATAAAATTTATGTCATAATTGTTTTGTGAATAAACATTTCTGAAATAATAAAACGTCTTCGTATAGTTCATTATACATTTTTCATCACAATGAAATTGAAGTTAGTGCATGTTAATTACTGTATAATTTCAGTAATTAGCACCCACAACTTCCCTATGCTTCGGTTCAGGCACTTTTTCTGTCGTCTGTCTGCCCGTCTGTATTTGTTTTACGACTTTAGTACCACAGGAAAATTTCAAGGACACTTCTCACTAAACACTCTTTCTGAAGTGAGGGGTTTAAAATCATTCATATGAAAGGATCATGCTCCCTTCTAAAGTTTTGTTTATGAATCGTGAAAATAAAGTTGGTCTACTTGTATAATTGTAGATTCAAGATTGTTCAAATCGGGGGTCCCAGGACCAGGATGGGACAATGATAGGATTACAAAGTTTTACATGGGAATATACGACAAATTCTCTGAATATTCTCAAAAACCAGACGGGTACATAGAGGTGAAATTGATATGTACAAATATGTATACATCGTGAGTCGGAGTAGATTCAAGTTTGTTCACTCCATGAGCAACGGGGTTAGGGTGGGACAACAAGAGCAGCTTAATTTTTTTTTTTTACATAGAATCACCCCTATATCGAGGAAAATTATTTGAAAATGATTTGTAGAATTCGAATCAAAAGGGTTCAATGTGTTAAATTAATACGAAAACATAGCGTGCATTCACGTTGATGACACCTGGGTCAAAGTTGGAGCCACAACAAGAATTGAAGATTTACTTGTATATAGGAATATTCAGGAAAACCAAGAAAACCTTCGTTTCAAGAACCACAATGGTACAGTGTTTTTTCTTCAAATTGATACGCAAGCATCCCTATGTAGTATCAAGTTCATACCATGACCATGGGCTAGATGGGACACACGGAGAGAGAAATGCAGCTAGCTGCTTGAAACTTCATTTTATGGATCTGATTTATTCCCTGCAATTTATTTAGATCCTGATAACTACGCCATTGATTACACGTATAATCAAGTTTAAAGTAAAGTACCAGAAATTTGTAAACATTGAATTATAAAGTTGAAACTTTCTGTATAGTCACAAGCATTGTGCTCAGCTCAAAGATCAGACTGATGCGCTCCTTGGTTATATCTTGTACGCCTGTGAATCACGGACCCTAACAGCAGGCACTGAAAGAAGGATACAGACCTTTGAAATGAGATGCTTTTGCAGACATCTGTGCATCTTCTACAAAGATCATATCACAAATGAAGAAGTCAGGAACAGGATCAGACAAGCTAACGGGTCCTACGAAGACCACAGTAAAACCGCAAACTGAAGTGGTACAGGTTCGTCTCACGATGATCAGGACTTGCCAAGACGATCCTGCAAGGCACAGTAGAGGGAGGGAGATGAGAGGACAACCTCCTAGAATGGACAGGCCTGAAGCTGAGCAACACCCTCAGAATAGCAGACAACAGACGGGAGTGGAGAGAGCTGGATAGGAAGTCTTCGGTGGCGCCCCCACGGTCACCCAGACTACGGGAGAGGTGAAGGTGAAGGTATTTGATACTTGTGAAAATCTGAATGACATCCGTTCATTCGTTTTGTTTAGATGGAAATATCTACGATTTTCTGGGACCACCTTGTATTCATCTTTCAAGTAAGCAGGACGGTGTAGTCATTGTTGCTATTGACAACTGTCGAATGGGTTAGTCAATGGGATGATTGTTCGAACGTTGCATGCAAAACATTACTATCATGGACCATCCCTGCTTTATTATATTCTAGATACCATGTCTCCAGTCTAAAACAGAACACCAACAGCAACATGTGTAAGGTATCTATCCAGGTCACAATTTTTAATGTCGCATTCTTTGTCAATCGATCCCACAAATTGTGTACTGCATACGCACAAATTCTTCACAGATTCCTTGATCTGAAATAAATCTCCCCTAAGTACATGTACTGACTTGTGCTTCAAAGTACTCACTTTTCTCTTATGGTGTGCTTCTTTTATGAAAATCACTCAGTACCTTTGAATTATGCATTACTGACTGTATATTCAGTAATTAGGTTTTCGAGTTACTGTTCTTACAACTGTGCATTGGTGGTCTAGACCATTACGGTTGTAATGTCGACCCCTGTACATAGTTGTCATGAGCACAGATCCTCGTCGATAATTATGTATGTAGCAGAGGACTTGCTTACTAATCAAACAATCAAACACTATATACCCGAAACGCGCAAGACAACTTGACTTGGGTTAATATCTCTGCTTCTATAAGTAGAACTTACTCTAGTAGTTCGCTACTAGAATTCGCGTGCCTCCGATCGGCGATTTTATATCGACATACACAATGGCTTTTTCAAAGTACAGTATTTTTTTTTAATTCTTTCTTTTCAAGTCGGAATATTTGGCGTGAACTTCTGAATGAACAGCCGTTAAATATTTTGTTACCACTGCACACAAATCGTGTTTCGGCAACTTATTTTAGGCAATGGTACCCAAGTGCCAAAGGAGTGACGGGCTTTATTGGTCTAGAAATACATTCAACACAAATACCGATTCTTTATATCAATTCAGGCGTGGTTCTGTGGGCCGGTGTTCATTCATATCGATAAATCTTTTGTATCGATTGCAACGGTTCATCATCAGCTGTATAAAATCAATGGGGAGAAAAGCGTCACGAAATATTGATTGTAACATTCTTATAAGTCTGTAAATACAGTGTACGACAAATTTTAAGCTTTCAGAGTATTAGTTTTTAAATTGATAAACGTGACCTTGTCTGCAATGTGTTTGATGAATGCATTACCGATGTTTCTCTCCCTTCCACCATGAACTGATTACGGAATTCAAAGGTAGTTATTTCACACCCACCCACCCCCTCCCTGACCAGCGTTTTCTTACTGGAGACAAAATGAAGGTTGAGAAATCACAAATTCTTTAAATGGTTCCTAAATTGCTATCATATTGATATCTACATTTATAATTAATGCACAACCGGTATAACATATTTATTGAGGGATAACAGGAGATAATGTATATGAACCCAGGCAATGACACGAAAAAGGGGTATGAAGATCACGGATAACCATTGGATGTCACGCGTCTCTCACCGACTTTATCTCTGTATACGTGTACATGCCAAACCTCTTCTCCTCCGTATAAATCCATCTAAAGTCCAGTATATTCAAGCCAACTCCAAATTGACTTGGATTGAAAGAATGGAATTTTTAAAAGAATTAAATTCATTCTTATCTTTGGTCGAAATGATGAAATTGACAAAATAATGTTTATCGAATAATTCCGTGTTTTCCAAGTGGATGAGATTCAGCAACCTCGGAAAGTTGAATGATTCACTTACTGAGTATTCATTCCTTCGAGGTGAAGAGCATTTCATTTCTCCATAATCGGAACAAAAATGAGTTGTGAATTTCAAAAATGAGACGATTAATTATAATTTTTTTTGGTCAACGGTCACACCTCTACTCACTTTCGATTATTTTGCACTATAATGTGTAGAAAGAAAAGGGTGAAATCTCTCGCAAAACCGAGTAACAATTATTGAATTATGGCAGCATCAGCCCAATATGAAGATAGCAGATGAGTTATGTTTGGCACTTTCTACTTATTTTTAGTAGCTGGTTTCAAATTTTTAATTTGTTACACAATAAACAAAACCTTTTGGTTTTATATCGCTTTTGACTATCTATTGTAGTTTAGCTGTAAACAAAAATGGCCGACCAGGTATTGTTCAAAGACAGTATCCAGTTTTGATATTTTGAATTATTCAATCATATAATAAAGTAGTTATCGATATTTACATTGCTTTAGCTATCTCTGAAGTACAATACATTGTATTTATCTCGCACTTAGTGAATATTGTACTTCTCGGGTAGCTAATGCATGGTATTGACCTAAACATGCTTATAGTTGTATACTGTATTCTCTGAAATTTTACAGTGATAAATTATCACGTGCAAACATGTAAAGCATATTTCCAGGCATGCATGAGCAAGTAGATAAAAAGTTAAGTAACATAATGTTTAATTCATTGATTTGTATATTGTGTTTGTGTGTGCGGTGACAGCTGTTCCCTTTTCTTTCATATGTACACAAGTATTCCTTGTAACATTACATCCTTATCATGTACATGAAATTGACGTGCATAGAGATGAATACAAGTGAAATGTTCGGATATGAAACATTTATCTCTTGGTACTAGCATCTCAAGAGAAAGGCAATCTAAGACATTCCTCGAGAAAACCATTCAGCATCTCTCAAAGGAGGTGTACGGTTGTTTAGCCTTACTTGCCATCATGATTACAAACATTGGATTTTTCTTGCTTATATTTGGACTGAAACAGGTTTTAATATTTGATATCGTATCATTTGAAGCTCTAGTTGCCAGTGGTACATTTTTAATATTGTTTGGTGGAACTCTTTTATGTCTATCTATTGTGGTCTACCAACGTGAACGACGAAAGAAAAACATTTGTTGTTGGTGTTGTCGTGACAACGACGAGGAAGTGGTATATGGTATCAGTGATATGTACACATGTGACATAGATGACAACGTTCTTGGCAGTCGTGTATCTTTGGCAGAGTCTATCGAAATGACGACGGCTAAAGGACCCAGTTCCAGAAATTACAATCTTGCGAGGTAATTGCGGTTTAAATGCAAACTCGGGATTGGAAAATGTCAATACAGAAACAAGTTCAAAGCTGACTAAAGCAGAATGTGTCAATGATTTAAATCAGTATTTAAACAAAAATCGAAGTCTGCACAAATCGTGGAAGCGATAGCTAGCTAGTCTAAAACTGCTTGCGACCGATAAAGCAACAGCATAACGATCGGTCTCAAATCTGAAGACAGAGGCTAGGTATTGCCTAAATTTCAAAAAGAAAAAGTTTAATATATCTTATTTCCATAATGCTTTATGACTTTCCTATTCTAGAGCATTACAATTTTCGTGCAATATAACGACAGAATAATTTGGATGAATGAATTAATATGTACTCATGAATCGGAGGAATAAAACGACTGCATAATTCTGATTAATGTTTTGTGCAAATTTTCCATGCTCAGGACTTGTCTTTCGTTTTATTTTGAATTCTAAAAGCATGTATTTCCCCTATAGTTAATGTTGAGTCAATTCATATCTATTTCTAAAGCAATGATTATTTTTCCAGAAATATCCTGGACTGAATCATTATTGATGCCCTTTAATGTAAAACTAGATTCCCTTCAATGAAATCTTATTTTCACCAATCATTTATCGGATACTTTAGTAGTTAAACAGAGACAAAGAACGTATTCAAGCAAAATTACGCGATATCATATCAATGAAATCAACCTGAATCATTCGGGTGACCTACTTCTATCCATGTCCGTCCGTCGTCGTGGGTTGTCCGTCCGTCGTCGTGAGTTGTCCGTCCCTCGTCGTGGGTTGTCCGTCCCTCGTCTTTGGTTGTCAGACAATAAAATAGTACGCAATCGTTATAAATCCATTTTCTTTACTCCTGGGTATCTGACATAAAAAAAAAAATTAGTTGCAGAGTTGTACTGAGCAAGGAAACCCCAAAATAGTGAAATTCATGACCTCTGGGTTAGAGGTTCAGGCCCAAGACAATGTATTGAAAATACTTGAAATGTTTTAATATCTTCGTATTTACCCTTTAACGTATATACATGTAGGTGCAATTAGTTTTACTGAGGATGAAAACCCATATTTTATTAAAATTGTGAAAAATTTAAATTCACGATCTCTTGGTTAGGGCTTCAGGCGCCCCAGGACATGGCTACATTTTGTATATGGATCAAACAGTGAGGAGAAAATGCATTAAATGGTGCTGTATTGAACGTCCTCGTAATACCCGAACATCTAGGGACAGTAGACGCATTTAATTGTAGTGAAGATAAATGCATCTACCAAAATTATAAAATTCACGGTCCATGACTCAGATTTCAGGGTTGAATTATAAGGATCATATCGGTAAAAAAAAAACCAGTTACACGTTATTTAAATCTGTAAAAATCTTCTTCATTCCTGAATATCAAGGGCAAAAACTGGGTATGTAGTTATACTGAGAATAGAGGCAATAAAATTCAGAATGCATTATATATATTTACTCCTGAACTCATACTTAAAATCACCGGTTACTTATGACCGGACAGTGTGTTACGACATTGAATCAAAGTCACTTAAAAAGAGCAAAATATTTGTCTGGGCCTCAGCTTAATCTTTGCTCAAAGGTTGCTTTTAACCAGAATCAGAAAAGTTACCCCCCCCCCCTTTTTTTTCCCTCCGTGGCTGAGTGGTTAGACCATCGCGCTCAAAATCACACGGCCTCTCACCTCTGTCGGCGCGGGTTCGAATCCCGGCGGTCGGTAAGTGAGAAAGTTTCCCAGTTTACTTTCGGAAGGTCAGTGGTCTCTTCCCAGGTATATTGTATCTGGGTTCTCTCTTCCACCAATAAAAACTGGGCGCCACCAGATAACTGAAAAATTGTTGAGTGTGGCGGAAAACATCAATCAATCAATCAATTTAATTCATGTTTTATGTTGTGTGTTACTAAGGTGATCAAGGTCAATGACCTTTTGTGTACATGCTTTCATTTATTAAGCAGTATTTTCAGGTGATGTCTAGCTGGTTAATGAAATCATCCGTTGTGTCCAGTGGCTTTCTGTACTTTGACGTCGTATACAATATGGTTGCACGTCTCTCAAAAAATAAATGTTCTCTAAAAAATGTTTCTAACATACGGAACCCAATAGGTGCCAGGGTATAGAATTAATATTCATTTAACTGGCGGCCGCCACTTATTATCTGGTGGCCGCCACTTATTTTATCCGGCGGCTTCCACTTATTATCTTGCGACCGCCATATAAATGAACTAGCTACTTGATTTATACATGACGGCTACCAATTTCAAAAACAATTTAATTTCATATTGCTGAGTAATTATTTTTGAAAAATTTAGAATAATGTGCAAACACGTAGGATCCCTTTTTAAAGTGTAGAGACAGTCGGAGGAGAAATTGTCTTCTACAATTGTTGACAAAAAGAAAAGGAACCTAAAATTTCTTTTTTGCTCAAACCTTATACTCCTAAATTGGAGGGAGGGGGTTCCGTTCGTCATCAATTCATTCATTATTACATTGTTACCATTCATTACTACCACCAAAAGAGTGGGGGGGGGGGGGGGGGTGGGGGTTCCGGCAATTAATCTTATTGCATATGTGAAAATAACTTAGTTTGCATATGAAATAACAGAAAATAAACGTTGTCAAAAAAGTGGAGGGTTAGCCCCCTGGTTCTACGTGCCTGATACGTTGGTATATTAAGTACACATGGAGATTTGCTCGTGCGCGAATATGTCGACAGTTGATATCGTGAACATTAATATATAACTTTGTAAATTAACAGCACAATCGAAAAACGGATTGCTCCCCTTTCATTTTGAGAGAGAGATAGATAGATTGATTGTATATTATTTAACGTCCCTCTCAAGAATATTTCACTCATGTGTAGACGTCACCATTGCAGGTGAAGGGCTGCAAAATTTAAGCCTAGATGCTCGGCACTTACGGCCTTTGAGCTGGGAGGCCTGTGACACGAGGCCTCGGTTTTTGCGGTCTCCTCCGAAGGACCGATCCATTTAGTCGCCTCTTACGACAAGCAAGGGGTACTGAGGACCTATTCTAACCCACATCCCCACGGGATGAGAGAGAGAGAGAGAGAGAGAGAGAGAGAGAGAGAGAGAGAGTTAGAGAGAGTTGAATAACTGGCGACCGCCATATAAATTGAGTGGCGGCCATATAAATTAAGTAGCAGCCGCCAGTTGAATCAAATAGCGGCCGCCAGTGAATTTATCTGGTGGCCGCCAGATAATAAGTGGCGGCCGCCAGTTAGATCAATAATAATTCTACACCCTAGCACCTAGCTTTCGTACGAACATCACCGTGGTATTAAACAGAGATCTCTCTGTCAGAATTGTTGAAGAATGACCCTTCGGGTTAGAAACATTAATTGTTGGCAAAGAAAACCCCCTTTATTTTCCAACAAAATTTCTCGACCTCGGGGAATATTTTCTAACAAACTCCTCCGACGCTCTCATTACTTCTTTTAAAGTATGAACTGCGCACTTTTTTTTTTACTCAAATTATATATTCTCTTTGTTGTTGACTTGTAATATACGTTTTCTTACGCTACAGGATTTCGTCTGTACATACTGTACTTATACCCATAAAATTCATGTATATCATTCTTTTTGTGAAAAACAATACTCATAGCTATAATTGACACCTATTATTGTCAAGCACTTTGGGTTTTCCAAACTCTGTTCAGACGGATGTGTTTTTATCGTCATGACATTAAATGTTAACTGGATCAATAGCTATCTTGACTGTCTGTGAAGTGTGATCTGTCTAAAAACTGCATTCCTCTTGTGCTATGCAATGTTGTAAATTACCCTTCAGTCAATACTGCAATTGAAAAACGGAATAGCCTCTTCTTTGTTTCATGCACGAGTACAGTTAAAAAATTGTGACTTCCACCAAAAGAGTGGGGTGGGGGGGGGGGGTGTTCCGGTAATTAATCTAATTGCATATGTGAAAATAACTTAGTTTGCATATGAAAATAACAGAAAATAAACGTTGTCAAGGGATATAAATTATAAACTTCAGGACTCCTGCACCCCCGGGGCGTGGCAAAAACTGCAATAAATTGACCAATTTTCAAAATTCTTCTTTTCTACAATCACTTGCAGATATGCGGTTGTGAAGATTTTTGAAAATGGGCAATTTTTGACAGATTTTCCCCGCCTCTAATTCCCCAGGGATGCAGAAATCCTGAAATTTACAATTATGCCCCCTCCCCCTTGTCCCAAAGATGCTTCATCCCAATTTGAAAAGAATTGGAGTGGTACATATCAAGAATTTATAAATATTCCAATTGTTAACACGCACATGATCATTTTGGCCCCACCCTGGTATCAAAATCCCTACCCCTGGGATCATGAAATATACATTTGGTAAAGGGCTATCTGATCCTTCTAAGCATCCATTTACTTTTAAATGTGTACACATGAATATTATACCAAGTTTGGCCCCGCCCTGGATTCAGAACCTTTACCCGAGGATCATGAAATTTTAAATTTTGGTAGAGCAGAAAGGTCTCTACCTTCATACACACACACACACATATATATATATATATATATATCTTGTATTTAGTGCTTTGTACAATATGTATATCTTTCGAAGTTCAAATATTTACATTATTGCTCACGACTCTGAGAGATTTGACTTTAAAATTGCCAATTCTGATTTTGTTTCAGCTCTGAATGTGGTTGTTCCTGTTGGCTTTGTGACACCTTGAATTCAACGAGCAATGTTTCAATTTCCCTTGTGTAAACAACTCCACAAGAACTCATCCAGCTTGATAAAGATAGTTTTCTTCTGCGACTCTCTTGCCAGCAATAAATGAAACAAGTGCGACGTGTTTACACCGAGTTTGAAAAGAAAAATAAGGAGATTCGAGAATGATTCGCAAATAACAGTTTTCTTTTACATCGATATGAAAACCAAGCACAGATAACCTTAGAATAACTGCTATTGTGGTTCATTCTACCCCATATAAATATCAACGTTGTTCTTCGTGGTTCGTCCCATGAGGATATACATTACTTTGAAATATTACTTTCATTAATAGTATTAGACTGATAACACAATTTATATACTGAACTTGATAACCTACATATATAACTATCCTTGGCCGAGTCCATATATTGGTACACGGCAAGACGCAGGTCCTGTGTGTACTCTCTTTCTATTGCAGACACTGTACATTTGTTATATCATTTTCAATAACAAAGCAGGATTAATTGCTTCAGTAATTATGAATATCCAAACATGTACTCGTATTTAAACATTACACAAACTAGTTTTTAATGATGTACAAATATTACAAACTATTTTAAAACCGACAATTAAGAAGTTTTCATTGTGTTCTTCCTTAATCTTTTGAAAGAAAGAAGAGAAGAAAAAAGACTTATCGATCTTGGGGAAAACCCCCACATGATTTCATTCCAGGGTTTTGGATTCTGCTGACAAGCAAGATTACTCAAGCACGAAGAATGCGGAGGTTATCAATACTATCTTCTGGAGTCCCACGAGTACGTCATCGCCAAACTTTGCAGTCCACCAGTGCAGAACTTCCGTTGCCAGGGACGCTCTTAATCAATATTGTAAATTGCCCCGCGTCAATATTGCGGGTAGCTACCTGAGGGTTTTCCGAGATGAAATGACTCTGCAGAAAATTTCTCTATAAAATTGTAATTATTTATCGTTACACTGAGTGGTTTTGCAATAAACTAGCCATACCACTTGAGTGTTATTTCAAAATGGTCACGGAGTCCTTGGAAGATACAATATTGACACATTGGCTTTGAATAAAATATTGAACCAGAATTTCATATATACACTCAGAAAATCAATCAGAATACAGTTGCTCTTGGTTGGCAATTTGTAGGTGAATCATATCCTTTCTTTTCTGCAGTTAGTGCGATTAAAAAAAATATTGCATAACTTTAAAATTAAGACAAAAAAAAAAAAAACAACAAAAGAATAAAAAAACCAACAAAAATAATATCTTAAGTTTATTTCGATTCTTATTTAATAAAAATTAACAATAACGTATCGTATTTGTCACTTTATATGGTACACATTTTCATAATAAATCTACAAAATAATAAATACATAGACAGAACATGCGGTCATTCTCTGTAACCCTGTCAGGAAATTGCCAAGTCACTTGATTGTATCTGCTTATTGCAGCACAATGAGCATATGGAAAATACTAACAACATCTCGTTTGATATTGTGAATGAAATTATAAGGTTTAATGGAATAATAAATGAAACATTGCAGTAAAAAATTGTGGTTTTTTAAATTTATATCACAGTTAAAATTTTCGTTTTTGAGTCACCAGCACACAATATTGTCTAGAACTCATTATCCTTATCTAAAAATATGAAAATAAATGTTAGTTTTAGTGGAACATTTCTGGCTAATCAAAATGAAAAAAAAAATATTAGTGTAAGTATTTACTAGAAATACATGCATGCCATACATGTATGTTACCCTCCAAGTTTTCAAATTAAGTCTGAAAAACTAAAAGAAGAGAAAGCATTTTTCTTATCCAACATACAATCTGATTCCATATACTTGAGCATTGTACATAATTTTCTAATTTGAGAACATTGATTTCATGAATTTTCTTTTAATTTTGCAGTCTTGATGTAATCTCTTCGCATTTGGTAGGTACATGTATATATCTTGTACACAGTCATTGTTTGCATATCAATATATGGTATACAAAACTGTATATGTAAACAACACAACGGAGAGATTCCAAACTAGCATGGCAGCAGATGCTTTTCGAATGAGTAGGAGAAACATGTTTGATGTTGCAAAGAAATAAAGTAGTCAAAATTACAACAATTTGGAAACATGGTGAACATCAATAGACTAGACTTTATAAATACATACATTCTGTATTAAAGATTCATGAGGCACAGGATATAAACTAGTAGATCTCTCTCAATCTCTCATTCACAACTACAAGTAGTGTACATGGGTGCTACATTAAAATGTTTTCATTCATTGAAATAGACTTTAATTAATGGTAAACACACAACCAGAACAAAAAAATGGCTCAACAAAAAATATACTCATATTGATAATGATTGAGTATACAAAGTACACAACATTTATAAGATTATAGAATGAACTTACGGTTGTACAACACCAAAATATTTGGCAGTGACCATTGGTGTTTTCAGCAGTATCTGGACAGCCTAAGAATTGTTTCTATGTAAACTATATGCTTGACTAAATGGACAGCTTATTATGGCATCATCATTGAGACAAAGCTAGATTGCACAATACATTTACTATATCCTAAAGAGGAGGGGCTTACAATCTTCATTCTTTGAGTTACATAGAGAAAGGAAAAAACAAATGTGCTGCCAAAGCCCAAAGGTGATTCATCTTCTGCTTAAATGGAAAACAAAAAACAAAATGCCATACCTAATAATATTGTCAATTTTCACAACTTTCCCCCCTGACAAAAATCAATAAAATTGTACAAAAATAAAATTCATATCATGCATTGCCAATGGCTACCGACACCAAAAAGCAGCAACAGAAAATTGATCACGGATTGGATTTATATTTCTTTAAAAATCTGACAGAAAAGATTAGGATCTATTGTCATACTGAATTCAAAAATCAATTCCTGGTGACAATTTTGTAACCTGCCATAACAATCTATATATATTTTTTTATAATGCACAGCAAGACAATTAAATTGGGACTTCCATTAGAAAAATAGCTTTAGAAGTCTTGATGGGAGGGATACTAGACCTCTACATATCAAGTACAATGATATATACAACATGTTCAAGCACTTATATTTTTTTATCACATACAAAATTTGTATATATATATATATATATATATATATATATATATATAGCTTATATATATATATATATATATTTAAAAAAAAATATTTCAATTAAGAAGACCAGCTTCCTTGCTGAAATTAAAATGATACTACATGCAGGATATCCTTCTATGATCTGTGGGACTAGTGATATTCTGTGTTCTGTAGCACAATCACACAGGGGAGTCTGTACCATACTCCACCTTGTGGAGACTGTCAGTTTTCTCTGATCCTGTGAATCCACTTGATGTGGAGGACTGGTCGCACTCTTTTAAGACTTCAGGTTCAGTATATGCTGGATTGTCCACATGTGGCAAGTCATCACTAGATGCAACAGAATTTGAAGATGAGACTAACACAGTATTGTCACTTGCGATAAAAACTTCCTCTTGCATTTCCATGGCAGATAAGGTCCCTTCCTGAGAATTTTTTTCGCTGTGTATATCGTCATGGCCTGTCAAATCAACAGAACTATTGACGTCTTTCTCTGAGAATTTTCTGGAAATGGCATCAGCTTCTTGTATGCCCTCTAGCTTGCTTTTCTGGAGTATCCTCTGCTTTTTCCGCTTTCTTGGATGTCTGGGACGAGGTACTGCCGTGGAATGCATGTCTTTGCCCTTACTTTGATGAGATTTGGATGTGACAGAATTGGACGATGTTTTACTCTTCCCAGCAGTTGTAACAACGTTAGAAGCAGCAACTTTGTTTCTACTTCCAGCAGAAGACTTTCTTCCACTATTTGGAATAGTGTTAAGTTCATTTGAGTGCACAGAAGGAGTCTTACTCCGTGAACACAGATATATGGAACTCACTAGAACACTTATAAACACAGCAGCAAATCCTGATACAGTTAATATAATCCCTACTGTTCTTTTGCCTTCCTGGCTTTGTAGTTCAGGGGGAAACAGTGCATTGTCAAAGTAGCCATAGTTAAGGATAAGACACACTCCAGTAGATACCATAATGATCCCCATGAGGAACATAAAGACCCCCACCACACACAGACAGCACTGGGTGGAGCTTGAGTGCATCCTGGGCATCTGAAACAAAAGCAGATGACACTATTAAACACAATATCATGGAAAAAGCAGACACTTTTTAAAGAAAATAAGACAATGTCTTCTTTATATGTACATGTATATGTACATGTATATCATCCATATAAAGCTGTCAATAATGGATTACAGACAGCTGTGGATAGTACTGTTCTGTGAAATGTATACTGGGTAATATATTGATGGTCAATATTTTTCAGTATCTGTACATTTTTTGTTCAATGTTCCCGGTTATATGATGCAAATAGATTGATATTTAACAAGTTTCAATCTGTTACTTGTGTAGCATCAACAATATAACTACAATATTTCAATGCACACATGTACACACCAATGACCAATTTTCTTATGTGTGCAATGTTCACTTTTCGCTTATAAGGAAAATTATTAACATGGTGAATCTACATGAATATAGGACTCCTAAGATCATGTATAGTCTATGTGCTTAGAGGACAATAATAGTTTTTATATATATAAATATATATGTATATATATATAAATATATATATATACACACACACACACTCTGCTCCCTGTAAAAACAGGGAGCCAAGAGAACTGAAAATCCTTGGTTAACGAAGATGGGAAGAATAAAACTTCATATTTCCTATCATATTTTCTCATCATATTTCATCCCTTTGGAAGTCTCGTGCATTTTCCAAAAGTTTTATGTAAACGTAGTTTGTCGTGACGTCACAATAAGTCTGAATCATTTCAAGTAAGTTCGTAAGGCACAAAAGGAATTTGTTTATACACATGTTTCTGATACACAGTTAAATCACCTGATTTTAGTTGATACAAAGAAAATGCAAGTAATCAGCATTCAAGGAGTAAGGAAACACAAAAATGTTTATCATATCACTTTTTCGTTGTTTGTACCTTCTAATCTGCTGATGACACAGTGTGACCTTAAAGGTGATCTCAGCTACATAAAATGTATAAATGAATGAACCCCAATATCAAATGCATTTCTTTCGTCTTGCTTTGTTTCGGTATAACAATTTGTTGCATGAATGTTCGGAAGATATGAAGATCCATTCATCCAGGAAAAATCATATTCCCTATGGGGACTTTGATTTTTCTCGGGTGAATAGATCTTCATTTCTCCCACACTATCATGTAATGAATGTACAAAATATATTATCATGGTTATATATCTATATATATTCTCCAGATATTCAATATATATATATTTCTAAAGAATATATAATTGTATATATACACACCACAAATAAAAACTAAACTATTGATTCTCTGTACACTAGTCTCTTTAGATGTATATCATGTGGCTATCATCACTGACAGGGCAAAATGAAATTACCTCATCCACCTTGCTAACCAAGTTAAAAACTTTGCAGACTAATAAACATTGAAGTACCAAAACATTTAATGTAAAATATTCAGTATGCATAATTTCTTTTTATCTAGCATCAAAACAGGGCTGACATGAATACGAAAGTACAGTAGTGTGCATTAAATGCGACAGAAATGTTATTGTTGATGTTGTGCTTCAATGAATTCAAAAAGCAAAACCACTGAATTTTGTTACGTAATTTACTACAATGACATTGAATGACCATGACCCTTTTACTTTGTTATATGTGAACTCTTAGAAGTTATTCAACTTTTCTGAATCAAAAGAAATTACTGGAATAGAAATAGTAACAATCATTGAACATGTTGGCATGAATATCAATAACATACAAATTACACCTCTGGAATAAAACTCGATGTTCCATACGTTGAAAGGAATGGCATTTCAACAAATCATTAAAAATCCTTTATATGCAAGAAATGTTATCATTTGTCTAGAGCAATCAATGGAAGGACATTACTTTGCCTAGAAATTTCAAGTTGCCTGAGGAAAATTATTCTCTATTCTCTAACCATGATAACAGATATATACCATCAGAGAAATACATATTCTGTTTTATATTACCTTTGAAATAATTTTTTGGGTCATAAATTTTAACAATCATTGCATTGTAAATTTTGGTGGAAATGGCACGACAAGGAGTGTGTGTGTCAAGACTAGCCCACTGCAATATTCCTGGGTTTTCCCAACTTCAACTTGATCATGTCCATAATCTATACCCAATGACTTTCTTTAAATGATGTTTGTGTACTCAGGAAATGTTCTGGCAGCTACTATATCTTCTTTATATCAACTGATTTGTCAGTGATATAAATTTTGAAATACTATCACATGTAAATTTCCTATCAATGGTTAATTCTTTTTCGTTCCACATTTTACCCCTTGTGTATTGATCAAGTCACGAAGTAATTCAAATTATTCTTTTGTTTTGATTTCAAGTTTAGCTGCTCTACAAACTTAATGCTTCAGTGGATTTGGATTATTTCTGTCCTTGCTGTTAACCAAGGCCTGATTTATGACCGAGTGTCAATTTCTTCACATCTGCACATAAATCTTTAAATCTTTTATTCAATTGACTAATGAAGGGCAAGTCTAAACTAGAACACTGATTATATGTTAAATAAAAAAAAGAATTTTCAAACATAACTGAGCTGATATACACCATTATTTACATAATATTACACCAATATTAAAACTAGAAACACTGAAAAAAAATAATAGGTAAAATACTAATGGTTTTCTGTCAGTTGAACTGGCTTGCAAAAGGTTCCTGAACTGTGCAGCAAAAATGCTCATTTTCAACAAGCAAGATTCTATATACATTGTACCTTGCAATGAATGAGATATTTTCCCCTATCAACATAATGAAATGTCATCAAATACGATGTAATCAAGCGCATCACATGCTCTTCTGCTTCAGTTAATTCAGTCAGACCCCAAAGAAATGTCCAAGATTTACTTAGAATATACAAATAGCAAGTCACAGGGTTTTCTTTTTAGGTCTTCATGAATATCAAGAGCCAGGGCCTTTCCAATGCATTGGGAAAGAATACCGGTAGCGACATTTGCTTGAAATTTGGAAAAACGTTTCACACAACAAAGTAGTGAAAAAACCAAAACCAATGCATTGAGGTATAATACTTACAATTTGGTCAAAGCCAATATCACATTTGAATAACGAGACGCCAAAATTTTACTGTTGGATTATTTTACAATTTTTAAGGAAATATTGTAATATGTGGCAATGTGAAGGAGATTTATGAACAATAAGGCTACCCTGCTGTGTAATTTTTATTTTAATTTTAAAGCAAATATTGGGAAAAATACCTGGATTTTAACATTGGGAATGGGGCCTTATTTCGGCTTTCAACAGACCCTAAAAAAAACATCATGAGACAATGATAATCAAACTGATATTGTGAAAAAGTATTCATACTGTTCAAAACTCCATTTCAATGATGTTGGTAAAAACTACTCCTGTTAGTGTATGGAATGCATATAATTCATCATGAATTTATTGCCCCTTCTGATAATTGACATCTTCCTTGAAACACACTCGTCAGAAGAGAAAAAATTTCACACACCAGAAAAAAAAAAATCCAAATGTTATCAGAAAAGTTTAGCTCTTTCCAATCTATGTGGTACAACTTCCCGAATGCATTTTAAAAACATCATATAACTTTGTCATTGTTCTTGAAAGCCCTGTAAATATTTTGTTCCATACTCTTGAAAGTAGACCTTCCATCCACTCTGTTGTAAGATAAATCAGAACTCAAACACACTGAAATGACAGCAGAATAGCCCAATCTAACTGTTGGTGACATCAACAAATTTTACTTAACTATAACCCACCTCAACAGAATAGATAGCATGTGTAATTCATAGCTCATGACAATATTTTCCTTGATCGACAGTGATGTCATGCATCTAATTCTCTAGTCATGTGACAGATTATTCCATGACACGCTTTTATGTGGACTTCTTAACTTATATTACGATAAAACAATTCACTCAGTAACATGAATTCTTTTTCATTTCGCAAGACAAATCCTGTTCATTTCTGCTATACATGTACAATCGATCTCTTTCTACCCTAGATACACAGAACGGCCATTTTTCCCGAACTCATGAATCCATGACAGCGATTTGTTTGATCACAAGAGAACTTATATCAAACCAATTTTACCTGAATTATGGTCAAGAGACTCATCTTTAGTCTCTTCCTGAAGGTTAAATTGTTTTCTCCTTCCATGTTCAGTTCACCTGCACATCTAAACAACGGCGAAAGGAAGTAAACACATACAAACGCAAGCGCTAATTCCCAGTGACCTCGCTGCGGGTCTGACTATTTACCCAAACTACCGACGCTTGGATTTAAATAGTTCTTCGGACTCCTTACTGATTCGATATTGTATTTAATACGAATTTTATTAATCATTATTACACTATTAGCTTCCATTAGACAACTGTTAAACAGATAACAGACATGGATACATTTTCTTTATGTCCGTACTTACATCTCTCTCTCTCTCTCTCTCTCTCTCTCTCTCTCTCTCTGTGTGTGTGTCTCTCTCTGTGTCATAAAGTAGCTTTACCATCTGATCATGTTTTAAAAATGTTTGAAGATGATACATTCATAAATTAATTTTGCGAATGACAATGATTAATTCTAATTAAAAAAAGAAGGCTATATATAATCGATCATACGAAAGCCTCAACTATTGAACTAAATTGGGGGGGGGGGGGGGACTTCCCATTGATTTCACTGTATGTACATATCCTGCAATGGGATGGAACAAGAGGGGCGACAGAGAGAGAGAGAGAGAGAGAGAGAGAGAGAGAGAGAGAGAGAGAGATGGGTCCCCCTTGCCTGCTCCTTATTCTGTATACCATTTCTTTCTTTCTTTTTTCTTTTTCCTTTGCTATTATGATTGTACGAAAGACCATTGAGCTCATTTTCGTTGCTCAAAAAATTTTTTTTACGCGTTTATTCGCGAAAGTTTTGCGTTATAACGCGAAAGTTAAGCGTTATAATGCAAAAGGTTCGCGTTAATTCGCGAATGTTTCGCGTTATAACGGGGAAAAAAAATTTCAGCTACGAAAATGAGCTCAATAGGTTTTAAAACAAAAAGCGTTATTTTGGGGGTCTGCAATGTCCCCTTACCTCGTTGTATAGACAGTTCTGAACGGTAGGTACCATCTTTGGTTGTAACTCTTCTATGAAAAGTCTCTGATTTCGCACATGTTAATGTTTTATTATGCTTTAACCAAATTCTTGAATCTGATTCAGTTTGTCACTACGTCTGCTTGTTGGTAGGATTTAATGGACGTATCCAAAAGTTTTTAATAACAAAATGTGAACTTTGTGACTGGCAACAAATGGCGAAAATCTAAGAGTGATGGATCATGGATATTGAGGAATGGATTGTTCAGCTTTGACAGTTTGTAGTCTATAAACACTAAATGCGTTATATATCTTCCAAATTATTCTATTTATGACGGGTTTATCCTGCAATAGTTCGAGTCAAATTTTATTGGTTTTAATTTAAAGCATGACACACATTATCATACCACTTTGGCACGATAAGCGATGGAAAATCAATTCATACCAGTATAAAGTTACGAACTTTTGATATAAAATCAAATTAAAAAAAAAACCAAGAGGCTAATAACATCGTTAGGCGTTGTTATGGTTAACGATGGCCTGACTCCATAAATAAATTGGTTTTTCCATTTACGGAGAGTAGACTAGCTATAAAGACATAATCGGAATAGTCGCAGTAGGACGGCAATGTCTTGGAACATTGAAAAAGCTGCTATTAGAAGAAAACTGACACTCAAGACAAATGAAGTCTGGTTGAGAAATTAAGAGAGAGAGAGAGAGAGAGAGAGAGAGAGAGAGAGAGAGAGAGAGAGAGAGAGAGAGAGAGAGAGAGAACAAGACAAGTAAAGACAGTAAACCTAGGTATAGCAAAGGTGCACAGTTACGATAGGAACTGGAGCAAAGGTTTGATCAAACAGTCGGAAGTATGTCGGTATATACACGTTTACATCTACACTGGACTGGCAAGAAAATATATAATATGTACGTGACTATTGCTACCCCCCCCCCCCCCCCCCACCGCCATCACCACTAAATAAAGATTATTTGTAGTCCTGGGCGTTTTAGCTTTTTTTTTTGGCTCGTCCAACTCTTCTGTAAGCTTTAAGGTCAGACAACACGTTCCCCAATAATACGTAATTCTTCCCGGCAAAGAATTTGTCTATGAAGTATCCTCACAAAAAATTGAGGTACCTTCCCAAGCATTTGTGCAAGATACCACAGGATCGTATTTCTTATATTATCCTACTGGAAAAAACTTGAATTACTGTAATTACAAATTTTGGTGTTTATAGTTGAGAAACATTTTTTAAAATAGTTTAAAAAGAACATTGATAGATATTTTTGGTATATTACAAAGAAATGGCCTACAAAATCCGATATTTGAGGAACGTGTCGTTAGACCTTAAGCTTAAACACCATTGAATATTAAAGTGAAAAATATCCTAAATACGAATTTTCCGTTATCAGTCTCTCTAACTCTGATATAAGCTATTTAAAACAGAACTGGAATTTTTATCGGATTAGGTACGGAGTAGGTTTTATACTTTATATAAATTTTGTGCACATAAACGATGACGTCGTGCATGAGATTCCTTGCATCTAGTCAATTCCCTCTAAGATCAGTTTACAATATGCTAATAACACCTACACATTTACACAGATGCGAACTTTCAGAAACACCAGATTGCTCCCATTGCGGAAACAGAGGAACTCTACAACACATACCACCAGACTTTGAATTTCTCCTCTTTTAGTGGAGAAACAATCAATTTTGACTTCAACTACCAGTTTAAATCATGAAAGGCCATAAGCTGGAAAGCTTCCAAGATAAGTACGTATGTTGAACTTCGAATTTAAATTTTTTTTTTTCAATCATGAATTCCAGTTTTTGTGTATAAGTAAATGTATCAATTCATATTCTTTTACACCTACAGGAACTTAACAAATCATGGCAACATAATGTCGCTGCAAAATTGTCATGCGGCTGTCGTTGAACAGTGTCGTGATATCTTGTGTTCTTTCATTAACGTAGTTCCGTGAACAATTATACAATCATGAATGGCTACTATTAAAAGGATTGAAAATCTTTAAAATATTAAATTCTTCATTTGTAAAGAACTACACAGAGAATTAAAAACGTCATCAAATGGGAAATATTAACATTTAAAAAGCAATTTATATATATATATATATTATACCTCATTTCTATACGGGGGTTGGGGTTGGGGGGGTTGGGGTACATGTAGATATATATATGATACAGAGCATGTCTTACTAATATCGGTCCTAATATTAGCCCTTCGAACCTGGACTGATACCAACCCCTTTGACTGGATACGGGCCATACAAAATTATTCTACTTTCATAAGCTTCTACTAACTGATTGTTGTTTGACTTGTAAGTTTAGTAGCAATAATGCGGTGAATATTCAGGATCATACACAATGTATTACTCATTTACTGTTGAGACCACTTGTACCGAGGCAGGTGCTCTAATAAATCTGTACCTAGTATAAATATATTCACGAGGAACGTTCCTCGCAATTAAGACATAAGGAACAAGAGTGTTGAAAGAAAAATCTCCACCAACTATTCAAGCACGTACCACCAAGCTTCTCCGCAGCCAAATTAAACTCAGTCAAATATTATGAAATTAGGCCAAAACCAAGTTAAACTCTTTCAAAGACGGCAAACCTCCGCCAAGACAAGTTAAACTCATTCTGCCCCTATGTATACACCATCTTCATATTATCAGACCTACCTTCGATAAAATTTCATTCAAGAATTTTACTTAGTGCTTCTATGTGTAATCCCGACGGCAGTGTCGATGACCGGATTGCCTACTGTAATTTGTTACAAGCGACACATTGGACATTTAGGTATGGAGAGCAGGGGGTGGAAATGAGGGTCATTTCCTTTAACAGGCCCCTGCCACAGTTAGTGAGGAAACCAAATTACAGCTCTGAAAATACATTTTGAATAGCAGCGACGACATAAAGTCAATGTTTGACTGATGGTCTTATAATCCAATGGACATCGAAAGAATTATTACCCACGGAGGATCCTCAAACAGAGGTAGTCAACCGTATATATATAAAATTTACATTTCAAATGTTTTTTGCCTTCGATATCTTTACCAATTGTAATGATAGCCATTCTCTCATGAATGCGATACAGTGTATAGAAGTATCTCTATCAGGGGCAGATGCAGGAGTTCAGTGTAGGGGCGGGGTGTGGACCAATCCTCAGAGGCAAGAGGTTTGGTGCCACTTTTATGCCCCCAGTGTAAGGGCCCTAGTGGGAACCCAAGGAACGAAGCCGTGTTAAAGTGTCACGGAAGTCAAATACATGTACACATTTTGGTTTATTTTATGCATTTTATAAAAGAATGCCGATCATGAAATTGTTTTGATTATTTTTTAATCGATAAACGATATATTTGGCAGAAATAACTTTTGTGCAGGATGCAACAACAGGCCCTCAGATCGACACCGTTTCCATTCATATTTTCCCAAGGGACTAGCGACAGAGAGCAGCATGGACTCGATGTTTGAGACTGACCCGAGCATGTATATTTTGATTGTAAAATGTAACATTCTTCTAATAAGCTGTATTTTTTGGTAGACGGGGCTTTCTATACACTATTAAATGGTTACACTATACATGTATCTCATACTGAGTTTACTTAGTTTATGCATGATCTTTCTTTAGAATGTACATGTAAGTATAGAAACATGCTATGTGAATATAAAACAGACTCTTAAGATTAGTCAAAATATATTTCATATATATATGAGCAGTGGCGGATTTAAGGGCGCTAAAATTTTCAAATTTAAGGTAAATCGTGGTATCTTGTTTAGAAAAATGTACTGAACGATAAATTAAGCAATAATTTCTTCCACTCCCAGAGAAATGAATAACAAAATATTTTGATTTCTTGAAATATTTTATTGTGAGAACTTAATTTTTTCCAAAAACCCTTAAAATTTTCGTCATTTTTATTAATTTCACCTTATGAAAAATGATAGAAAATAGTACAAATGACTAAATAGGAGACATATTTCAAGCTCTATAAAACCTGCAAAATCCAGGAGCTTCCGGGGGCTTCGCCCCCTGGGTCCCCACCCCCTGGGTCCCCACCAGGGCTTCGTCCTCGACCCGCTGGGGGCCTCAAGGCGGCCCCCGTAACCACAATTCCTGGATTCGCACCTGATAAGCTCTGTGAAAATGTATATTCGACTACATGGGCAACTTCAGAATTAAGGACTGAACCAAATATGATTGGGGGGGGGGGGGTGTCCTTTTTTTGAATTTTCAAAAGTTATTTGTGCCATTTTAAACATTTGAAAATTGGGGGTCCCCTTGAATCCACCAGTATATATTTCATTTAAATGTATATATGTAAAACTCTGAAGTGCGATGGTCGCTCCAAAGTGCGATGGTCACGCCAAAGTGCGATGGTCTGTGCCAAAGTGCGATGGTTTGTTAACGTTACGGACGCCAAAGTGCGATGGCCACGCCAAAGTCCGATGGTGCGGAGTTCAGTAACGTTTGTGACGTCACGTCATTGTGACGTCATTCTTAACGTCTTTCAAAATGAAACCGAAGAAATGCAACACGGACGACAGCAACGGCAAGGTATACAAGGTTGAGGATAGTGAGAACGGCAAAGTACATTTGTTGTCGAACTATCTTCTTCGCCCAAACATTCTTTAATTCATGATCATTTATTACTTGTGACGTACACGTAATAAAATCCTGAGAATATGCTATAATGCAAAACATTCTATACGATTTCAAGTTGGAAAGTTTTGTGTTTAATAACACAACTCTAGATGGTAATGAAATAAGTTGAACTTCTTATTTTTTATGCATGGATTTTGCGCTGATATTTTAGTGAAACAACACACGGTTGGTACAGTCTGTACCACAACACTGTGTCGTTTACAAACCAATGGATTTCGGCGTGTCACACCATCGCACTTTGGCGTGTCAGACCATCGCACTTTGGCGCATGAGTGTGGACCATCGCACTTTGGCGTGTCACACCATCGGGGTTTGGCGCAGACCATCGGGGTTTGGCGTGACCATCGCACTTTGGAGTCCCATCGCACTTTGGAGTCTTACATTTATATATGTACATGTATATATATATATGAATTTCTTTCTTGAAAATCCATGAGGGTATGAACTGCAACGTTTCACGCCGGCATACTACATTACATCGTCGCAAACCACGGTTTTGAGTCCACTCACGGTCCCTGATGGAGATATTCGAATAGAAGCACCCGTGGGTAACCGACGATGACTACATTAACGCATTTCATTAATTAATGTTATGGAAATTGAAAATAAATTTGTCTTTCGGTTTTTTTTTTTTGTGTGTGTGTAAAATTACCGAGAATAAACTATAACTTCTACAGGACTCGAACACCGTTGAATCAACCGGTTATTTAAATGTATAAATAATAAATCAGACATGACCTTGTGCATATCTATGCATTTGCGACGTACTTCATTTGAAAATATTGTGACGCTATTAAAATTTCAGAGTTATGAGCCAACAATTATGAATATTCATTTAACAAATATTTTCCTAACCATATACATCTCTGTTGATATCACTTTCCCAGCTACATAATCAATATTGCTACTAGTGATCTAATTGTTGATTTCACTGGAGATCAAAACAATTTTTTTTTAAAAAGAGATATTTAATAACACGAATGACTGTGGATCATTATTCTAACTAACTTGAATATAATATCCTGTATTTCTTGTTTACCATTTTTATTTTTGGAAACCAAACTAAATGTTTATGCACTGTTGTCATCGCCTCTCCCTTTCCCAGGTTGAAAGTATACAAAATTTACACTTCGTAAGGAGAACTACATGTCCTTGTTGTATTTCTTAGGGACAGTGTTAAAGTTAATATATATATATATATATATCCCTATATCAAACTCTATTGACACCCCGTCTTGACCCCTGGAGCCATGATAAGGAACTACATATAGATAACATATTCAGCTCACACATCAGTATGTAAAAAGCTGAATCCTATTTCCGGCTCATTTATGACCGATAGTGGACATAGTTTGAACAAACTTGTATTTACACTACATATTTGTTCGTCATTTCTGGCGTAGTGGTTCCAGTGACCCGTGCTGTATTCTTACTATTTTTAGTCATTTTTATTCATTGAAACAAAATGATATTTGAATCCATTTTACCCGCAGATACTTTGTACCAAGTTCGGTTCTTCCTGAGAGAAAACAGTCGAAATCTTACGACTCGGACAGAAGATGGACAAGTTTTAATGGCAAAGCTTCCTCCATGTTTCAGCTCTGGTGAGCTTAAAACTCTTGATTAAATAATGCATGAAAACATCGTTTATAAAATTTCATTGCAAAAATTTGAATGCAGAATTACATGAAAGCCAAATTAGGCCAAAACCATATAAATAGTTTTTTAATTGTTATATTTGGCAATGCAGCCCTTTTCAATCGAATTCATTTCAATATTTTAGCAATATAAAGGCGTGTTTTAAAATAAATAAATAATAGGAATTCACAGCCTTTACTTTTATGCATTTCTTTGCTATTATGTCATACAATTGAATGAGTGCGTTAAGCAAGACATTAGCTGAAATTCGGTGTAGGATTTTGTTCCAGAAGGATTTTTAAAAAATTTTTTTGGGTTCTGTCAAAAACGAATTGGGTTTTAGTTGGTTTGTAGAAGAGGGAGCTATGAATTCACATGATCAGTAGTAATCTTACATATGTCAAATCGCTGCATATGAACTGTAAAAAAATTTCTTAAGTGTACATTGATACTAGTCGGTCATTGTCATTATCTTCAGGAACCTCTTTGTGACGTTTTTCTGACTATTAATGAATATCAAAAATAGTAGGTACGTGGGTGGTATTATACCTTATTATATACTTTCAATTTCATCTCTTTTTTTTTTCTTTAAAAGTTTGCGGGCATATATCACACGATATATGCCCGCAAACATTCCGGCCCGCAAACATTACGTCACAATCAAATTTCTACGCCGTTAATTTTCAAATTTGTCATCTTTTTCATCTTTTACTCAGTTAAACCGATGAAGTTATTGTTAAAAATAAAATTATTGTTAGTTTCTAAATGAAATTGAAAGTATATAATAAAAAGGTTATAGACTTTGTATGGGAAATATGACGACCTCGTTTTTTGTCGCGAACGGACCTCGCAAGCTCGGTCCGTCTACGCGCCAAAAAACTCGGTCGTCATATTTTCCCATACAAAGTCTATAACCTATAAATACACTATCAATAACGCAGTACAAATATTTATATCGTTTGGCTTTAAAAACCAAAAAGTCGTGCGTCTTTCAAAATGTCTTTTTTACATTGTGAAATCATAACAAATCGATCGTGACGCTCTGTCATGATTTCCCCTAGTATCGCCGTAACACTCGAACGACTGGGTACAATATAAGTTGACTATACACTTACATAGTTACTAGCACATGCAAAGCCCTTTAATTGCAATTAACATACGTTTATAAGAAAATGTAGCAATTTAACCACCAATATTTGAAAAAGCATAGTCTGCCATCTCTCGATCGATAATAGATTTCCATTCACTTTTTCATGGTTCACCAACAGTAGTTTTAAATTGTTTTAAAAAGCACGACTTTTGAAATATCATGGGAAATCTTTCGTTTGATGTTCAATGTTTTCCCCGTTACCCCTTGCGCTCGGTTCAATAAATAGGTCTTCTAAAAGGAGATTGAATAAATGAAACTATTTAGGCCTATACATCGATTATAATTTAAATGTATACGGAGCTGAGAATGATTTCAGAAATGGTACGTTCTCTCCCTTATTTTGTTTTAATTTTAAAAAGATCGATTCACCATATAAGTTGATGTAGATTGTGATTGGGTATTTCTGATGGAAGATTTTTTCGCTTTTTCTTTGTCGAGCAGTTCATGGCGTTTGTCCCCTTGGTATTTCACCAGGTTTTTTTGTAACATGCATAGGCCCACGCCCATAATTTGAAATGCCAGATTTACATTGTTTTAATGGAATATTTCAATCAAACATCAATCTATTTTTAAGGATGCTCGTACAAAAGATTAATTATATCTAAGTATTTTTAAATCATGGAGTTCATTGAACTTACATGAATGTAAAAGGAGGATATTTCGATCTTATTGATTAGCCCTCGGTATGGTTCGGTTAATACACATTAACACCCAGCTGTGCAATACAATCCTCTGAAATCATGCTTAAATAATGAAAATAATATCAATTTCAATGATGGTTGCTAAAATGCATATTTTAGGTTGAGTGCGAATCAAAATAGCTAATCGGCAGTTTTTGAGCTGAATAAATATAAGAGTTGTTTATGAACAAGTGCAAGTGGCAGAGCTCCAAGACATATACCTTTATCAACTTTGTCAATATTACGGAATATTTGTAAATGTACACCGAGAAAACATCCTGACCACAGATGAAGAGGGTTGAATTAAGAACAATGCTTTGAACATTTTAAAATCTGATTTAATTCTACTGATTAACAACTATTTCTAACTTTTCATAGTGCATCTGTAGTTTACATGTTTATTGCTTTTTACCAAAAAACAAACAAACTTTTATCCAAGAATGATAAACAGAAAGATGAATATTTCAGTATGAAAACATTGAATGAAAATTATCTACATTTAACATTTCTGTTTTACCAATGTAATCAAAATAAGAAGGAATATTTACCGTCTGCAAGTCGTGAAAAACAATCACAATGTACTTATACAATGCATGTGCATGTATATATACAATGTACTAAGATTTTGTCAAAGATTTTTTAACGATAAGTTTAGGTTTTACTTACCCATTGTGCACAGGAGGATTTTTTAGGAGTCTGAGACATTGAAAAGCGACCGGATTTACCATACTGAAGGTGCTCCTGCCATTCTTCCGCCCTACAAACGAATCACACTCAAACGATAACGTTTAACCGTCTTTTTAAAGTTTACACAACCTTCCAAACTATAGCCATACGAATTGTTGACCGAAGCTAAGGTTTATACCAGTTCTGTGCACTGCATGTCAGGATGAACTGAAAATACTTGTCTTAGCATAGGTAACCAAGCATACCCAATAATAAATACTCAATACATTGAGGCCTTTAAATCTGCATTCAGCAAAGAATGTCCATTGATATGTTTAGCTAATGTTGCGTATTTGTGTTTTAGAACTCGTCTTGCTCCATTAAGCATTGCCCTAAGTGAAAACCAAAATGCGAAGGGTTCCTATCATTCAGAGAATGATGAAACAAAATTTGGGTTTGATACCTAAATGAATATATACTTGGTTCCAAACATTGGTTTCTGATTATACAAAAGAAAAGTTTTAACATACCTTGCGGTCGGTGATTTCTGTACCCAGTGCTACCGAGTTTCAACCAAAGAGGCTAGAAATAGAACGCACGGTTTCTTTACGTAAGTCATTTCATGAAACATCCAACGAGTATAATGCCCATAACAATATGAAGATTCCTATTCGATTTCTCCTTATATATGCTATTGAATCTAAACAATTGTATACTGTGTGCACTTCGACACTGCACAAAGCAAAATGCACGTGATGTATCTCTCCCTATATATGAAATAATCACACTAAAACTAAAAACTATCGCCTAGGTATACAAGTGCATTGATTTCCGATACATAAAAGATAAAATCACATGGCTCTAACCTCTTATTTTCACTGACGGTTTTACGGATTAAATTTATGATATTCAGGATTTGAAAACAACAATCAGTTTATTTGTTTTGGGCTTTAACACTGATATTCTCGAGGATTTCACTTAAATCTTCTGTTGAAGGTCACTTCCTGATGTAGCCACACTGATAAAGAAGAAGCTGTGCATATGGTCTACAGATGCGTTACTATAAATTAAACAATCAGCTAATAGCATTCATTAGAAAACAAAAGATCATTGATTTAAAAATGAATATAGAAGTCTAGGTTTTGATCTCAGATACACCCGAGGTATATATTTTCATCCCCATGGCACTGGTGCTCATAATAATAAAATTTCAACCAAAAAAAAAAAAAAAAAACCATGATCGATTTCTGCCTCCATGTTCATTGAATTGGTTTTCCTTTGAATGACAAAATCATTCAACGCATGTGTACTGAGAAAACTTAACACTATTTTCTAATGTACATTTGTATGTTGTATAATGTAGTAAATGTTAGGAGTTGCCAAGCAATTTAGGATTTTAGTATACAGTAATTCCCGGTTCACGTTTTTTCTCCTTTTCGATAGAGTTTTTCTTTACATTTTACATGCATGTAATACGAAAAACCGACTGTTGTAAATTTTATTGATAAGCAAAGTAAACATAATGCAAACTTTCTGATTTAAAACTACGTTTTTGTTTACATAGAAAGTAGTGGGGGGAAAAAGAAATGAATTTAAAAACATCCCCTCCAGTGACCCACAACCAAAATTATTCTCGGGTAAGAGAATTTTTTATATCATCAAAATGTCTTTTGAGTTGAAAGCACTCAACTTACTAGATATCATAAAAGTATTTATTTCTTTATGAACATCATTGATTACATATTTGTATACTGTCATATGGTCTTTTATATATATCCATGGTAACTAATATACTAACAATATAATCTGCTGATGGTGCATACATTGAGCATGAATACCACTGGTTTATTATTTCAAAATTCTTGTAAAATAATTGGAAATATGCTCATTCGAAAGAAAGCTTAATTTTCATTGCGTCATAATTTGCTTGTGTACCAATTCCCCTCCCGATGTTTTGGAAATATGAAATGTGGATATCATTGTTCCCCATAAAATGTTGATGGTTCACGCGAGGGAGCGTAAGATAGGCCAATCTCTCGAGGCTTTGTCACATGGGGAAATCCTTCCTTATATGGGTAGCAACGGGAGAAAACTTGTTTTCACCTTCTTCCTCTGGAGCCCCCTCCCTTCCCCTTTTCCCCCTCTTGTCTGACTTTCTTTCACCCTCTCTATCCTCACTTAAACCTATGTACGAATTTCGTTCTTTTCAGTATTTCATGTGTTGATTAAGCTTGGTTGATTTCAAGGCGAATAGGAACCTACCCTTCTATTTGGCAGAGCAATTAACTAGATCAATATTCCTTTGATGTCTTGACAATCTTATTGAGGACCTATAAGATTTAAATGTACATGTAGTATCGCAAAGATATGTAAGTCCGGTAGAACTAATTGAAATTCTGTCCCAAATAAAATGTACCGAGAACACAACTTAAAGCAAAGAACATTAATTTTATGTTTTCCAAACATAATTGATAATATGCGTGGAAAGTTTTACATATATCTGCATGTATTACTAAACAGACTATCATCCAGTGTAACTCTTGTTGCACAATGAGGGGAAATACACATATGGGCCACATCGCTCACCTGCGCAGATGAATTCTCGAACATATTCGAGTTGTGAACTTGCTACTCCCCGGAGGCTTTATAGTGAGATCTGTGAAAGTGATGGCAACCATTTTTTGTTTTCAAAATCTCTCAATGGTATGGGAATATATATTAATTAATGACTAATAAAAACATTTATTTTGTACAAAAAGGAAGAGAAACCTAATAAAACTACGTAAGATAACCACTTATATACATGTATATAAGGAAGAATTATAAGCTGCAGCCGTTAATTATCTAATCACTAAAATTACATATTCCCGTACCTCCATTGAGGGTAAAAAGTGTTTTAAATAATTAAATAGTGGTGTTATTACTGAAATAAATAAGATGGGGGCAATTTTCATTGAAGTCAATTTTTGGTGCCAAATGCCATAACGTGGCCAATATCGATGCATGCAACAACGTAAACACAGCACATATTTTACGTCATAAAGTACATACACCGTGTGTGTAAGTGTATTTTATATCAAAACAACCATATATCATACATTCAACATAGTATAGAACATTTCATACAACAAAACATGTGATAAAAGTGTGGACGAGAAACAAACAAACAAAAAGATATTCATTTTCCTTAGGTAATCTGAAGTGACTCATGAGCATGAATGGTGGTGTGATTAAAACCATTCTACTGATTGAGAGGAAGTTGGTTTTAATCAAACTGCTTAAATATTGACCCGGAGATAGCCAGGACCTGTCAGTGTATGTAGAACAGGTCTCGGGGTGCTTGAATATTGTTTTGCCAGATGGTATACTAGTAGTATAGGCTTGTAACAAGTCGCTGATGAGAAAATATTTTGCAGAATTTCTAGAAATCTTCTGTCCACTCTACGGTCTACGCTTTCTGCGAATACATGCACATTTAAATGTTATTCCCCCTATGTGTCTGCATGTCAAAGGGGGTCAAACCTGAGTTTGGTAGCATTGTCAATTCTTTAAGAAGCGTGTCTTTATTTTTTACATTGATGGGGAATTATAAAAAACAAAAAGTAAAGTAGGTCATAGTGCTTCCGATTGAACTACAGTGAGTTAAACCTAGCCTTTTTTCACTTATAATTTTCTTTTGATTTATTTCAATAACTTTGTTTTATATTTCAATCATTACATTACATGTCTTCTAAAAATATAGATATGAAAAAGTTTAATAGTAGTAGATTGAAAAGAAATGATGACCCTGCATTTAAGAAATTTGGTGGGCCATATAATTGTGGATATTAAATGTATGTTGATTGTGATGTTTCATCATGTATATCTTGTTTATTATTGGTTGTATTTACCATTGCATATTATCTGTAATTTACATTGATAAATGACATTTTTCACATCAACAAGATTTTGTCATTCAGACCCACCAAACTAGCACACACTGTGTTGACAAAAAATCATATTGGAATTTAGAGTTTAAAAGAACAGTCTAGGAGTATTGTTAGTTAAAAAAAATACACACGAATTTAAGATGGAACATAAAAATGTGGGGATTATAGATAATGTTTTTAAATCATTATAGTCAGGAACCTAAATTGTCACACAAACATTTGGATGTACAGTCGGTTTTAAGAATCGCTGTTCTGTTTGAAAAATATATATCAAGTTCAACCAATGAAGATAGCGAACAGTGATCAGTCTTATAAATCATATAAAAGATACAGAATTAAGAGAAGAGGTCCCCTGGACGTACCAGAGGTGGGATCAGGTGTCTAGGAGGAGTGAGCATCCCCTGTTGACCGGCCACACCCGTCGTTCTATATCTTGATCAGGTAAACGGAGTAATCCGTAGTCAAAATCAGCATGTAAAGAACGGCGTAACAATTGGTATGACACACATCAGACAGCATTCAGCTCTATGGTTTCTTGTATTTGCATACAGTATTTGATCATTATAACGACCATATAATTTGTGAAATGTTGACTTTAAATGAGACTGGTGAAACCCTTATAACGTCAACTTATTCGTCAGAAGCTTGCCTCAATTTGATAATTAGTAATACGCAAAACGTGCTCTCGCGTATAAAATCAGTTGAGCCACATAAACACCATTTTCAGGTGATAATGGAATATTGTTACATAAATGTGGGAAGATGAAGATGGAGAAGCTGAAGTCATCACATTTGTCATGAAGTTGTGTTGCTAAGTTTGCCGTTGGCATCTATGTTCAATATAATATCCAAATCTGAAGCAAATATTGAATACTCTGTGGTGTCTTTTATTTCGAGTTCACTGGAATACCGACATATCGAATGAACATACATGTCGAATTGAAGGCCACATCAAGAGAATTTTTCTTCTTATGTAGAAGCTTTTGAATAAATTCTGCCTCATAAGAATACAAAAAAATCAGGTATTAATGGAGCACAATTTGTGCCCATAAGAATTCCATACCCAACAGACTGTTGGGAGACCTGGTCACCAAAGACTACGTAAATATTGCCAGTGAGGAATTACAGCATATTTTTTATATCAATTACGGAACAGTTGTGCGTAGAATCAGAGCGGTGGTTAACAAAGTGAATTTTTGATGACTGACCTCAATATATGAACATTTCCGTGTCCCATTTCTATTGAAGAAGCAGAATGCATTTAGAACATTTGAATAAGTTTTGAGTCTTTACTGTTTGTATCATGAATTACAAAATTGAAATACTTGTTTAAGGGTATGAATGTAGACTATATTTTCAGCTAAGACAGAAATCGTAAAATGAAATTCATAGCTTTTAGACAAATTCTTCCGCTACGAAATGAAGTTCTTTCCATACTCTTTCTAAGTTTGAAAATACATAAAAAATATCAACTGGATTGTGTTAAGTAGCAAATATATATACATGTAATAGGTATGAGCCGATACAATGAGCATTGAACTAGTGCATCTACCGACATAGTTAGAGCATGTTCACTCGGATCACCTCGGTCGATGTAGGGTACCAGAATCTGTCGAAGTTTGCCGAATGAAAGCATCTTGTACTCGAACGGTGAAGCGCTAACTTACTTATTTTAACACATAGTATCCCTGTGTTTTATTTTCTATAATTTCTTTACATTCAAGTTAGTGGTTATAACAAAGAGTAAAATATGCCTGACATAAAAAGGAAATATTGAAAATATATAGATTGCCGTGTCGCGTCTTTAATTTACATTCATATTCCAACTGGTTTTCTTAGAAAATGATCGATTTAGGTTGTCAACATCAGCGTGGTATCGCAATGCCAAATAAATAGTCCTGTTGACATTAGAAAACCTAGTCATTATACGTTCAATAAGCATTCCTAGCTGTCACTTGGTTAGTTGCCTTTCAAACATCACGAGTATATACATGTATGATGTAAATATATGCATTAGATAATTGTTTATTGTGTTCTATGTGGAACATAAAACGATGGTGTTGGTAAATTTCCATAATTAACGTTTTGTCTGCAAATCCGCTGCATCTTATAACACAATGATTATTTTTTAAAATTCATTAAACATTTTATCAGCTAATACTCTGCTGTGACCGTCCTCTGTTACAGATTTTAATATTTGAATTGCAAACATACCATCGTCTCTATGTTTTTCGAATACATTTATTTGTTTTTGAATATCCTCACCCACAAATGTACCTTAACCCTTCCACACTGTGTGTGCACGTGTATTCTTTGGATGGGAATTTTATTATATCATTATCAGAAGAGTGGGGTGGGATGGATCCGCCCCTTTCCTTTAGATTCACGCTTAGAGAGGTACTGAACAATACTTCTTGTAATAACTCAAAGGAACAAAGTTTTACAGTAACCAAATTTGACGACCATTGATTGCAACAGTTTAAGGGCATTATTGTCATAGGATAACCCCCCCCCCCCAAAAAAAAACCACCAAATTGTCATAGAATTTTCTAAAACTATCTATAAATGTTTTAAAAGTGCTAAAACCCATATTCACCACAATATTTCCAATGAAGTCATCTTTATTTTGCATTATTCACAAATCCTTACTTGAAAATTAAGTTGAAAAACATTAATTAACAATCGAGATCCTTCAAAAACGTCTTTGTATTGGTGCATTCCATGTATAAATGACCGATTTACCGTGTTTAATCAAATAATAAAAAATACCACGTAAACACAGCAAAACCCTACTTCATATCTTGGGTATCCTATACCATGAAAATAACAAAATTCTCTTAATTTGGTAGTCGCTCTCTATCAGACAAGATTCGCTGAAATATCAAATGGACAAAGATGCTGGAACAAGTGCAGTAGAAGATGAAACAAATGACTTGATATAGCTCTGTGAAACACTTCAGTTTACGAAGGAGGGGGCTGCTATACCTCAGAGAAAAATGTCTGACATCAATGAAACAAGTCTAATTTAGAAATTAAGAAATTACCAGTGCATATTAATGAAACAAAATACTGTAAACAGATCCTCGCATCGAATTTATTTTAGAGAGTCCCTGCCAAACAAAATGCAAGTACATAATTAATTGTAATTAAACACATTTTCTAATTAGATGGTTTATTGATAAAAAAAAAAATGATAATCGATTCTCAAAAATTTTTGTCAAGTACATATCAGTTAAGGGTTTTAATTTACGATGAATTAATAATGAATTGATGAACTGAAATTGTACTTTATGTATTTCAGGTTTATTGTTTTTTAATTTAGGCAGTGATCATTGAACGACTGAGGAAAACATTCTTGAAGTATCTTTACGTCTTTTTGCAAAGAAATCTCATAAGAAATATAGATACTAAAAGATATTTCAACCATGAATTATCTTTAAAAAGTTAAAGTCAATTGTGAATTTTCCAGAGGAAAAACATCGACGAGAGAGGAAACCATGACGGCGAAAATTTATAATATTCCAAACATCGATAAGATTCTGATGTATTCTTAATCAAAGTTCAAAACAGATCGATAAAGTTAGGTTTTAGTAACCAGCTAGAAAGAGAAAAGTTAGCTACTACAAGTGTAGTACCATCTACTAGTAACTGGCTACTTAGAAAGAGAAAAGTTAGTTTTTAGTAACCAGCTACTAGTAACTGGCTACTTAGAAAGAGAAAAGTTAGCTTCTAGCAACCAGCTACTAGCTACTTGGAATGAGAAAAGTTAGCTTTTAATAACCAGCTACTAGTAACTGGCTACTTAGAAAGAGAAAAGTTGGCTACTAGTAACTGGCTACTTAGAAAAATAAAGTTAGCTACTAGTAACCAGCTTCTAGTAACTGGCTACTTAGAAAGAGAAAAGTTAGCTTCTAATAACCAGCTACTAGTAACTAGCTACTTAGAAAAAGAAAAGTTGGCTACTAGTAGTCAGCTGCTTGAAACTGGAAAAGTTAGTTACCGATACTAGTGGCCAGCTACTATTAACCAGTTACTTAATGTGAGAAAAGCTAGCTACTAGTAGCCAGCTACTACAAGGCTATAACTACGGATACCCAGATACAATAAACAGGTTACATGTTTGAATATAATTATCTATTTAGATGGCGAGGAGTCATTTTCATATCAGAATATGCTTTGAAATTCCAAACATCATGCTTGATTTTGCCAGCTACTTAACCTATCTTAAGCTTTTCAAAGGAAATTTGAAGGTTGCGGGCTTTTCCCCATCACAATTGATAAATAGCTGATATCACACTAGGGATGATATATGAAAAGTGATGATATATTAGAAATTACTCCTTTTCGTGTATATAACCCTGAATTAATCATTTCGTTAATGTAAACATAAATTTCTTTCTTGAAAACTATACGTAGATGAATAAATGAATTATTTTCTCCATATCAACGATAAGCTCTATTGCAGATTAATCTCGTGAGGATTCGGGTTCGAATAGGTCCTCAGTACCCCTTGCTTGTCGTAAGAGGCGACTAAATGGGCAGTCCTTCGGAGGAGACCGCAAAAACCGAGACCCCGTGTCACAGCAAGTGTGGCACGATAAAAAAATCCCTCCCTGCTCAAAGGCCGTAAGTGCCGAACATAGACCTAAAGTTTGCAGCCCTTCACCGGGAATGGTAACGTCTCCATATGAGTGAAAATTCTAGAGTGGGATTTAAAATGTAGTTTACCCTGAATTTCTATACAGTGAGTACCCACCTAGTTTAAGTTTATTCTGATATGAAAATAATTACTCGGCATCTAAATAAATCCGATAGTCATAATCAAACCCAGAGAGCCATTTAATGTAACTGGCTATCAGTAGTGGCCTTTATTCTTTGTAGTAGCTGGCTACTAGTAGCTAACTTTTCCAGTTCCAAGTAGCTGGCTACTATTAGCTAACTTTTCCAGTTTCAACTAGCTGACTACTAGTAGCCGACTTTTCTTTGTTTAGGGAGCCAGTTACTATGGTAGCTAATTTGACCGATCTGTTAAAAACATATCTAAAGAGATTCTGGAATCACCAATCCTTCCTTCATTCATAACGGGCAACTAGTTAATCCTAATCCAATCAATCCCTGTATCTCTAACGCATGAATTGAAAATGAATTTAACTGACAGGTAAGTATTCATATGTAATAGTATATGGTTATGTTAATATTTGATTTTGAAGATTTAGAAAATGAAAACATGACCCATTTCAGCTTTAGTATGTAAACATAGCATTATACACTTATAGGGTTGGGTGTTTAGCCCGTGAAATGGAATTAAGTTCGATTTTAAAATACTGTAGTTTCTTCTCAGTAAACATACGTTCTGTCAGACCAAGCCGATCTGGGGTCACCTTAGTTGCGTACATTCAGTTCAGCACCATTCCTGGAATCTATTATCCGAATCAAAGCCTTTTAAAAGCAACACACATAGCCATTAAAAAAATATACATTCTTGTTTGCAGAAAAATAAAAGAACATCCAAGTTCTAAATCTTATACAATCTGTTATCGAGAATTGAAGTTTGTTTAATTTCCCTTGGTCATCACGCACAGCGCGCATGAATATCTTGGACTTCGAAGTGGGCCTCTTCACATCCTCGTTTTATCTTTAATAACACATGTCCCAGAAAACGTTCTCCAAATAATATAACCCAAAAGTTAGTTAACATTTATAGCACCATTACATATTTCTTTTATTACCCAATCTACTATATGAATTGATATTACTTATTATTCTTATTTTGAAAATTATGAGCATCATATAAACAGATATGTTCGTTTTACAAAATGTTAGTAAAACATATATTCACATATTTTTTTATATATAGGTAAAATGAGCATCACACGCTAGGCACTATAAGGACTAGTTCATTGTTAATTAGAGGGGTTAGGGGTTAATGCACTTTTAATGAATGCACAAATTTAGGGAAAATAAATCAATATTAAATACCAATATTTAAAACATAGCAAAATTACTTATAATACGATATCAATTTTTTTAAAAATTTCTTTTTGGAATATTTGAAAAGGTTCAAGTCCCAAGGGTATATTCTGTATCATTAAGTTTTAACCAAAAACCAGTAGGAGTAAAAAAAAAATCGGTCTTGATCAATAAAGTTCCAAAGCATAGTAAAAAGTAGCATAACATAATGAAAATCGGCATGGAATAATGAAGATTAGCAGATCAGAGGGAACATTACCATATTCACCCTGAACAGCACAATACAAGGGACATTGGGAATCTTGGACGGTTGATTATGGAATTAGAACATGATTTCTGAAAACGCCCAATTCTAAAATAATAGTACACAAAGGAACGCTCTATCAACCATTTCACTGCATTTTAAAGAATGACTATAAATACAAATGAATTTGGTGTTAATACTTATGGCTTTAGTCCAAGAAATATATTTTTATATCTAGGACAATGAACTATTTTACACACCAAAATGGAAGAATTAGAAGTAAACAGTATTACACACTAAGTTCAATACAATATGATTAAAAAAAGTCTTTTATATGCTTTTAAAAACACGTTTAATTTAACACTACATAATCTTATAAAGTAAACTCACTAATACAGTAATAGTTTAGATTAATGAAGAGGACAGTATCTTCTAATATGCTGACTGTCTATAAATTGCTTGTTGATTAGGAAATGCATATAAGCTGCTTATTCTGAATATGAAGACACGAGTTGCCAGTTTTTCAGTAACGTGAATGTTGTTGTTTTGTATTGCACCGATAAATAAAGTTCTAATAAGACAAAGGCTTCTTAAATGATGGGTGCATTTCCAAAATTATGAACATGGCGTTTTCAGAAAAAGGGCGTGCGCAGAAATGAAACCTTGGGAAGTTCAGTTCTACACAACCTACCAGAAAAAACAACAACCCTGCAACCAAAGGAACCTGAAATCGAACAGTCCAGACTGTCTGCATTGGCTCTAAAACTACTTATACCCTTTGCTTCTAATACAAATTCTATTGGGATGTTATAAATGGAATTAGAAAGAACACATTCCCGTAGAATTTGCACCAACATCAAAGTTAAAATCTATCATTGACACAAACAAACATATGCAGCTGTGTTTTAACTTTTATTAAACTTACCTATCAATAATGACGTTCAAAATTATGAAACGTGCAGAATTACTTCAAAGTACCAGCTGTTATCTAAACGCCTTTATTTAAGTACCAGAGGAATAAAAAATCTATCCAGGTCGATAAAGTTTCAAAAGCTAACAGACAAAGCACACTCTTGTGGATAACAGATGTCGAACCTGTCAGTAAGCGTCAGTAATTATAATACTTCCTACTTTTGAACTGACGTCATCTAAGCTGAGACATCTGCTATACAAATGAGTAAGACAGGTGAACAAGACAGCAAGGAACTTGATCACTGGTACATGGGGTACAAACAAATATTATGTATATATATGGTAAGGGTAACAAAATGTACAAGTATGTATTGAAAAATGAGTAAACATATAGTTAGATGTAAATACATTAGTTCAGGAATAGCAGGCAGCACTAAACATTCAGCTAGGGAGTTCTCAATCTATTCATTTAATCACCCTGTCATTGTTTTAAAAGAGAAGAAACTGAGTAAGTTAATTTTCTCTCTCTTGTGCTCTCGCCTGTTCCTTCGCCCTTGTGTTTTCTCGCCTGCTCCTTCGCCCTCGTATTTTCGCCTGGTCCATCGCCCTCGTATTTTCAACTGCTCCATCACCCTCGTATTTTCGCCTGCTCCTTCGCCCTCGTATTTTCGCCTGCTCCTTCCTATTCTCGTCTGTTCCTAGGTCTTCGTGTTTTTGCCTACTCATTTGCTTTGCTCACTCGCCCCCTTGCGTTGTCCTGAAGGCGAGTGAGTGAACTCGTGACCTCAACAGAACACCTTATATTCCTCCTCTGTTCTATTGAATCCACGACTTCCTTGACTTCTATCATATGGCCAACCCTACTGACTCCATCACAAAGAAAGAATGATAGCACGACTTTTCTATTTAGCTAACGTATCAAGACAACACAATCATTGAAGTATTTGCTGTCTGGCCTTAAGCATGGCGTGAATAATAAACTGTCATATACTTCATCAACTTTGGCTGCGTAATTTGTCAATTCAAAAAACTCATGAACTGGTAATTTTCATTCCTTGGTAATTCATAATTATGATTATGCTGTTCAAAATCTATAAATATACATACTTTCAAAATACTTAAATATCCCGAGGAGCCGTTATCAAAAGATCTTCACTGTATGTTAAGTGAATAGCAAAGTGTCAATGGATTTGTAGGTGAAGGTCCGTTGTATTGACTGCTTTTTAAAATATTTCACCTACACGCAGTGAAAATCAGCGAGGTGCACCCCTATCTAAATTTAAAGAATAGTAATATTTCTGAAATTTGGTATCTTTTAAAAAATATATTTGTATGATTTATCTTTTTCTGTGACACTTTTATTGATTTAGAAAATATGTTAACAAATAACGCTTTTAATTAACTTAGATATCTTTTAAGTTAAAAAATAAAGGACGTCTGCCCGAGTCTTGTTTTCATATTTCATGAATAATTCGTATCATGCATCAATTCACAGCGAAATTTGGACTTGTTTTTTTTTTGCACACGAAACACACAAGTCTATATTATTTCTGAAAAAGCCCCCCTCCCATCATATGATATAATGAAGAGCTTATACATAATGTATCACCTTTTCGATTATGAAATTATACTTCATATGAGATACTTTCACGAACCATTAAATTAAATTTCAGTGTAGAGATCCACCTTAACCTTCTTGCTGTGTATTCAATTCAATTTTGAAATTTATTTTGACTGCAAATGGTATGCGTTTCCAGTTGAATAGGTTAAATTTACTTTCGGGGGAGGCACCTATTGCCATGACATCGCGTTTCTGTGTATGACTTATGATTCAGTCGTACACCCACATCTACCTGAACTTTTGCAATTAGACATACTATTTGATTCTGAGAGAAATGAGTGCTAATTTAACTACATATTCTCATAATCTGATGCGAAAACGAATGTCCTCTACGTTTATTGAATGACTGGAGTGATCACTGAAGACCCGAAGTGCTTGTTTTATTATTAATGTCATGTATCACCATATACACTGTACCGATATACTGCAACTTGAAACCTGTTTTATAGAATATCAAGATTACCGTGAACATATTACCATAATAATACTTTTAAAAGTCTTTAGGACAGTTCCAGCGGAATGGATGATTCAAAATCACCAACCCAAACTGATGCACGGGAGACAACTCTAAAATTCATTGAGACCTACATGATTGGTGTTTCGGTGAACAGTTGTATTCATGTCATTCATGACGTTTAGCTGTAGTGCTCGAGGACCAGAAGGACTCGTCAAATAAAAATGGTGTCTGTCCAAAAGAGTTTATGTTACGTAGAAATGTCAGTCGTTAAAAAGACAAGGAAAACTTATTTTACCGTAAAATAGTCAGTCGTCTAAAATTCATTTATGAAGCTCATTTCCGGTGTCGTATTTTGGGTGTGTGCTCATCTATCTCAATAATCTCGGCATTCGCGTGCTACTTGCATTGAGATTTCATCACAGGCCATTGCTTTCCCCTGGGCGCTACGCATATTCTCTACACAGCCCACACAGTTAGGTTACTAAGACACTTTCACTCCAACTTCGCTTGATAGCATACCGATTCGTGCGTCTCTTCCCAAAATGAATGGCACCACCCGATAGAGCATGAAATTTCCTGTCGATTGAGTGTTTCAAGTACGAAATTCCACCAAACCTAAAGAAAATACGATCAATCAAAGAAACCCACCCGATTCCTCCTAGTTACCATTGTTCGCCCATCTAAGAGACGACTGTGACGTCACAAGAGAAAAACTGCATTGTTGTCACTGATTTTCCATTAAACGCCTAAAACTCATTTATCAAGCGATTTTTACGCGGTTTTCGGTGATGGCATCGGTTAGCAGGCCTCTGGGCACCGGGCGAATCCATTTTGATCTCTTTGTGACTTGAAATGGCGTTAAAATTAAGGCGCCGATTTTAGCTCATTTCCGGTGTCGTCTTTTGGGGTGTGCTCATCTATCTCAATAATCTCAGCATTCGCGTGCTACTTGCATTGAGATTTCATCCCAGTCACCTACGACCATGCATATCACACACGCCCCATGCCCCTTGTTACAGGCCACTGCTTTCCCCTGGGCGCTACGCATATTTTCTACACAGCCCACACAGTTAGGTTACTAAGACACTTTAACTCCAACTTCGCTTGATAGCATACCGATTCGTGCGTCTCTTCCCAAAATGAATGGCACCACCCGATAGAGCATGAAATTTCCTGTCGATTGAGTGTTTCAAGTACGAAATTCCACCAAAACTAAAGAAAATACGATCAATCAAAGAAACCCACCCGATTCCTCCTAGTTACCATTGTTCGCCCATCTAAGAGACGACTGTGACGTCACAAGAGAAAAACTGCATTGTTGTCACTGATTTTCCATTAAACGCCTAAAACTCATTTATCAAGCGATTTTTACGCGGTTTTCGGTGATGGCATCGGTTAGCAGGCCTCTGGGCACCGGGCGAATCCATTTTGATCTCTTTGTGACTTGAAATGGCGTTAAAATTAAGGCGCCGATTTTAGCTCATTTCCGGTGTCGTCTTTTGGGGTGTGCTCATCTATCTCAATAATCTCAGCATTCGCGTGCTACTTGCATTGAGATTTCATCCCAGTCACCTACGACCATGCATATCACACACGCCCCATGCCCCTTTTCACAGGCCACTGCTTTCCCCTGGGCGCTACGCATATTCTCTACACAGCCCACACAGTTAGGTTACTAAGACACTTTCACTCCAACTTCGCTTGATAGCATACCGATTCGTGCGTCTCTTCCCAAAATGAATGGCACCACCCGATAGAGATGAAATTTCCTGTCGATTCAGTGTTTCAAGTACGAAATTCCACCAAAACTAAAGAAAATACGATCAATCAAAGAACCCCACCCGAAGAGACGACTGTGACATCACAATAGGAAAACTCCACACATATCACACACGCCACATGCCCGTTTTTACAGGCCACTGCTTTCCAATGCAATACCGATCAACAGCAAATAACATTTTCAATTTTCATAAAGTTCTTTTTTTAATTGAAGAAATTAGAACGTCTATATGATTCGTTTAGGTATTTTTTGTTAGATATTCATATTATGTATCAAATCTCAGCAAAATTTGAACTCTAGAATACCTGATTTGAAAAAAGAATTACGTTTTAATCATCCCAGGATAAAAAATAAATTCATATAAAACACAGCCTTTTGATGATGAAATTATTCTTCATTAGGTGTTTCAACGAGCCATTAAATAAAAATTTAGTGTAATGAGTTACCTTAAAGGCCATAAGCGCTAAGCATAGGCCATAATTTTGCAGCCCCTCACCGGTATATGGTGACGTCTCAATATGAGTGAAAAATTCTCGAGAGGGATGTTAATTAATATACATTGTACAATCAATCAAAGAGCATAGAAGGTGAGGCGAAACCGACAATTTGTCAATAACCGATAAATCAAGAATAATATTGGCCAGAATAATGCTGAAAAGGTATAAAAATCATGTTGGTTTGTCACAAAAACAACTGCATTTGTACGTATAAAAATATTTATTATAAATAAAGAATCATTTGTTCGACAATACCGATCAACAGCAATCAACGTACATACGGAATCAATGAAATGTACAATCTCCTCTAAAAACATCCTCAATCTGAGCAGGCTTTGGTATTTGGTATCTTAAAACTGGGACGACCTCACTTTTGAGTTTGGGATAACTTTTTACTGATAATTATACATACTCGTAGCTAAGGGGATTCATGGGGTTCGTACGAACCCTTATTGAAGACATTTTAAGCACTTTTGAAATAGATATTTTCTCATACAAAAGACCGATTAGAACTATTTCAGTGAAATTTGAATAATTCACAAAAAAATATTTTGAAAGGGATCAAAGAATGTCTCTGAATTTCTAGTTTTTCATCAATAGCTCCTTAGCTTCTAGGGAATTGGGGTAGCCCCAGACTCCCAAGAGTGACAGCAGTTAGTCCCCACTCACCCTATAGAAATTCCTGGCTATGGCTATACTGTTCCTTTTATAAAAGTGAGCTTGATATTTAAATATAATGTAAACGTCGCCTACAACAGTATGAATGTCTATATATAGTATAAAGGGAAACATAATTGGCATCCGAACGTCACTTGGAATTCTAATAATACGCTTTTAAACGATATATGAGCTTTATTTCACCCTATTGGGAAAACTGTTTTACAGTAAATCTTTTCCTCTGAACTGCGAACAGCTGTTTTTTCTCATAACTTTGTATTCTCCGGATAACCCGTATATCCTTGATTGTTAAAACCAGCCGTCAGTTGTTCGTATGCTGGAGGTTTTTCCGGATCAACGACTTTCTCTATTGCTAAAACTTGAGCGTCTTCCGGTTCCCTGTATTTATAATAGTATGCCACAAAGAAGAAGACGAACGTGTTCACAGCCATTAATGCGGCCATCATGAAAAACAAGTACTCAGTCTTCCCATTATTCATTTCCTCAGGAAACCAGGCATCTGAAATTTAGATATTTTTTGTATTAAAATATCGAACACGGTGGTCTTATCCTATTGCATTATATAAGGATAATACACGCCATGAGAAAATGAGAATAAATGTTTGCGTCTTGCTCTTGAGCACCAGAATTGTGTAGATTACCTTTGCCTTAAACAGCTTCCAAGGATTTCTATATTCCTTCATCATAATTTATTACCGATACACACGTATATGAATTGCAAGTGAATGAATGTGCATGTTTTACTGAGAAATTGGTATTCATACAGGGCTGAAGGGTACTATCAATTGTTATCAGACGCGTACATGTAGCTG
>NC_079167.1:55951200-56076200 GCF_947568905.1 Ostrea edulis
TACTTTACTTGTGTAAATACTCTATGTTTGATCGGGTGTACTTTACCTGAATAACTACTCTATGTTTGATCGGGTGTACTTTACCTGAATAACTACTCTATGTTTGATCGGGTGTACTTTACCTGTATAACTACTCTATGTTTGATCGGGTGTACTTTACCTGAATAACTACTCTATCTTTGATCGGGTGTACATTACCTGTGTAAATACTCTATGTTTGATCTGGTGCACTTTACCTGTATAGCTACTCTATGTTTGATCGGGTGCACTTTACCTGTATAAATACTCTATGTTTGATCGGGTGTACTTTACCTGTGTAAATACTCTATGTTTGATCGGGTGCACTTTACCTGTATAACTACTCTATGTTTGATCGGGTGTACTTTACCTGTATAAATACTCTATGTTTGATCGGGTGTACTTTACCTGTATAAATACTCTGTGTTTGATCGGGTGTACTTTACCTGTGTAAATACTCTATGTTTGATCGGGTGCACTTTACCTGAAAAACTACTCTATGTTTGATCGGGTGTACTTTACCTGTATAAATACTCTATGTTTGATCGGGTGTACTTTACCTGTATAAATACTCTATGTTTGACTTTACCTGTATAACTACTCTATGTTTGATCGGGTGTACTTTACCTGTATAAATACTCTATGTTTGATCGGGTGTACTTTACCTGTATAAATACTCTATGTTTGATCGGGTGTACTTTACCTGTATAACTACTCTATGTTTGATCAGGTGTACTTTACCTGTGTAAATACTCCATGTTTGATCGGGTGTACTTTACCTGTATAAATACTCTGTGTTTGATTGGGTGTACTTTATCTGAATAACTACTCTATGTTTGACTTTACCTGTATAACTACTCTATGTTTGATCGGGTGTACTTTACTTGTGTAAATACTCTATGTTTGATCGGGTGTACTTTACCTGAATAACTACTCTATGTTTGATCGGGTGTACTTTACCTGAATAACTACTCTATGTTTGATCGGGTGTACTTTACCTGAATAACTACTCTATGTTTGATCGGGTGTACTTTACCTGTGTAAATACTCTATGTTTGATCGGGTGTACTTTACCTGTATAAATACTCTATGTTTGATCGGGTGTACTTTACCTGAATAACTACTCTATCTTTGATCGGGTGTACATTACCTGTGTAAATACTCTATGTTTGATCTGGTGCACTTTACCTGTATAGCTACTCTATGTTTGATCGGGTGCACTTTACCTGTATAAATACTCTATGTTTGATCGGGTGTACTTTACCTGTATAAATACTCTATGTTTGATCGGGTGTACTTTACCTGTATAAATACTCTATGTTTGATCGGGTGTACTTTACCTGTGTAAATACTCTATGTTTGATCGGGTGTACTTTACCTGTGTAAATACTCTATGTTTGATCGGGTGTACTTTATCTGTGTAAATACTCTATGTTTGATCGGGTGTACTTTACCTGTGTAAATACTCTATGTTTGATCGGGTGTACTTTACCTGTGTAAATACTCTATGTTTGATCGGGTGTACTTTACCTGAATAACTACTCTATGTTTGATCGGGTGTACTTTACCTGTGTGAATACTCTATGTTTGATTGGGTGTACTTTACCTGAATAAATACTCTATGTTTGATCGGGTGTACTTTACCTGTATAACTACTCTATGTTTGATCGTGTGTACTTTACCTGTGTAAATACTCTATGTTTGATCGGGTGTACTTTATCTGTGTAAATACTCTATGTTTGATCGGGTGTACTTTACCTGTGTAAATACTCTATGTTTGATCGGGTGTACTTTACCTGTGTAAATACTCTATGTTTGATCGGGTGTACTTTACCTGAATAACTACTCTATGTTTGATCGGGTGTACTTTACCTGTGTGAATACTCTATGTTTGATCGGGTGTACTTTACCTGAATAAATACTTTATGTTTGATCGGGTGTACTTTACCTGTATAACTAATCTATGTTTGATCGTGTGTACTTTACCTGTGTAAATACTCTATGTTTGATCGGGTGTACTTTACCTGTGTAAATACTCTATGTTTGATCGGGTGTACTTTACCTGAATAACTACTCTATGTTTGATCGGGTGTACTTTACCTGTGTGAATACTCTATGTTTGATCGGGTGTACTTTACCTGAATAAATACTTTATGTTTGATCGGGTGTACTTTACCTGTATAACTAATCTATGTTTGATCGTGTGTACTTTACCTGTGTAAATACTCTATGTTTGATCGGGTGTACATTTCTATGCAATACGCTTGGTTTTCCAGAATAAATTTCTTCATGTACAGGTATTTTGCGAAAATGTGCATTATACATGTAAAATGACGAGCTACATCAAATTATGACGATGAAAATAATGAATATACAATGTAGAAGTGTCACCAAGTAATAAATAAGTATCATATCAAGATTTCATATGTAAACTTTCCATGCAAGACTTTCTTTATTTTGTCAAAATACGTATACAGTTTGGAAAAACAAGCATCTGATATATCAAAATCGTTGATTTAAAAACTCAAGTGAATTTCGCTACGCTATGTACAGATTAGAATGCCTATTATTCTTATATATGCCTTTGCCAAAATTCGATTTTCTGATTTAATCTTATTTCTTATCATATATTTTAAACCCACCAGGTGTATCCGTTCCTGTTGCTTCTTTGACAATCTCCAAAATAGCCTCAGACACGTAATTACCTAACCCTGACGTCATCAAGAATAGTCCCATAACGAGACCCTGCATAAATGATGGTGCTTGGGAATAGGCGAATTCCAGGCCTAAAAAATGCAAAACTGGACGATTAAGCTTGCGAAAATTACCTAAATAAACTTTTGATAAAAAATCAAATAGTCATAAAAGATGTGTTAAAGCAAGTATCTTCTATATCAATAACCGATACATAATGCATCAATCGTGGCATTTTTTCCACCTTTAACAGATCTGTCCATCTTACCAGAAACACTGGCAAACACCTCACTGGCGCCCACTAGAGCAAATTCTGGAACTTGGGCAAATATAGAAATGCTAGAAGCATTAAATTTGTCTGACGATAACTCTTGTACAATATATCCATTGTTTTCAATGTCCTTCTTGCGGTATATTTCTAAAATTCCTGCCACAAGTACGGAGAGCGCCGATAAAATGAACCCGAAACCTAAAATAAAAGCCAAAAGCGTCGATAAACCGTGGGTACAATGGCATCAATTGTGTTTGCATGTAGTCCAAACAAATTTAGGAAAAAATTTAGTTTGCAGATGGACATTGTTTCTTTAAAAAGGGTTCAGCTGAAAACGTTAGTACATTAGTTGTTTGCAATGGGGATACTAACCTAACGTTAGTACATTAGTTGTTTGGAATGGGGATACTAACCTATTCTTTGTAAATGTGTCGGACTCCTATTATATTTAGCCATAAGTGGATAGATAAGTTTGTCCATGATGGGGATAAGAATTAAAATGATTATAGTATTGAACACATTCAACACCGCGATCGGCATCGTCACACTGCCTATTTTTGCGTCCATTCGTTCACCTTGTAGAAAGAAAGTCGACTGCATCTGCAACAGAGAAATATAATCTATTATTGTATACTATTTTAAGTAAGAAAGCATATGAGGCAGCTATGGAAGTTTAACCCATAATTTGGGTAAATACATCAAGACCTGGATACAACTTTATTATTTTCCATGTTCTTTACACTGAAAATCCCGACACCCATTTATCCCGATACAAAATCTATCTCCCTGTGCATTTCGGATCAGACATGTATCACTGTATGATATTCGGCGATAATGAAGCATTGTATTTAAAATAAGTCAGTTTTTGCTAAGATTCATATATATGAAGTCTGTACAAGTAATAGTTTACCTGTGAATATATGGCCCAGTACATGATAATTAATAAGAACACCGGCAGAACTCGGAGTACAGCGATCACCCCAGACACGAATTCGTCTGTGTATTTCCCTCCATTAGATTTTCGGGCTTTGTCGAATTTTCTGCATCCCGCCTGGCAGCACACGCCCAAGGAGTCTACGATTATACTACCTACAAAATAAAACGGTCATCATCATATAAACGTTTTTGAGTCAATTCACATCTATTTCAATTTCCTTTGTACCTTATATATTGTACATGAGCACACCTAATTATACATCTACTTTGTATCTTTTAAGTGTCCATTGCCAATAAAATATTCAGAAACAGTTCTAGTGTGTGACAATTGCATTTAGTATTAAAAGCCACAAAGAGGTGTTCCGAGTCAAAAAATACTTATCTAAGTGTTACCTTCGGAGCTCAAAGGTCGAAATGGGGTTTCATTGGACAACTAAATGAAGCTCTACTACGGTTATTGGAGAGATCAAAGAAATGCCGCGTCCATTATTCTTCAATATATACCGAATAAACAATAGATTATCAAAAAGTGTTACATTTCAAACTTCCAAAGGAAAAATAAATAATATATGAATTTAAAATGTAATACATGTATTTTATGTCAAATGCACCGTTCTTAGAAGACTGGCGAATTTCTAGCCATTTTATGAAAAATTGCAGATCACACAAGTAAATACGATTTTTGATATGTTAAGATGCAAATATTATTACTACTATGCAAATATTTGATAATATCAAAAGACATGTTTGTAAAACATATATGCCTCATCCTTTGGTGCAAAATTGATTGCAACATCTTTCTGTCATAATGAACATCTTATAATTCAATAATTTACATACTTTACTCTAAGTGACATTTTATAGGTATTCTTAACAGGTTGATTTGAACATATTACACATACAACAGGTTTGAATACACGTTCTAACAACTTACGAGGTTCTCGCCTTCAATGCGATTATCAATGAAGTAGAATGAAAATGAAAATTCCGAAACCTTAATGCATATCTTCAGGACACCATCAATCATCTTCCTAAAGATGATTTGGCTATTGTGTAAAATGTATGAGGAATTCGGAGAACCAAGATTTTTTTTAGATAAAACATTGTTTTGATCCCATTTTGACCCCAGTGTTAAATTGAAAATCCCGAAACCTTATTGCACATCTACAGGACAACACCTATCATATTCCAAATGATTGAATGATGACTGCCTAAAATAAAACAGTACTTTGAGGAAGAGGAAAGTGTGATAGACGGACGGACCATGATACCACCTGTAGTCAAGATAACCTTGGCGTCTACAGTTTGATACGGTCTTTACAAGAATAGTATGCGTAATGGAACAGTGCCCTTTACGTTTACCAGACGATAGTTGGTAATTAGTACCAGGAAACATTCTGATGTTATAAGCAACATTTGTGTCCAGTATACGCATCTCACATCTCTGTTGTAAAGATATGACTTGGACAAGAATTAGTACTTCTTGTTATAAGTGACCTGAAAAACATCTTTTCCTAATCAAGTAGACATTATTCAAATGACCTTGGGATGTTGATATTGGTAACATACTTAGCATATAGTCGTGACAGAATATACAGAAAAAACGTAATGGTATACTAGTAGTATCCAAAAGTAAAAAAAAAATAGAATAGAAAATCTGTAGACAAAGAGTATCTACGGACAAATGGACGGAAACGGTGATTCCACTATGCCCCAAGCTTTGTGATAAACTGATTTCCTACCTCCAGGTGGAGTTTGCTTGTAATTGGATTTCGCAGCTACAAAAATGATGAGCGCCAATATCATGGATATGAAGGGGATGAGGTAGCCCAAACTGAAGCTGATGTTCTGCTGTATGTAAGCAACACCAAGGAACGCCACAAAGGAACCAGCGTTTATGAACCAGTAAAACCTTCAACAAAGGAGTCAAAAACAAGTCAGATATACGAATTTCCCACAATTCGTCAAATTCCTAATTAATAAGAATGTTCTACAAAGTTAATCATACCAGTTGAAAAAAGATTGAACTGCTTCTGGTCCCAAGTCCTCCACTTGTTGTGCACCAAAGGGTCCGACATTTGCTTTTATACCACCAGTTCCTATGGCAACAAAGACTAATCCCGTAAAATAGTATATTCTGCGCATTTCCTATAAAAAGGAAAAGAAATCATGAATTTCTAGCAATTAACGACAGAGTATCCCTACTTGTTTTACTCTTTCACAAGGTTTTAACTATGAAATCAATTATAATTTATAATTCCTAGAATCATATCTACTTCTTTGCCCTGTTATTACTAAAATATGAATACGAATATTATACTGACTTGTTACTATAATTTCTAGAATCATGATAGTGCATTGGGGAGTCACTTGATTCAACTTGAATATAAGCCACATTCTTCCTTTACATAAAACTTTTACGGAAGATCTGTGCTGAACTTTACTTTTGATTTTCAAGTTTAAATGCAAAAGATCGAGGCCATTGAAAAGAAAATTATGAAACTCCTGATGCACAAGGTGTTGAGGTGTACTTATATATGCTAGTAGTATCACTATGCATGAATGCAACTTTTGCACATGGACCAGGGTTCCGAACTTCCTACTATCATTCGGGGAAATGTGTCCACGTTGTGTCCTGTCACTTGAATACTGCAATCGAATCATCGCTCAGCCATTTCTGTCACGTCGAGTTTTGACGGAGAAGTCTGACCAATGTCGCGATTATTACTGTCTTCCATGGAAGACGGTATACATATTGAAATTTCTTTCTGTCTCCGGACTATCTATTTCCTTTCGATATATAGTGATTAGTGGAAAATACATGTGAACATTTTCAATATTTTCATTGGTTGAAATGCTGTTCTTTACAAGGGGGGTAATTTGATGTGGATCTAATTTACCTACAACTTCACCAAAAAAAATGAGAAAACGAAAAAGCAAAAGCAATCTCGTCTAACGTTATTGACTCTTTGAATTGTAAAAAATTATATGTTTACACTGGATGTGACGGACATTTTAATTATCCAAGCCAGTTTTACGAGCATTTCTCTATTTTGATATACTTTTAAATTACATCATGATTTCTTTTTTGCATTGTAAAAACTTTTATAGCTCCTCGCCTCTTCCATTTACAGTCAGGTCGTATAAGTTTTAAGGTCAAATATCTTTTTCATACTAAATTTTCATAATCCCACGTTATTGTGAACGGTATATGAATTTTTAGGTGACAATATCTATGCCTGAAAGACTCGCTGCCTTTAAAAAATGCATTCACGCACACGCATGTACTAAAAGGTAATGGAATTTGTTTTTATATGTGTATATTTTGCAATAACTTCCATTATTATATAGGTAATAAATAGTCTATTATAAAATCTGCGTAAAATCTAGAGAATGTTAGCGTTCAATATCCTGAGAATTCATTGAACGCTAACTTTGCATTGCGTAAATTGTGTGCACTCGAAGCATTCCGAGTATGAGCGTTCAGTATTGACGTTACCGTAACGACGCAAACAAGCCAAAATGGCAAACGACGGTCCTCCGAATCTGACAGAGCCGATATTTGATATCATATTCATGTTTTACTGTATATAAATTATGATATCCCCATTCACAAAATCAGTTTGCTTCATGCATTAATGACGGGTTTAATATTGAACTGTTAAGAAATGCATGCTGATATTGCACACCTTCAATAACCCTATAGTACCTATGCATTCATATAGTTCAATGTATAGTATGCCTCTTTAATATTTCCTTAAAAGATTGTTCGTAAGGACGGAAATCTTTTTTAAAAAGCTGGACTTGTATATTGCAATGACTAACCGTTGACAGATCGTACGAGGCGCCATCGCCGTCATTTCCAAACCATTCCTCGTAATTCATCGCTGATGCAGGTAACAAAAACAACCCTAAAATGTAGAGATGACTGATTAAGTGGTATGTTATATAGCAATCTGATTAAAATCACTCCTCGATCCGCTCGTGTAGCGAAAAAAAAGAGGAGCGGATTTCCTTCTTTTCCTTTCAATGCCCAAAGTGACATCTGAAGTTCTGTACATGTTATTTCAATCATTCCTAAAGCCATCGTTTGAACATTTGGCGAACGAACACCGGAACAGTCAAGTAAATTTCGAATTCTCAAAACTAACTAGATTGGATATATTATTGAACATAGATGTCAACGCCAATCTACATTTATTAACAAAACTTTTTGACAAATGAGATGACTTTAGCTTCTCCATCGTCAACTACCCGTATTTGTGTAGCAATATTCCATTATCATGCATATGGTGTTTATGTCTATCAACTGATTACAACTCGATTGAAGTCAGCATTTCGCAAATTCTAAGGTCGTTATTACGATCTAGTTCGTCAATACAACCTCGCATTGGGTCAAATGCTGTCTGACGTGTTTCATACCGATTGTTAAGCCGTTCTTGGCACACTGATTTTGACTGCGGATAATTCCGTTTACCTGATCAGGATATGGGGCTCACGGCGGGTGTGACCGGTCAACAGGGGATGCTTACTCCTCCTAGGCACCTGATCCCACCTCTGGTGTGTCCAGGGGTCCGTGTTTGCCCAACTATCTATTTTGTATTGCTTGTAGGAGTTATGAGATTGATCACTGTTCGTTATCTTCACCTTGCATTGAGACGTCACCAGCTGTAGGTCAAGTACCACAACTTTAGGCATATGCTTAGCGCTCAAAGCCGTAACAGTGATGTCCTTTAACGTGCTAACATCCATCGCGACACCGGACTTCCGACATATCCGAAAGACTCGTAATTCTCACTTCTAATGCCGAGTGTTTGGCTAAGGAGCAATCACTTAGGTGTGACGTGGGTTTTTTCTTACTTTTTGTGTAAAGTGTGCACTTTTAACCTATTTAGCTGCGGTAAAATGGCTGAAATATTGGCAAAACGGCGTAAAACAGCAATCAATCAATCATATTTAGGTGCAACAATATGTACATGTACACATAAAAGCGACAAAATTGATACGCCATACATTTCGTCATGTGCACGCCGTAAAAACGAAACTTCGCAGTAGTGATGCAGGGTGAATGTTGTTTGAACACTTTTGAGTAACTTGCGAAGTAGCTGAGGCGTATAAAGCACAACATCGACGTGACCACGGCGTTCTTTTTGTATTCACTGCGTATAGTGGTGTAAGTACATGTAGAGCGTACTAAGTACGTTACATTCGTTGCCGAATCGCTGCTACTACGTATACATGTATATTGCATTTCGGAAGTACAACTGTACCAGTGGCGTTGCGAGTGTTCCCATGCTGTGCACATAAAAAAAAGTTCACCATTCTTTGCTTGTCTTCAAACGAGTACACAAATAGCTTTGCTGGATTGTTCTTGACTGTGTATGAAGACGAAGAGAGTAGAAGTAAAATAGTCCGCTAGAAGGAGGTTATATTCTGAGAAGACCATGGTGCAGTAATGCCCGTCTCTGAGAAAAACTTACATATCCAGAGTTGCTACGACTAATTTGTAGCCCTTTAATGCAGCTGACAACTGAATAATACCCCAAACACATCGTTATACTAATATTGGAGACAGTAAATGGATAACATATTTATAAAACCACTTCATTACCTAAGATGTACACCAGTCCAGATCCTAAAATCGTGTTGTATTTTCCCGCCATTGTATCTGCGATGTAGCCTCCGATAACAGGGATGATGAAGACAGTTCCTACAAGGTAAAGAGATCGCGTTAGTTTCTTTGGGATGTTCTTGCTTAATACGTCCTACTCCAAAATAATTCGGTATTAATAGTAGTTACACTATGTATAGATGTTTTACAGGTTATCGAGTTTTACAATGTGTGAGTAGGACCCCTACATCTGTTTTCACATACCAGTATTCACTTAAAAAACATAGTCAGGTCTGTACATGGGAGAGGCGTCCCCATTAAACCAAAATGCAGATTCAACTCGCTACATTTTTTCACTTCAAGAAAATGTAATTTTTGAAGATATTTTCTGCTTGACAGGGTATTCACCCCCTCCTCAAGCCCAGCTACCCACTAGGTTCTGTCCTGCGCCTGTTTGAGACCTACATGTAGGTGGCCCCCGAACCCACGCTTATCTTTATATCGCTCCCCTTTTCAGAAATATCCTATACTGGAGAAGGATTAGCGAGACGTCTAACCCCCACGAGTAACAGAAAGTGAACTGCCATTAAGCGTCTACTGCATTCGGTGATTTAGAAAGGGGAGATTAAAGTGCACAATGTGTATCATTACTTTTTTATGGTAAGCTCAAATAGTCCTGTATAAAGTAAATTAAACCGAAAGTAATATAGAGTAAATAATGTTAAGTTGTTATCGCAACACTTCATAACAATATTTGTCATTTAAATTTTCTTCTGATAGGACACTTTGAAATCGTGAAGAGATAGAATTAGATAGACCACGAATAACTAACCAGTGAAGTAGAGACTCACTGAAGTTGCCGTGGTAGTCTCGATATCCAGAACCGAAGTACAAAACAACAGTAAGTTGGCTGTAACGCTGTAATATGTCATCCTCTCACAGAGTTCCGTCAACAGTATGCACACTACCGGGATCATGTGTTTACCCCACCATAAAGAAACTTTCTTTTCTTCCCATCCATCGACAGGAAGCAAAGATTGTCTTTCTTCTTTCCGATCGTCCATTTTTCATTTCATTGTTTGTGTCATATGATGCGATGCATAAATGTGATTGTAATGTAGGTGTTAAGCTGGATAACAACGCTATCTATGTTTATTTTAGTAATATCATCCGTAACAAAATAAAATATCACGATAAAACAATTCATTGCTTTGTACTCTACTTGACCATTTTGTGAATTTTCTTCAAAATTTTCACTTAAGTTGCTTGAACGGACTGAGAGGTTAACGCCCTCCTATATATTGAGGGGTGTGAGTTTTGTTTTACGCCCCTTTAGAAAATGATTCTATCACTTAGAGATGTTACCAGCTGTAGGTGAAGTACCATAAATTTTGACTTATACATGGCGCTCAAGGCGGTAGCAGTGAGTGCCAACGCCTATCATGTCACAGGACCTCCGCTTTTCCTGTCCAAAAAAAAAACCCACCTATGACTTTCACTTCTTATGCCTGACATTTGTCGAAGGAACAGTCACTACCTATGTTAAAGGTCTTTACTTCGATGCGGCGCCGAGATCGAGTCAAACCTAAGACGTGACTGTTCCTTCGCCAAGCAAGTGAAAGTCACGGGCCTTTCTGATATGCCTCAAAAATGGAGGTCCAGTGTCAAACTCTACCCATAATGGATATATTTTCAGGTAAAGCGGATTTTACCCAACAAACAATAAAATTGCAAAGTAAATTAATGTAATTAAACATCAATCTCAAATGACACTGATAACAAAACCTTATTTATTGCTATGTTATAATTGATGGAAATGGTATCAAAACCTAATTCAAAACATTTTTGTAAAAAAGTGCGACTTGCCGGAGAACACCAGACTGACTGTGGCGGCTGTTGTGCTCTCCAGTTTCAGAAGTGTGGTGCAGAACAGGACAACATTGGCCGTCACACTATAGTACGTCAAGCGCTCGCACAGCTCACACATCAGAATACATCCCACAACCCTCAGCTGCTGTCTGGACATGGGCCGCTTCACTGCAGCCTCTTTCTCCTTCGCCTCCATTTCGTGCTTGTTTACCTCCTTCTTCAGTAAAGGCTGTGTTTCGTCTGGGTCCAAACTTGCCATATCAAGGGGTATGTATGTATATACCTTGTCGATAACGGTATTTCGCCTGATAAGAAATCATTATTTATTTACCTCTGTCCAAGATTCGCACTATGTAGGTATTTGGGTAAGATTAAATCTAGGACACTGTCTTTGAAAACATCAGTTTGCCTCGTAAAAATATTGGATAGAACTGTACAGTATATTAGGCGTCAAAAACGGAATTTTCAGTGAAAATTTATTTTATGTACTTCATATAAAATTGATCTCTATTAATCAATTCGTATGACAATCATTAAATTTAAAAGATAATTGAAATTTGAAGTTCACACCATCTTAAACTTTGTTTTAATCAAAACCATTAGTAATAGTTAACGGTATGTGACAAGATGAAATAGGGACATATATACTGTTATATATGTTTCTGGAGGAAGGGTGTTACTGTACTAAAAGTCTTAGACTCGAATGGGAAGTAGAGGGAAAAAATTTCAATCTAAGACATGCCATCCGTTGTTGTTAACGCTATTCCGTTAACGTAATTGAAATGGACGGGATAGCAATAAGTGGCTCATTCTGCTCGATACCAGCTTTGACCGCTTCTAGAAACGAAGAAGGACAAGACCACTATCATTTCTACTGTGGAATAAAACACAACAAAAAGCTTGCACTGTAGTGAAATGGTCATGTTTTGCTGTTCATAAAGTACCTGTGTTAAGGGTGTTTTTTTTAATTTTATTTTACAAATATCCCCTGTGTAACAAGAACCGCATTAGTCTCGTTCAATCAAACGCTCGGCTGTTTCCGTAACCTGAACGATCGAGAATCTGGTGCGACTCCGATGTGAGTTGTGGTTTCGTTTCGTTTAAATGGCGACGTCCTCGAAAACAAATGTGTATTAAAATCAGATCGAGGCATTATTTCACTGTGAAAATGTGTAGATAATCTGATTGTTCATTAATAATACAACAGAGTAAATGACGATAACAAAAGAGGAGTCATAATCAGCTATGTAGCCTACTTTCATTAATGGTGCGCGAAACAGTCTTTCTATATCCTGTTGGCAGCACTGCAAATCTTATCTGTCAACGTACTAAACATGTCAAACATTTGACCTTCAGATCTTTTAGTTTCAAAGATTAATTCATTTTTTCAGTCATTTTGGAGGTGTGTTCTTTTTAGTAAAACAGATTTAATATCAGAATATTGGTAAGTCGTTTTGACATTCCAAGTGTTTTAGCAGTCTCTACCTAGAGTTATCGTTCCCGCTACGCTCCACTTATACCTCTGTCAACGTCTAAAAAGTGTATCAAAATGTACTAAAACTAACTCAGCATATCAAACTGTAATGATAATATTTAAGCAAATCAAACACTTGTCTGAATTTTTTAAAAGCGGAAGATGGTAAATATGAGACACCTGAGCAAATTAAAAGGTTTCATATAAATATTCATTCATTCAATAATACTACAATAATCATAGATTATCAATCATTATGTATGATGCAATAGGTAAAAGTAAGTTTGGCCAAGAATCTTGACATTTATACGTTGACAGGTGTTGTAGCGTAGCGTAATACGCCCTCTGGTGAGAGATTGGTGTTTTAGTAAGTATTTACCGGACTCTCGCTCGTTGGAGTTAAAGTAAACAGTCGAACGTCTGGTTTAACGAGACAAGAACCGCGTGTCCTGAGAGAAGTTCACCAGGCCTAATATTTAACGTTCCTGGCACCATGTGACAAAATTATAGCAAAATAAGTACACCTACCCTTTTCATAAAAATCTTAAGGCTAAGATATGAAAAAAATTACAACTGCTAAAAGTGGCATGACTTCCTTGATAATAGTAAGGACATAAAATTAAATACTTCAAAATTAAGAGTGACAGGAGTGTAGCCCAACTCCTTTTACTATTTCTAACCTGAACGTAGATTAAACACGAATTGGAACTGATGATCTCTTAAATGAAATAATTAGGTAAAATTTGCCGAATTACAAAATAATTTTGTGGTAATTATGAATAGAAAAACACTTTTGTTGCAGACACCAACGGGTAAAATATATCTTCATTCTTATTTTCATATTTGCAATCATGTATTGTATGGAAGACATTCGGTGCGAGGTGAGGAAAATATTTTATTTGGCGGCCATCAACTAAGATTTTGGCGGCCGCCACATAGATATCCAGGGCCGTAAATTAACCTTCAATTTGGAGGAGGCAGGAAATTAGGCGGGGGTCTGGGGGTCTGGGCGGCCCCCAGACGCTGAGCACATTTTGTGCACACTGAACACGTTTCGTGCAAAATCCTTGATTCTAAGGCCTTCTAAGATGTTACTTGACTAACTCATTCTAAAAGAAAGATTTGGAATGCTTTTTAAGGGAGGTATCATGTTCTTAGTTATTGGAAACAACATAAATTCTAATGAACTTTAAATTTTAATTTTTTTTGGCTCAAAAGTTGGAGGAGGCAGCTGCCTCCTCCGCCTCCATGTAATTTACGGCCCTGGATATCTGGCGAGTATCGTTTATAATTATTGGCGGTTTCCAGATATTGATAAGGTGACCACCAGGTAACTGTGGCAGCTACAAGAAACTTATTCGGGGGCCGCCAGAAATTTATTTGGCAGCCACCAGATAAAATATGTTTCTCACCTGACACCAACCGGCTTCCATATTATCATACAAATATACAAGAATAATAAGTTGAATGAAATTCACTTTTAGAAATATTTTTCATGCCTTTTTATTTCACAGTTTGAGCCAAATCACTATTTACTGTTTATTTGAAATAGTTTTCTTTCCACTTCAAACATTTATTTATTAAATACACGACAATGATATCAATTCTAAAACAAATTTGAAATACAGCTTTTTATTTTACAATCATCTACAGGCATTGTAAAGATACCGGTTGTCATTTTCTTTTAAAGATATTGATAATTGTGACCATTATCATTTGCAATTTATGTAATAAAAGAACTCATCTCAATCGGTATAAGAGTTTTGAATATTTTTTCCGGAAACAAGTCAGGATGACTTCCTGTTGTGAGGGTACTTTAATTTATTCATTTAAATCCGTTCACCCTGTGATTGCTCATAAGATCACATTTTAATTTGTGTGCGATCATAGGTGAGTGGGTCAAAGGATCTAATTTTGATTAGTTTGCACACATGGCACGTGCATTTACGGAAATTAATGAGCAAATCTGTATAATACAGAGTCCATTTATCCAATACTTTATATGATACATTTGTAATATTAAAATAATCCGGTTTCTTTTCTCTTTAAACTAAACAATTTTGTTTTATGCATTATTGATACTGTAACATTAATTTACTACATATACTTTACAAAATACGTTTACTTGCACCTGGGTCATATATAATCATGGATTTCTGTTACTAGCTGTTTTCATAATCACATATTCATTTTTGTATTGAACTATAATAATAACCCTGCTCACTTTGAGTTACGAGTGGCTTCGATCTTTTTAAACTTCCTTATTCTCAATTCAAAATATTGTTAATTTTTTTTTCTTCTTCAGAAAACTGTTAATCATAATCTTAATATCGAATTTTTGCGATACATGGGGGGAAATCCTGAATATTTTTTTTTTAAATATACATGTTTTATAGGAAATTGTGCATAATACGAATAAGCGCCAATACCTGGTCATCCTCAAATTATGACCCAATCTGTTCTCCGTAGAGTAACGTACACACATGGGTAGTTTTAATCAAGGACATGAAGGGGGGGGGGGGGAGATTAGACAAAAGAATCTTCGCCTTGATTGTACATTTTTAGTTTTGGAAGAAAATATGAATACAAGTACATCATTAAAAAATAGTACACTTACCTGGATTAGAGTGAGAATAAGGTGCACCCCGAGATGTTCCTGTATTATTTTCGTGCCGGTGACAACATTCTTCCTATTATTTCGTCGATCATGTGTCTGTGTCTCATGTAGTCTCCATCATATGTTCAAACTATACTTCCTGTTATTCAAGTCATATTATTCTAATATATCATATAGCGAGTGTATTCCTTGGGAGGTTTTTTCCCAGGTCATATGATCTCTTATGAAAATCACCTATATATAGTCAATTGGGAACATTTAAATCCGAGGTCATTTTGTGGAATTCAAATATAGAAATAAACATGCGCTCTCTAGTAAATGTACTTTTCATTATTTCCTTCTTTTTACAGTGTGTTGAGTGTTTACAGTCATTACAAATGAAATAAAAATAAATGGTATGCAACACATACCAATTAATGAAGGCATTTTATTCTATAGCATGGGCCAAATTTAGCCCTCTAAAATGAATTTTTGAAAAGTAAATTGGGTTTTATTTTTATGGAGTGGATGCACATCTCTCTGATGTTAGTGATCCAAACATACGCCGTGATAATATATAAATGTACGCCTTTTCACTCATTTTAGTTTTTGATGAAAAAAGAGCACATCTTTGTGTTGTTATGTTCTAATTCAATCTCAAAAATTAGAACTTGCATTATCATTTTTTATGGAACACCTCAACTGCCTTATGTGAATAATATTCACGTTGTGATGATAACCTTTCATTATATGATCACACTTCATCATTATATGATCACACTTTAACATTACATGATGATACTTTAACATTACATGATGATACTTTAACATTACATGATGATACTTTAACATTATATGATGATACTTTAACATTATATGATGATACTTTAACATTACATGATGATACTTTAACATTACATGATGATACTTTAACATTACATACTGATACTTTAACATTATATACTGATACTTTAACATTACATGATGATACTTTAACATCACACGATGTTATTAACATTACATGATGATACTTTAACATTACATACTGATACTTTAACATTACATACTGATACTTTAACATTACATGATGATACTTTAACATTATATGATGATACTTTAACATTACATACTGATACTTTAACATTATATGATGATACTTTAACATTACATGATGATACTTTAACATTACATGATGATACTTTAACATTACATACTGATACTTTAACATTACATACTGATACTTTAACATTATATGATGATACTTTAACATTACATGATGATACTTTAACATTATATGATGATACTTTAACATTACATACTGATACTTTAACATTACATACTGATACTTTAACATTATATGATGATACTTTAACATTACATGATGATACTTTAACATTATATGATGATACTTTAACATCACACGATGTAAACAGTTTCGTATGTTTATAAGTATGAAAACCACTAAGCATCATTATTCTAATGTTAAATTTTTATATGTTTACTAATATAGAAACAACTACATGTGTTATACTTATATAAACATCTAAGCATATAATTCGGGTTTTCTATCGTGTATAACTATATGTTTATTAGTATGTAAACAATTACATATATAAGTATCGTAGCATATTAATATTAGGAATATTAACTTTGCGTTTTTATCGTTTTAGTTTATATAAACATGTAGTTAAAATATAGATGCAGCTATACATCAAATTCCGGTATATTATATGTATATGTATATGTAAAAATATACATAAAATTCAGGTATGTTATCATACGTATGTATTTTGTAAACTTCTTTTTATGACGAACATTTAGATGCAATGTCGCAGTTTGCATGTATGCAGGCCTGCTGCATACTATTATATTTAATATATGTAAGCTTGTTGGATGTATGGGATTTGTGATTTTGCATCTATTCTGTATTTTCATTATTTAATCAAATCTATATGTTATGTAATTAAGTATACCACTTCTTATGGTTGGTATTTTATCTGTCATACAATTTTATCATAAGTACTAACTCACCACTTACTACATTATACATCTTCAGTTTTATACACATAATACATACTATCGAATAAGAATTATGGAGCCATGTCGTGCTACGAGCTGGATCCAGTTACAGAAACATGGTACAGGGTCTGAGGTGTAGCACCTGACGACGACCTCAAAAATTTTTGCCTGATGACGATTTCAAAATTGTTGTCTGGCATAATTTTATAATTTATGATTAACAAAGTAATAACTAGTGGCACTCTATTATCAAAATTTTCTTTGGCGACCCTACCCTAATTCTTTTCTGTATATATTTTAGTTATTTCACATGTATATACATACCTACATCCATATTACTATCACCTGTTACTAATATTAATAATTATGTAATAGTTATGGTATATTTATTTCGGTGTATCTTGAATTGGACGAAGGACGGAGACTCGTGCGATTACTAATTATTATTACCTTCTATTAGAATCCAAATAAATAACAAATATTTTAAATATTTAATTTTATATTTACTTATTATAATTTTTAAATTCTAATATACTTAAGGAATAAATTAAATAAAGATCATTATTAAAATTATTATATAAATAAAAATTATAATTTATTTCATTAATTTTTACTTTTTATTTAGTTTTTATAAATATAAGTTACTTCTTTATTTCATTATAATTTATGACATACGACCATCACATGTATGTGTCCGGCCATCAAAAGACAGTACCGCAGTCATCAGACGTGTTGGTACACGATGGTCCTTATTTATTTATATTTATTTATTTTTAAACCATGGGACAACCCATACGTCCCATACGGAGCATATGGAATGTTACTACAACACACTTCAACTTCACTATGTTGGTGCATTTGGGAGGTGTTGGAGGGTGAGGCTGGATCGCAATGAGATGGATAGTATTATGGCAGATAATACAGTCACCAATCGGTTAACGATATATAGTTAACCAATCCTACGAATATCAAACAAACAAAACATTATATGATGATACTTTAACATTATATGATGATACTTTAACATTATATGATGGTACTTTAACATTACATACTGATACTTTAACATTACATACTGATACTTTAACATTATATGATGATACTTTAACATTACATGATGATACTTTAACATTACATGATGATACTTTAACATTACATACTGATACTTTAACATTATATACTGATACTTTAACATTATATGATGATACTTTAACATTACATACTGATACTTTAACATTACATGATGATACTTTAACATTACATGATGATACTTTAACATCACACGATGTTATTAACATTACATGATGATACTTTAACATTACATGATGATACTTTAACATTATATAATTCCAATGTTATTTATTACAATTGTTTTGATTGGACAAAAATAAAGCTGATTGATGATATTAACATTACACACTGATACTTTAACATTACATGATGATACTTTAACATTATATGATGATATTAACATTACATGATGATACTTTAACATTACATGCTGATGCTTTAACATTATATAATTCCAATGTTATTTATTACAATTGTTTTGATTGGACAAAAATAAAGCTGATTGATGATATTAACATTACACACTGATACTTTAACATTACATGATGATACTTTAACATTACATGATGATACTTTAATATATGATGAAATGTATGGTCATGAAATCTGTATAGGTGTCTATCTTAATATATTTTTAGGGTTTTAATGTGTACATAGTATTCGGGTGTTTTTTTAAATAGATGATAATGAATTCCGTTTATTACATTTTGCGTTATTACATTTTGTGTCAAGATCAACACAAAATGTAATAACGCAAAATATAATAATTGAGTTAATTACATTTTGTGTTGTTATTGCATTTTGCCTTGCCACCTGCCCTTCTTATGAAATAACATCACAATCGTGGATTTTATAGGTATATTACCAAGATTGTTTATCTTACGTCTTTTCGAGAATTTTTCACTCATATTGAGACGTCACCAGCTGTAGGTTAAGTACCACAAATCTAAACCTATGCTTAGCACCCAGGGCCATAGTAGTGAGGGTTCTTTATCATGCCAACGCCTGTAGTGACACCGGACTTCCATTTTTAAGATCATGTCCGAAAGACCCGTGATTCTCACTAAATGCCGAGCGTTTGGCGATGGATCATTGTTAAGGTAGTACTCTACATCGTCATAATGGCTGACTTCCTTTAAAAACATGGATGAAAAAATCGATATCAGCAATATTTGACTTTTCCTTTTCTATATAAATACATAGCCGAGTAGCTCAGTAGGTTAGAATACCGAATGCTGAACTGTAGGTCACAGGTTCGAGTCCAACAGGGGTTTTAAATTTTTTTCAGATTATCTTCGACTAAAACTGTATTTTTTTGACAAAATAAAGTAAATTTGAAATTTTTCAACTTCAAAATATTGTTGTACATATCCTCCACTTTTCATCTACATCAAATTTCTCTAGTGTAGCATACCTCCTTAACGTCTTATGTTTGACACGAACATGGCTTGAACCCACGACCTCCCAGTTAGGAAGTGATATCTTTCACAGGTCTACCGCGACCGCTTATTTTACCTAGAAATAGTTTCTTTTTATATACGTTGTAAAATGGTACATGTACACCTAGAATATTGTGCAAGGAATTTTAATAACATGCTCCTTTTTCAATTCTAAGAAAACCCACTGAGGTCATTTTTGAAAAAGCAATAAATTATATTAAGTCGTTATAACGAGTTTAAAATTATCTCGTTATAACGAGTTAGTATCTATTGAAAGGTTAAGGGCCTATTTCCAAAATCTGAACATAACGAAATTTCTAAAAATGAAGTTAATAAAATCTCTGGCTTACACATGATTATTTTATGATTACAATTACGTGAGAATTTTATTCGTCGTAAAGATGACAAGAAAATTTCTAGCTCCGAACAAATGAATAGATGACGATATATTTTCTTCTACTCAACAAAATTACTGATTTTCCATTGTCAAGAATAAGTTTTAATGTTATCCTTTTGATATACCACAATGGTTTGACAAAATTTTGAGCTTACTTGATATTTGATCAAGAAATCAGCAAGTCTCAATGCAGATGATTTTATCGAGAATATAAATATATTTATACTATTAACGTAAGCACGTAGAACTAGAGTGCTTCCCCTTTTTTGACTGCGTAAATTTCTCGTCATTTTTTTTACATTCAAAAACTATCTTTGCAATCCAAAGATATATTGGATTATCCCCAATTATTTAGAAGTTGGGATGTAAGCTTGAACAAGTGAAGGTGACGAGTGTTGACAGTAACACCCCGCCGTAAGCCGATATCTTGACAAGGTAAACGTTTGTAAACAGGAATGAAAGTTTTATTTTCTAACAAGACCAATACTAAAATCTCCCTTCACATGCATTCACCATATGAGTGAAAAATTCTCGAGAGGGACGTTAAACAATATAAAATCATTCAACCACCCCATACATTCAAAGGTGTACATAAACGTTTAGCCACTCGAATCTAACACATCTGCTCTTATCCTGCTACTTTCTAAGAGCACCCTCAAAACTCAGTTGACATGTCACGACAAGACCGATAGTCCCTCCTGCAGTATTAAGAGAAACCTCTAGATCACAGGGTTCCACTAGTCACCACTTACCATCCCGCCGTCAGAAACCATAATGATATTTTGAAAAAAACATTTACCCATTCTGTACGTCTGTAAATGAATGACTGGTGTTTTCAAATAACACTCTGCTGTATCCTGGTCAGACTTCAGATGTCAATTACGAAAAAACATAGCTCAGACACAGAGTTGCGGATAGCAGCTGCAAAACCAATAATTGCACTCTTACTTTTTAAACGCCACTCTGATTCCACGCACAAGTATTCCGAAGTTGAAATAAAGAATATGCTAGAGTTCCTCATTGACAATATCTTTGTGGTCTTTGGTTGTCAGGTCTTCCAACAGTCTGTCGGAATTCCCATGGGCACGATTGTGCTCCTTTGTTAGCTGACATGTTTTTATATTCATATGAAGCAGAAAATTAATTCAGAAACTTCTACGTGAGAAGAAAAAAGCTCTTCCTGTGGCCTTCAATTCGACAATAATAACTTTCTGGGTATAGTCAGTTTTTAAATCGAGGTAAGCTACTGACAAACAAGTTGATGGTACAAGGATTTCAACAGTCTCGATTGAAGTCAGCATTTCGCAAATTCTATGGTCGTTATAACGATCTAGTTCGTCAATACAACCTCGCATTGGGTCAAATGCTGTCTGACGTGTTTCATACCGATTGTTAAGCCGTTCTTGGCACACTGATTTTGACTGCGGATAACTCCGTTTACCTGATCAGGATATGGGGCTCACGGCGGGTGTGACCGGTCAACAGGGGATGCTTACTCCTCCTAGGCACCTGATCCCACCTCTGGTGTGTCCAGGGGTCCGTGTTTGCCCAACTATCTAATTTGTATTGCTTGTAGGAGTTATGAGATTGATCACTGTTCGTTATCTTCACCTTGCATTCATATGTCGATTCGATATATCCATGCGAGCTCGAAATAAAAGACACCACAGAATCGTCCACTTCTGCTTCATACTTAGATATTTTATTGAAAGTAGATATTAATGACGAACTAACAACTCAACTTTATAACAAAAGGGATGATTTCAGCTTCTTCATCGTCAACTTCCCCTATCTATGTAGCAACATTCCATTGTCACCTGCATATGGTGTTTATATCTCTCAACTGATTCAATACGCAAGAGATTGTTCTGCGTATGGTCACTTTTTAAATCGAGGCAAACTGACAAACAAGATTATGGGGTTTCAACTGTCTCGTTTAAAGTCAGCATTTTGCTAATTCTATGGTCGTTATAACGATCTAGTTTGCCAATACAACCTATCATTGGGTCAAATGCTGTCTGACGTGTTTCATACCGATTGTTAGACCGTTCGTGGCACACTGATTTTGATTACGGATAACTCCGTTTACCTGATCAAGATATAGGTCTCACGGCGGGTGTGACCGGTCAACAGGGGATGCTTACTTCTCGTAGGCACCTGATCCCACCTCTGGTGTAGGGTCCGTGTTTGCCCAACTATCTATTTTGTATTGCTTATGGGATTTATGAGATTGATCACTGATCGTTATCTTTTCATTTATCTTATCAGTTGCAATGTATGTAGAGGAAATATCGGACTTCCGCAAACGGGTCAATAAACACAGTGGTCGTCTGTCAAAACAAAGAAAGATTTGTCAGTAACTGTACACTTCATTGACAGTAATCACCAACGTGATTGTTGACCACGCCCAGTTTTGTCTGAAACCGAGAGAAAATAAAAGAACAAATTCCAAATGCATTGACTGATGTAGTGCGACCCTTAAAATATCAACAAAACCATTGACATATCTAAGATGAATATAGCCTAAACCTAGCTTTACCATATCTTGAATTCCAGCCACTCGATTGATCATGTTTTTAATTCTACAACCGTATTGTTCATTTTGCTTCTAACTTGAAACCCTGTTTACTAGTTTCACATGCTAGTTTTACAAGATTACATTCTACAGAATTTGCTTTATTACATGCTAGTTCACAGAATTGCATGCCCGTTTATTGTTTCAACTTTTAACATGTACAGTACCCTCTACAGCAGAATATCAATTAGTTGATTGTGGCCATTACCAAGCAAAACCACAACCTTTCACCCACTTTTGTGATCCTGTAATTGTTTATTCTATCCTTATAACTTAAACATGATCAATACGAGTATACCCCAATAGTTTTTGACATTCTAGGCTGTTAATCCTGTTTCGTGAGGTGTCCCACATTGTTTTCATTTCAACTCTATGACGTAATTCAATATAATTAAGGAATCTCACCAGATACCAGCAATCTGAGTAAAAAAATTGAAGCGATTTTGGTGAGTGGATCAAAGAATTGCAGGTCCGATTCCTTTTTTCTCTCTCTTTGATGACCATTCATCCTTCTTGAAATGTATTACAATCATTATCACATCATTCATTAGGAATCAATTCATTGGGCAAATTGGACATGTTCTGATTCGATCCCTATCAAACATTGAAAAACCATCCCATCCGTGTCTGTGTGTGTGCATGTGCGCGTACGTGTGTGTGTGTGCGCACGTCCGTGCGTATGCGTGTCATTTTACTCTTAACTGAAATACAAATCAAAGAAATATTTGAACCTAATCTGAGAAAATGTTACAGTCATTGATTTAAATAACTTTACAATATTCAGTTTTTATACTAACACTTCATATTTCAGATTTCACAAACGTTTCTAGGCGTCCTATGGTGTTTGTGACATACTATATATGTGCTTTATGGGAACGTTTCCGTGAAACACATTTTGCAAGAGGACATTCTGGATCGAACTTCCCTGAGTTACTTCACGTCGACATAACAACTTTAAAATTCGCTTCCTTTCATATGTGTTGACCGAGTATCACTTCTGTACTTTGAAACATTAGTCCTAGAAGAGTACGGAACAGACTTAAGGAAGCCAGATGATCCGTTCGCGACGTCCCGACAGGATAGGATAGGTCAACAATGTCATCATGTAGCTTGATTAGCATGGTACGGGGGCCATCTTTGGTTCACAAATAGAAATTTGTCTTGTGTCCTTTTTACGAACGAATCCAGATTTCATGTTGATTGCTCTGACAATTGTAAGCGGATACACCATTGGCCAAGAGAATATTACACCGAGGTCTGTGTTACTCAGCGTCGTCAGATAGAAAAGGATAACTGCTAACGGGAGGACACCTCTGGTTATCACTGAAGGGACTCTTTCGGGGTTTCGCTATAGGGATGAAATTGTTCATCCTTATATCATCCCTTTAATTCGTTATAAATGTTAGTCAAGACAGCGTAATGTCACACTGCACGTGGTGTTAGCAACTTCTTGCAACACTATGTGACTACCTTGAATTGACTTGCTGTTTCTCCAGACCTCTTACCTAATGTTGAGATGAAACGACGCTTGTATCGCGGTCCGAATACCCCAACAATGCTCGAGCTGCGTCAAGCAGTTCAACACTTACGGCAGAAGCAGGTGCTTTACGTAAATTGATAAACTTAATGTACTGAGAATGTACAGCATGCACTACTATAGCTACAGATGGTGGACACACAAAATACTATGAAATCTCCTCATAACCTCCCTTTCTTCATCCTGCCTGTAAGAATGTACTGTTTTGCCAGTGAATACAATGTTTTTTGTGATTTACTGATGAAAATATTGTAATTACATATATTCTTATTGCCTTTTTCAATGTTGACATCATTTAATGAATATCAAACTCACTCAGTATACACATCTCTTCTTGAGAGATAATGATCCAAATTGGTTGATTGCATTTCGCTCAGGACCATACATGGTAATGCAAATAAGAGTGTGTACTTTGATTAGCCTTTATTGTAACTTTATTCACCTTCGCAAAATAATCCATTTTACCTTATTGATTTTTGTCTGTATAAAGTATTAAGTTATAGCTGTTTATTTCCCTGATTCTCCCCATCTAAGGACCACTTCCTGCAAACTCAGTGATACTCCAGGGAACTACTCCCACATTGACAGTCATTAGTGTATGAAATATCCATCTCTCCACATTGACAGTCATTAGTGTATGAAATATCCATCTCTCCACATTGACAGTCATTAGTGTATGAAATATCCATCTCTCCATATTCAAATTAATTAGCAATTTATTCAAAATGGCTTAAACTAACTCTAACATCGCTACATGTACAAAACCAGCTGATACCCGGTATCAATTTAACAGAAATTTAATTACTGCTCCTTCAAACCATAAGTCCTGACATTTAAATCCGTACAACTTGACCCTTATGAACTTAAACAAGGGATTCCAAGATCGATATTAAATGATGTAAAACTTCGGAACAATTAAGTTAAACTTACAGAAATTAGCATCATCAACTATCAAGGGTTTTATGGATACTGAAGCTGAGTTTTCTTATATTTACTTTTCCAACCAATCACAGCTTGTCCTTTTTGTCCGGATAAAAGTTACCCAATCAAATAAATAGTCGTTGGATCCACTCCGGGCACCTTGCATATTTCCTTCCTAGTCGTCAAAGTGGTGACGGGGATGAAAAGGGATGGCAACCGAAGGATCCCTCCTCACTTGCTGGGACTTCCGCATCGTGGATGAGAATATCTTTAGATCAGCCGTCAGTTGAATATTAGGGATTTTGGAATCCCCTTTCTCCAGATGAACAGTAATGTAGTCGTTTTCCACGTCAATGGAACGAAGAGAGTATTTGCTGGAAATATCAGCCCTTGATGGTGAATAGGCTTTGGTCTGCTTCGCTGGTGGTGGTGGTGAAGAAGCCTAGTCTAGACGGAAATTCTGTTCCGTGATGAAACCCCTGATGGTATCCCAACCTCTCTCGAATTCCTGTAAACAGCGCCTGCTGAGATTAGTCCTCCTGATCCAGTCCACCACAATAGTCCCGATCCTCGCAGCTGCGGCACTTCTAAAGAGGTTCAGCTTGATGCGCCTTCGGTAGATCTGCGAGGAGATTGAAAACCAATAACCGTTAACCTCGGAGAACTCTGTCAAGGGCCTCTTTCTTGTGGATGTCCATGATATGAACCTTCACTTCCGTTATCCGTCGAAAGGTGCGTTCCCTCTTTCCCTAAGATGCAGATCACTGTTATGCATTCATGGGCTCTTGAAATCATTTGATTTTTTCCTTTTCTAATCGCTCTTGAAGCTCTCTGGGCAAAGCCAACAACCACAAGTTTCAACAGAGGATAATAGGAAAATTTAGTATTTTTAAACACATTTTATACCTCAATCAAAGGAACAAATTAATATGAATTACCCTACCCATACTGGATTCCAAAACTACACAAAATCTCTGACAGAAATACATGGCAGGATCCAATAAATGTTCTACCAAGCCATTTTACTCCTCATAAAAATATAAATTGATGTGAAGAAGAAATTTCAGACACATTGTGCCACAACATACTAGTATGCAAGAAGTGGTGTAAATCAAACGAACTTTTAGTAAATTTGAGATCATAAAACTATCCCAAAATCAACAGCATCAAAACCTACGACTTTTCAACACTTTACACGGCCATTCCTTACTATAAATGAAAGACCAGTTTTTGACATCGTAGATTCCTGTTTCTTCAATAAAAATAGAACACGGGAATATTCATACCTTTTGCTCATTACCTAAACAATTCTTTGTTAAGCACCACATGGATTCCACACTGATAAAAATGTTGATACCGGTATTAAAAATATGCTGGAGTTTCTCATTTAAAATATTTATGTAGTCTTTGGTGATCAGGTCTCCCAACAGTCTTAATGTGTGCTCCATTATTAGCTGCCAGATATTATTCAAAAGCTTCTACATGAGAAGAAAAAATATCTTGTTGTGGTCTTCAACTCGACAATTAGATAAATCGACGACTTTTTAGCCATATGTCGATTCGATATATCAAAGTAAACTCGAAATTTAGACACCAAAGAGTCTTTCATATCTGCTTTTATTGAACATAGATGCGCAGACTCAATTACTCTTAACAACATAACTTATCTATTGTTTGATTAAATTTGTTGAAGTCAGAGTCATAAAACTGACATGGAATCAAATTTCCCGAAAGGGAAATAATTCGAGGAAAGACCAAATAATCCTTTCAGAAATATAAGTAACTTTTCCTTTTGAAGCAATGATTTACAACAGAGATTATTTGACAAATGTGCGCTTTTTTCTCTTTCAGTAATAGATTTTTATACAAAAGTAGGGGTATTGAGTCTGTAGAAACAATGCTTTGTGATATATAAGCTAAAACACATGAGCTTAAAACAACGTTTGGGACGAGGAAAATCAATACCATTATCACATACATTGTGGAAGGTATCTCATTAAGATACACTACTTGTGTTATGAGGACATGTGATCTATGACTTGTCAGATACCATATTACAATTTGATTCTCGTTGCATTGGCAGAGCATCGCTTCAGAAATGATTTGTGACCATATCTGTTTGTTACCAACCAAATGGCCATAGGATTTAAATGTATAGTGTTCAACATATATGTGTGTTGTTTCTTCATTTGTAAATCCAGTGGGTAGGAAAATTTTGTTTCTAACCAAATGTCGCGAAACACCTCGTGACTTAGCGATTCGTGGTTATGAACCTATATACCAAGTTTCACAAATCATTAGAGAATCTAAGTGTTTCTTACACGTATACGTGTAATACATATTTTCATTATCTATAAATCACTCGGTCATCTTCAAACCTATATGCACCATACACTTTATATCAAATTTTAATATACTGAGTATATATATATTGGATTTGGATCAGCTCTTTGGACGAATAAGGCATGTCCTAATTCGCTCCACTTTTAACATTGATTGGCAAGCCTAAAGACCAAAAAACATGTAGTCTGCGTTGTAAATACGTTTGTAGATTAGTATAGTTGTAGTGCTAGATGTATTTATATGTAGTTTTTGTTATCATTCTCTGTTGATATTGGCCACATTATGTAATTCTTTTCGTTTGTCCTGAAGAAGGGACGGGTCGTCCCGAAAATTTGACAATCTGGTTGTTCGTGTCGTTGGTCATTTTAGTGCTTTGTATATATGTATATATATATATATATATATATATATATATATATATATATATATATATACACAGTGTTGAAATTGCATGTGGACATCGCGACGCTTCAGGAGAAACGCCTTGCAAACTCAGGTACACTGCGCGAGAAGGATAATATTATCCTCTGGAAAGGGAAGAGCCCAGAGGAGACTAGAGAACACGGTGTGGGATTCGCCATCAGAAATTCACTCCTGGCGATGATAGAATTCAGCGAAGGTGGAACAAACTCAATCCTAGCCCTGCGTCTTCACACTACGGACGGGCCTGTAAACCTAATCAGTGTGTATGCTCCTACCCTCCACCCCTCGCAGGAGGCCAAACAGGAGTGTTATGACCAGCTGCAAACAGTGGTTCAGGGAATCCCAGCAACGAGCAGATCATGTCTCCTGGCCAACCTGCCTTGGTCGCATCAGAATTCGGAGCTTTAATGAAAACGGACAACGACTGCTTGAGCTGTGTACACACAAAATGAGCTATACGCCACCAACTCCTTTTCCTGACCAAGCCCCAACACAAAGTGTCATGACGTCATCCACGGTCGAAACATTGGCACCAACTGGATCTGATTCTCACAGGGCGCTGCAACTTGAAGAATGTTCTCCTCACACGTTCATACCAGAGTGCTAACTGCGACATAAATCACTCCCTGGTCTGCTGCAAAATCAGACTCCGCCCAAAAAATTCACCGCGCAAAGTCTGTAGGAAAGAAGCGAATCGATGCTAGTGTGATAAAACATCCAGAAAAAGCAAAGATGATCACAGAAACCCTGGAAAACTCACTCCAGACAATCCCGCAAAAAGGCGATGCCCAGCAGAAGTGGAACCACCTGAAGGACGCGATTTACAACACTGCATTTACCATCTGTGGGAGAAAGCAGAGGAAGACACAGGATTGGTTTGAAGAAAACTCAAACGAGCTCAACACTGTGTTGGAGAAAAAAAAGAACAGCACTACTAGAGCACAAACGTCAACCTACCCAGTCATCACTGCAAACTCTGCGCTCAGCAAGAAGCGAAACCCAGAGGATAGATAGACGCTGCGCCAACGACTGCTGGCTTCAACTCTGCGAAAGTATTCAGTCGTCAGCCGATGCAGGCAACATCCATGGGGTGTACGAAGGAATAAAAACAGCTATCCGTCGCAAAAACAACCAGAGGACACCAGGAGACGCTATATTCACATGCAACAACTGCAACAGGGCATGCCGCTCCCGCATCGGTCTCTATAGTCACAGCCGTCGCTGTTCCTCCGTCAGAACCAACTGAATTTCAGGCGGCACACACTCCATGGTTTCCCGAGATCGACGGATGCCATCAGATCAAAATTGGTACCGTATACGTTTTACATTATGACCCCTGGGTCGAGGCCTCTGCTGGTGGACTGTTAGTCCCCGAGGGTCTCTACAGCCCAGTAGCTTAGTACTTCGTTACTAGCTTGAAAATACGGATGTATATTTAATTGCTGTTATAAAATTTAGAAATTCATTTCAAAATTAAGGATTATCTCTCTCGTGCATAGCTCTTATCCTTGGACGAATTTGGCTCCACTTTTTTGGCACGCTGTTTTTGGCTATATTTAGCTCCAAAACTTCATAGTTACTTTGGATTTCAAACATTTCGGTTGAGCATCACTGAAGAGACATTATTTGTCGAAATGCGGATCTGGTGCATCAAAATTGGTACCGTATACTTTTACATCACAGTGTTATACGCCCGTCTTTAGATGGACCGTATATCATGGTACAGCGATGTCTGTATGTCCATCTGTCCGTTCGGGTTTTCTCATTCTACTATCATTTCTCTGTAACATATCAAGGTGAAACTTGCTATATATCTTCTTTGTGGATCTTTTTGCATTTTGATCCATTTCTCTTTCAGTTTTGACCCCCTATTTGAAAAAATATAATGTTATATGGAGGGTACATAATCTGTCCGTCTGACTCCTCCCACAATTTTTAAGTGAGGACCTTCTTATTTAACAGTGCTTATATGGGTATATTGAAGATGTGCATGTGGCAAGGATTTTGATTTCCTTCAATTTTTGAAAAAATAATTACTTTAATTTTTATTGAGTCAATTTTAAGGAAATATTGATGTGCATGTAGCAAGTATTTTGATTTTCTTTTAATTTTTGAGAAACTCACACCTTGTTGAACTTAGTCAGTTCTGCGTAAATATTATAACGTGAGTGCATGGTTCGTCCTTCTAACTCCTCTCACAGATTTAAAGTTAGGGCCTTTGTAAACAACTTGAAGATGTGTGTATTGCAAGGATTTTGACTCTCAACAATTTCGAATTTTTTTTATGTTTGAACTTGGTTAATTTGGAGGAAATATTTTCCACACAGATTCTTGACTCTTGATTTGTCTATCTACCTCCTCTCACAGATTTTAAGCAAGTAAATTCTCCCTTTAAGTTAAACTGTGTGTTTATTACAGATTATCAAACATTCCTATAATGCAAACAATCATATTTTCATACATCTTTTTACGGGATGTATTAAGGTATAGCGATGTCTGTTCGTTTTCCATTCAGTTTACAAGAATATGACATACTACCTTAAGTAACACCTTTTGATAAAAACACCCTATATACCAGTAATCTTCTCAGGGACGAATTTTGTACAAACGGTACTCTTGTTACAGGGAAGGTATACAATATATCTCAATTCAGTATTCAAAAACATAAGGAAAATCAATGCAGAAAATCCAGACGGTAGACATATATATATCGGAAATATCTTGAGCATTTTTAACAATGACAGATAGACAAACAGACGTGACTGTAGAACATTACGTCCTATCATAAGACAGGTGTGTAATGAAAATCATGTGTACATGCATTGTATTTTTACTATAAATAATCCATCACTGGTATAAAATACAATGTATACACCTGAAAAACTTTCAACTGCTCCTCTACTGCTACATTTAACAAGTGCATGCTGGCCTTTCTCTTTTACTGTTGCCCGAATGTTAATTGTTTGCTACTCATCACTGGATTTCTCCTGGCCCTCTTTCCTATAACCCGCTTTCTCCTCATCACTGGATTTCCCCTGACTCTCTTTCCTATAACTCGCTTTCTCCTCATCACTGGATTTCTGGATTTCCCCTGATCCTCTTTCCTATAACCCGCTTTCTCCTCATCACTGGATTTCCCCTGATCCTCTTTCCTCTAACCCGTTTTCTCCTCATCACTGGATTTCTGGATTTCCCCTGATCCTCTTTCCTATAACTCGCTTTCTCCTCATTACTGGATTTCCCCTGATCCTCTTTCCTATAACCCGCTTTCTCCTCATCACTGGATTTCCCTGACTCTCTTTCCTATAACCCGCTTTCTCCTCATCACTGGATTTCCCCTGATCCTCTTTCCTATAACCCGCTTTCTCCTCATCACTGGATTTCCCCTGATCCTCTTTCCTATAACCCGCTTTCTCCTCATCACTGGATTTCCCCTGACCCTCTTTCCTATAACCCGCTTTCTCCTCATCACTGGATTTGCCCTGATCCTTTTTCCTATAACCCGCTTTCTCCTCATCACTGGATTTCCCCTGATCCTCTTTCCTATAACCCGCTTTCTCCTCATCACTGGATTTCCCCTGACCCTCTTTCCTATAACCCACTTTCTCATCACTGGATTTCTCCTGGCCCTCTTTCCTATAACCCGCTTTCTCCTCATCACTGGATTTCCCCTGATCCTCTTTCCTATAACCCGTTTTCTCCTCATCACTAGATTTCCCCTGACCCGCTTTCCTATAACCCGCTTTCTCCTCATCACTGGATTTCCCCTGATCCTCTTTCCTATAACCCGCTTTCTCCTCATCACTGGATTTCCCCTGACCCTCTTTCCTATAACCCACTTTCTCATCACTGGATTTCTCCTGGCCCTCTTTCCTATAACCCGCTTTCTCCTCATCACTGGATTTCCCCTGATCCTCTTTCCTATAACCCGTTTTCTCCTCATCACTAGATTTCCCCTGACCCGCTTTCCTATAACCCACTTTCTCATCACTGGATTTCCCCTGACCCTCTTTCCTATAACTCGCTTTCTCCTCATCACTGGATTTCCCCTGATCCTCTTTCCTATAACTCGCTTTCTCCTCATTACTGGATTTCCCCTGATCCTCTTTCCTATAAACCACTTTCTCATCACTGGATTTCTCCTGGCCCTCTTTCCTCTAACCCGCTTTCTCCTCATCACTGGATTTGCCCTGATCCTTTTTCCTATAACCCGCTTTCTCCTCATTACTGGATTTCCCCTGACCCTCTTTCCTATAACCCACTTTCTCATCACTGGATTTCTCCTGGCCCTCTTTCCTATAACCCGCTTTCTCCTCATCACTGGATTTCCCCTGATCCTCTTTCCTATAACCCGCTTTCTCCTCATCACTAGATTTTCCCTGACCCGCTTTCCTATAACCCATTTTCTCATCACTGGATTTCTCCTGACCCTCTTTCCTATAACTCGCTTTCTCCTCACCACTGGATTTCCCCTGATCCTCTTTCCTATAACTCGCTTTCTCCTCATTACTGGATTTCCCCTGATCCTCTTTCCTCTAACCCGCTTTCTTCTAGTTTGAGTAAATGATGTATCCTATTCAGGATTTTAAAAAATCAGATCTGAACCTTAACATTTAGGGATTTCGTTAGTGTTTTTATTAGATTATTTTTTAATCAATTGGGTGAAAGCACTTGTTCGACTTCGCCGAACTGGGGAATAGTGTGTCATGCGCAATGCAATGTATTTCGGAACACGTCTCTCAACCAAGACACGGACTCAATATATAGTCTCACTGATTAACTGACAAAGATTATTGTTCTTCCGTGTATCAGAGTAGTCCCAGAATCTAACATGACGTGGTAAAGTATTTGATATACATTTCCCCTTTTCTGACCTCTTCGTTTTTCTTTTGAAGATTTTTTTAACATCGGAATTGTTAACATACCAAGACCTTTTTATATTCTGATCTCGTTGCCTTTTCAATTTGATCCTTTTTCTTTAGCTGTCCATGTTAGGTGGAGACGAATGGAGTCTCCTCTGTTTTTGTGTTCTATTTCCTATAGTTCCATTGATTGACAACTCACCCACAACTTGCTAGAGATACATTGTATTCTAAATTTCTTGAATCGTACAGTATTATTGACTCTGATAATATAAATACCAAGCACGATTGGTGGTGTACAAAGTACATTGTAAGACCTCCCTTCAATTGGCGGAGCATGGGGATGGTTGGTAAATAGAAAGCAATCATATAAGTCATAATTGATAATTTTAGTTTTAAAACCCCCTTTTCATGACGGATTTCTGAAAAATGTAGTTAGAGCTACACATTTCTAATACACTATATATAGGTGTATAATCTCGGGCGAGGAAAGGCCTTCAAAGATGAAACATGTAAGTGAATATATGCTTTACAAATAAAAATTGCGTGATTTAAAATCAAAACCAAACACATCTGTATAAACATTAAACACAAACCTTCACAGTGTACTTAAAAAGAATACCTCAAACTCTTACAGAGCAAGGTCAAGCGTAAAGGAGTAGGAGTTTGGTAATACATTACATCCACATGAGTGTATATTTCAAGGATACATTTGAAACTCATCACCATACAATGCCTGTGAAAGGAAAGATTTATTTATAACGGTTTGCAGACAGGCGTTCGGCATAACTTCCCGTTTCAGGGCCCACATTTTAAAGTCCATCAGCCTTGTTCATAAAAAGTTGTGAAGTAGGAACTTCAGACAGTGAAGTACCTATTGATGGCCCAATACTTGGTTAAATAACATTTTCTCCGACCAAGCCATTTTCAATGCCCAAACTGAACTGAGGTCCGACACTGTAATAAATCGGATACATCTACCTGTCCACGTGCACGTTTAGCCAATTTCATTGACAAAAGAGCGGAGAAGTTTTGTTAGCATTGTTATCAGAGATTAAAATAAATTGAACAGGTATTCTATGTACCTGAGCTTATCAGTAAATTCACATGTAATCATGAATATTCATGAGGTTTGCTGAAAAGTTCAATTCACCGTCAATCCCATATAGCGATTGCACCGCAGTGCATGATAGACGACTGGAAAGGCCGGCTTGGTGAAAACGATAAGGAAAGGCGTTGATATCTCCTGAAAATCAATTGTTATGTAATCTAAACCACAGAAATGGATGACAAGTACCACCGAGCCGCAAAAGATGGCTACTTGGACATTCTACGAATAGCCACAAAGAAAGACCTGAACACATCCGATGAGGATGGCATGACGCCTACCTTGTACGCGGCAGCCTTTGGGAATCTAGAAGCACTGAGAATGATCGTAGGAAGAAGGTATGTATCGAGTTGTATACAACGCAATTTATTAACATGTCGAACTTTTCTCATTTTTTGAAAAAGGAAGTACTGATGAGCTGTTATAATCTTATCTGACATGATCCACATATTTACGTCAAGATATCATCCTTTAGATAAATATAAATTATGATCAAAGTCCTTGGTTTCATATTTCCCGTCAGTAATTTACACGCTCATGACATATGGACCCCGCTCCCAAAAACAAGACGATGTTCAAACTGAAATGAAATTCTTTGACATGTTTGAACGGATAGATTGTATATAAATAGGAATCTTATTTCAAACTGCAAAGACATTTACTGCTTCATGTTCTCCTCTAAAACAAGAATAATGCAACCGTGCTGTGTTCTATCCAGGTGTCGTGTTGACTCAAGATAAATTTTATAACGTTATCAACGAAAAATCAATATGTACGGAAATATTTGGTCAGACTTGCCAAGGCGCGAACAACCCACTACAAATGTCATTTTTCTAAAACTATTCAAGAATAGGTAGTATTTTCTTCTCCATCATTATCCATGGTACTTGCAATCTGAAAGTTATTCATAATGGGTGCAAATATCTTTAAATTACGTTTTACATGTGCAGTAGGAAATTACCTTTTATATTACGAATTTTGATGGACTAGGAAGTTATTTTAGGGCAAATAGTCCTGGTTTATTACATAGCAATGCTCAACCAGCACTAAGTTACCCTTCCATATACACATTGAATTACCACTCCCCCTGTTTTAGGAATATATTAAATTAATGTGAGTATAGAGTTGTCTTAATCAAATCCAAACTTCAATGTATTTCATTGCTTGTCAGTACCGATATCCCAGTTTCATATAAACAAGGCAAAATCTTCCATTTAAAACTGGGCAATTTTCTCTTGGCCTCTCTCTGAAGAAACAGGTTTGGTTTTCTTTGTCCACCTTAATCACAGATAGTATTGATCAAATAATCAGGGAAACTTTCTCAAAAGCTTTCACTATCTTTGCATTCTTTGCAGAAGTAGTGACCATTTGAAACTCGTCTTAGGTCTGATATATTTTTCTCTTGTCCTCATCGAAAACCTAGAAACGAGTGCTCTTTATAGATAATAAATCAAGAGATATACCGTTTTAAGCGTGTTATATAATCAGATAATATAGGGCGCCATACTTCATTCCATATTACCTTGCCGATCTGTTTATGACCTAGCCATCGATTAAGGAATTATAAACACAGAAATTGGTTTGTCATTGCTGAAAGATGGCTTTTACATAAAAATTTATAACATCATCAATTCTTTCGAGCATACGGTCTTCTCACTAAACTTCAAAGGGAATGTCAGTTTGCTCATTGAAGGGTCATGTCCTTCAAAGGGTAAATTCTGTGGATCATTAGGGAAGCAGTAGGGGTCCAAAGGATGCAATTGTTCAGCCACATCACCATGGGCAGTCAGAAGTTGAAAAAATTAAATCTTTATTGTTTTCTGCGTCAAATGATACAGTTATCGATGTACAAAAACAAAATTAAACCATTGCTATTAGTACTTAGAAATGAAAAATTCCACATCTTTGCTTTCTGTGTCAAATTGTACAAAAATAAAATTGGCCCTATTACCCTAAGTGCAAATATTGGATGAAGAATTCCGACGTACAATTTACTAATAGACTAAGTACATATTCATACAAACCTGAATCCTGAAGAGAAGTCTCAGCATTATGTGAACAAAGAAAGGACAATACACTGTATGTCTGGTGTACGTGTGGGCTTTGCAATTACATTCTCTCCCTCATGCAAAGCTCTGATCTTTAGACGAATTTTACTCCATTTTGGATTTCCAAAATTTCGGCTTGAGCGTAACTGAAGAGAGATTATTTGTCGAAATGCGCATCTGATGCATCAAAATTGGTACCGTATAAGTTTTACATGTAGGCAACAAAGAGTCAACAAAAAGCAGTAAAGATATTGGTACAGGTAGCCATTGCTGTTACAACTAGTGTTTTGTTTTTCTTTTCAGTGGCGATCCAGATAAATGTGACTTGCAGGGTTTTACTGCTCTTCACCATGCAGCAAAATACGGCCACATGAACACAGTCTCATTTCTTGCGAACTTCGGTTGCAATCTTTGGGCACTTGACAATGACTATCACTCGGCAATGGATATCGCCATGTTGGAAGACAAAACGGATATAATTGCATTCCTGGACGATGCGCAGTCGAAACATCAGCAAAAAAATCCCAAAGTCGTTCAACAAATGCGTGAAAAGGCAACCAGAGATGCTGAACAGAATATCAAGAGAATGGAAAGAAGACAGAAAGAGGCAGCAAAGTATGCAGAAAAGGAGCAGCGCAAAATGCAGGAACATATGGATCCCGATTTCAAACCTCCAAGCAAAAACCCGTTCAAAACTTTAACAATGAGACTAAAACCGAAAAAGAAATATCCCAGTGCCAACGTTGGGACCACCACGTTTTCGCAAATTGTGCAGCCTGGTAGGCGAGGAGTAGGCGGTGCACAAAAAAAGATCTTGCAGAAGCAAGGTACTCAAGATATTGGGCCATCAGGTGATTTTAAGATAAGTGAAAATGTTGATGGTAAGCGAACTTTGCGTTCCATAAAAGGAACAGCGGGTGTGCGAATGGGTTCTGACATCATGTACGTGACGAATCGCGAGACTGAGACCGGTATCAGAAAGCCATTGTCCAATGTGTTTCCGGGCGTGAACGGTGTGTCGATGAACAGCACAAAATGGAAAAGTGAGTCTGATTTGCTTGATTCGGGAGTAGACAGTAATGGTTCAGTTGGATACGAAGAAGATGAAGAAAAACCAGGCATTTTTTCTCGACCAAACTTCGGGAAAATTGCTTTTTTATCGAGAGTTGGAGTTACTGGAGCTTTGAATGCAATGGGTCGCTCTGCTTCAGCTGATTTCTTGGATCAAAGTTTTGACGACGAGGTAAACGGAACAAAATCATATCGCGATAGTGGAAGCTCTGATAGTCTCGGACAAAATGACATCATGACGGATGGTCAAAATGTGCCTTGGAACCCAGATGAAGTGTGTTCTGACGATGAAGAGGAAGACACCGAGTTCTCAGATTTAATCCGGTTTCTGGCGTCTTGTGAGTTAAGCCCTTACATTCATTTATTCACAGATCAAGATGTAGACTTGAAATCTTTAATGACATTGGCTGAAGAAGATCTTGAACAGCTGGGATTGAAACTTGGACCAAGGCGAAAGATACAGAAAGCAATTAAAGTCAGGAAAGAACTACTGTCCACACCATCGGCAATAAAAGACTCCTTCCTGTGAACAATATTTTCTATTTGGATTACAATTACTGCTGCAGATGAAAAAATAATATGTCCAACGTACACGATTTTAAGTTTTCAAATGTAATTCTGTAATCAGATTTTGATACATTTCTCTGCATTTAAAGGCGTTGAACGTTTTGAATGAACATGTTAAGCATTTCTGTATCATTGCATTTGTGACACATCAAGGAAAGGTGTATTTTATTTATATATCCAGAGTGAAAATAATTAAACAGCAATCATAGTAATAACCCTAGTCCTGATAAATTGAGTTTTCCTCTAAATCAAACTGTGTGATAAACTTCATCGAATTAAATTAATTTCATTACATTGATATAGCCTGTATCAATGATGTAAAAGTGATCTTGGATTTTCAGAGTCGTCATGTCTGTCCGTCCGTCCGAGCTAACATCTCCTAAACCTTTCATCAGAAATTGATCTAATTGATCACAAATATTCCTTGAGAACCAAAGTCAATTTGGAAAGGTTAAGGTCACTCAGAACATATAACTTATATAGGTAAAAAGTTCTCTATTTCAACAGTTTTTGAAGAGGGATTGATCATATACCACACAAATAAGTAATAGGCATATGGCTTTCAAACAAATGTTACTCAATGTCATTTTCCAAAGGTCAAGGTTACTCAAAACATATACCATATATATGAATAAAATGCTTCATTTCAACAATTATGGATCTTTTGGACTAAGCGGTCTTCTAAAGGTAATTTTGGAAAGGTCAAGGTCACTCGAAATATAATTCTTACATACAGAAAAGTGCCTTATTTCAACAGTTTTGGACATGTATTGATCATATATCACACAAATAAGTGATAGGGAAATGACTTTCAGACAAATGTCACTCAAGGTCATTTTGTAAAGGTCAACCTATACCATTTGTATGCCAAAGAAACCATTTAACAATATTTCAACAGTTATTGGTCATCATGCGAGTCATTCGTTAGATGAAGTAGTTCATTCGTCAGATGCATTTCGAGGAGTATCCATCAGTTTTACTGATATTCTTGTTTGGGGGTTGTTGTTTTTTTTTTGTTTTTTTTTTGTGTTTTTTTTTTGTGGTTTTTTTTTTTTTTGTGTTTTTTTTTTTTTTTTGGCATAACAACATATTCCAATGTTTATTTTTTTGGAGCTTTTTTCCCCTGAACATATGTGATCTTCCAATGTTTTTTTTTTTTTCCGTTACCATGGTTGGAGCCTTTCTCCCTGAACATGCGTGATATTCCTTGACTGACGTTGGACTCGCACACAGAGTCGGCTTCCTTCTTTATTTGTCCACCATATTTATTCCAACTTAATCGATGTGAATTTCACAGTAATAATGCGTTGAATTTTATCTTATCAGTTTTATCAGACATGATATATCAAATTGCACCAATAATAATTCAACTTATCATTGTTTGATTTAGAACTACATGTAACAATTCTGTAAGTTTACACGAAAACACGTAAACTGTTCCCTGTTCATGTGGATATAAAAATCAAGTTCCGTTGCTTCCTTTCTACCAAATGTTGTCACATGTTATTATTTTAGAACTGGTATACCATCATAATTTGAAGATAGTCACTTTACGGAACTGAAGTAAATGGTTTAATTCACAATGGAAGACATCCCTATAGGCTGAAAGCTAGGGGCTCAGTACTCTGATTATCTATATCCATGTCAGATGTTATTTACACGAAATGGAAACGATATCAGCCAACAGAACCAAGTCTGACGTAACATTTTAACAATGTCTCATTTTGAAAAATCCTCACTATCGAATGTGAGTTGTTTTGTTAGAAAACCACAAGAAAGGCACGTAGCAAGCTTGGTGGAAGAGGGGCTGCTTGCCCACTTTTTTAAAGACGTATATGTTCTGTTACATTGATATGGAAAGTTAGCTATTTCACATGAAAAAGTAAGATATATTTGCTTATCCCTCTCCCCCTTTTATACCAACAGTGAATGGTACTGGAAATGTAAAAATTGTGAGCTTGAACTGATGAATTATATGGCAAGCCCTTTTACTATTTATTCAATAATAATAAGATATCTCTTTAAATTAAACGAAATATATCTTTAAAGATATCTCTTTAAAATGAGAGATATCTTTTAATTTTAAGAGATATCTCTCTAAATAAGAGATATCTCTTTCACTTAGAGAGATATCTCTTTCACTTAAAGAGATATCTCTTTTACTCTGAGAGATATCTCTTTTACTTTGAGAGATATATCCTTCACTTAAAGAGATATCTCTCTAAGAATTCCTAGAGAGATATCTCTCAAAGTATAAGAGATATCTCTTTAATCGTTGAAAAAGAGATATCTCTCAAAGAGAAAGATATATCTCTTTCCAATATTTTTATTAGTTTGAATACTTAAGTAATTCTCCCTAAAACGGAAGCCCGCCAAAGCAAATCTTACCATGATGGCTGGGGTGTTTCTAAATCGCGGAACGGAAGACGGAACGGAACGGAAAACGGAAAATATATTATGCAATAATGTTATGAGGAGATCAATATTTTGCAAAATCAAAAGGCTTATTTTGAACAAGGAATGCAGAAATTACAGAGAGAACAGGAAGTCATCCTCAGAATCCACCATTTCATATTGATACCTCATACTAATGCATTATTATGTAATTTTACACAGTGTGTTTTGTGGATGAATGTACTAACAGGCGCTTGCTTAATATTTTGCATAGTAAGTTTTAATAAAAATATTAAGCAAGCGCCTATTGGCACCATCTTTTTCCCCGGCTTTGTCATTCCCCCCCCCCCCCCCCGATTTTGAGAATATGTTGTTTTTACAAATGAAGAAAAAATAAATAAGGTAATATACTGATAAAGACTTGAATTATAATCTATCACTTTATTCTGGCTGGTATAGTAAGAAAATATTTTTTATGAGCCCATCCAATGAATAAAAGGTACACCCCCCCTCCCCCCGAAAACAACATTGTAAAAGATGAAATAATTTTTTGAACAATTTTCCTCAAACATAGCCTTTTTAAATCGAACGTGCTTTTAATCGAACTACATATGTTTAAGATAGCTGAATTTGAATTTAGTTCTACACCTGGTACAATATACATTTATGTATCACATCAAATTTTAAAGCGAACGAGTCCGGTGAAAAAAAGTTTTGCCTCATTTGGGATGCATCTATGTGAAAGTTCGTACATTTACCGATATCCTGCGGATTAGTGTTGAAACTGAAGAGATACAACAGGAAAGAAAGATTGAAACAAAACCAAGGGTGAAGTTTACGACCAACAGTAAGAGGAATTAACAGATCTATTTCATAATATATGAAATAGCTAAAAAGCTAACACAGAATTTATGCTTGAATGGAATCAAAAGTCATCTCATTATTAATCTAAATGTTAAGCTATACAAGTATTTCGTTTAAAAATTAACTGCCAGAAGTCCTCCTTATGTAGGATTGGAGTCCTGCGGTTACTAACTTACTAAGTCTCCTGTTAGTTAAAAAATGATAAATCAAACAAAAGATGTTTAACTTGTTGACTAAATAAGATCATGAATTATTATTGCTTTATACAATAAAGGGGGGGGGGGGTATAAACCACGTGTGTTCTTTTCATTCTCTACCCATTAATCAATTTATGATGCAAAATTTTAAGATAAAATTGTAATATCGCTTGTAAACAATTCCCAAATTGTTGATTTTAATCAAAATGAATCCCCCCCCCCCCGATTTTTACCGTTATCTTATCTACATTAATCATTCTAATTCTTAAATTCCGTTCCGTTTCGTTTTCCGTTCAGCGTTTAAGCAACACCCTGATGGCTACAATCCCGTTCGAAGATTTTGCCTTTTACCGCATGTGAAATGTATACATGTACAGGTAACAAAAAACAAAGACAATAAACTGATGAAAAATGCGAGCTAGACTAGATTTCGCCTCTTGGCAACTTGACAATATTACCCCAACCACCTCTTCAATCTTTCCAGCCTTTTGTACACTAGAAGTATTTTGCTTGGTTAAAAAATAGGGTTACATCATTTCAATGACAATGCAACAGGGAGAAGTCATTATGATCACCGGGGGGGGGGGGGTCTAAAGAGATATCTCTTTAGATTAAAGAGATATCTCTTTTTGAAAATTTAAAGAGATATCTCTCTAACTTAAAGAGATACCTCTTTTTACATCGATAGAGAGATATCTCTTTACGCTAGAGAGATATATCTTTCTCTCTGAGAGATATCTCTCTAGCTTTGAGAGATATCTCTCAAAGAAAAAAGATATCTCCCAAGCGTAAAGAGATATCTCTTTTGTTTAAAGAGATATCTCTTTTGCTTAAAGAGATATCTCCCTAGCGTAAAAAGATATCTCTCTAACTTACAGAGATATCTCTTTAACCAATAAAGATATCTCTCTTATTTAAAGAGATATCTTATTTTACGAATAAATAGTAAAAGGGCTTGCCATAGAATTAACCTATGCAGTAAAGGAAAACACACACAAAACAAACCGATTTGGAGTTTGGACAACACTACCTTTTCGGTTTTGTTGGTTATATTTTTGTTTGTCAAGAATTTTCAGGCTGTCAACTCACACCCACCCCCCCCCCCCCCCCCACACACCCCGTTAACTTTGAAAAACGATCCCTACATATCCTTGCAATAAACACGATCCTGAACCTTCGGTTTCTGACATCAATATCGAGCCAACATCGACATTGCCACTCTGTATTTATGGTCTCGTCCGAGGGATTTGGCATACTTTCTTCACTTATGTATTTCGTAGTCTGTAGAATGATTACTGTTGTTTCAGTCGCATTTACACTTTTGATGTACGGTAGTAGTATGTCAAATTCACTGCCACTGTAGTTCGTTCAGTAGAACTCGGGTTAAAGCCTTGTCCGCGACAGACTTGAGCAGTCCTAGAAAAGCCAACACTTTTGCTTTCGGAAAAAAATAGACGTTTTATTTTCCAATTGTCGCTCCTTGACAATTAGTTTTTTTGTTTTTGTTTTTGTTTTTTTTTTGTTTTTTTTTGTTTGTTTGTTTGGTTTTTTTTTGTTTTTTTTTTTTGTGCCTTACTAGATTCTGGAAAGACAGAAATTAAAAACGAACGATGGTGACGCTCTTTTTTTAATTGATTAACCGATGATTACTACTTTTACCTTATAGTGGTTCTAAAAGTATTATATGCTAAGTGATGCTCATCGTCGCTGATGCTGAGTGTGATACCACAGTGTAAAGGTAATAACAATTTTCTTTCGATACAATGCAAGAATTTACACCAAAGGTTAGATTTACACATCGTGAAAATGAAAAACCTGGCCTAGAGAGCAATTAAAATCATGATCTGATAAATCAAGACCTATTCGGTTGTTGACATTTTATTATTACGAATAAATTAGTTATTTGTACTTGTTTCTAAAAACTGTCATTTATCGCCGCGTGACCTCACGTTATTCTCTAGTTCAGGTGAGGTGTATCTACGGAAGCATATTAGTGCCACATTTTTTTTGCACTTTAAACTAATCTGTAAAATTTACAGAGAATCCGTAGCCAAAATCATCGTGCCAAGAACGGCTTAACAGTCGGTATGAAACAGCATTTGACCCAATGATAGGTTGTATTGGCAAACTAGATCATTATAACGACCATAGAATTGGCGAAATGCTGACTTTAAACCACCAGACTGTTGAAGCCTCTGTAACATCAACTTGTTTGTCAGTAGCCTGTCTCGATTGATTGATTGTGGGTGGGTGCGTGCGTGCGTGTTTGTACATCATTTTCTGTTTCGCAGTTTACAGAACGACGGAAGACCTTCCTTGTTAATGGATTTGGTCTACGACATGCATCATTGTACTTTCGCTGATCCAGGTTTTGTTCTGTTCGATAGACTGTTTGATATTTCTAACCGTCCGTCTTTAGACGGGACGTATTACGGTACAACGATGTCTGTTCGTCTGTCCATTAGGGGTTTTCTCTTTTTATTTCTCTGTCACATTTCAAGCTAAATCTTGCTTTGTAGTTCTTTGTGGATCACTCTATACCATGTTACAGTCTTGAATCATTTCGACCTCCCTTGCAGAAGCTTTGCCACTTTATTTTAAATTTAATGTTATATGGAAGGTATGTGATTTGTCCGTCTAACTCCTTCCACAGTTTTCAAGTGAGGACCTTCTTATCTTACAGAGTTTTTGTACAGATATTGAAGATGTGCATGTGGAAAGGATCTTGACTTTCTTCAGTGTTTGAGAAAGTAACAGGTTGTTGAACTTAGCCAGTTTTGAAGAAATAATACAAAGTCAGTACACTGTACATGGTTTGTCCAATTAAAATTCCTTTCACAAAATGCCTAAGTTGAATTATGATCCAAAATTAGTAAAAATCAAATCCATTCTAAATCAATGGGGGGAAAGACATCTAACCCCCATTGGCAAGATTACAGTCATTAAAACATTAGTTCTACCCCTATTGAATCATATTTTTATGTCTATTCCCAACTCATCTGTGTTTTATTGTAAAAAATTAGAAAAAATTATGTTTTCATTTGTATGAAATGGTTCAACTCATAGAGTAAAAAAAAAGAAGAAAAGATGTCCTTGTTAAGAAATATGAATATGAGGTCTAAAGATGATTAATCTAAAAATTTTCATAGCATCAATGAAATTATTCTGGATACGACATCTTATTTCCACAAACAGGGGAATTAATAACTTAATACCTGGCTTTGAACTAACTAGGTTCATTTCTTGTGGGATTGAATATGTCAAGTTACTCTTGAAATACTCGAAAAATAACTTTTGGATAGATGTATTCAAATCCTGGGTTGTACAGAATGAAATGCTACTGCAGATACACCTCTATTTTATAATCATATGATTCATATTGGTGGGAAATTTTTTTTTAATAAACAACTCTTTGACAGTAACATCAGACACATAAACGATATTATTGAAGAAGATGGTAGTGTTTTTAGTTTTGAAACTTTTTGTGATACTTATCCGAATGTGAAAATCAATTTTTTAGAATATGCAAGCATCATTCATGCAAAAACATAAGTTTTAAAAAGTTGGCAAATCCATTTATTATGTCAAACATATACAATGTACTGAAATGTAAAAAAAAAACAAAAAAACAAAAAAACCCAAATGCTTTTATGAACTTCTCAACAAAAAATCATCTGTGACAACAGGCAAAACAAGATGGAATGAGCTCTTAGAAATAGATAATACTGAGTGGAAAATAATCCACAAAATACCTTTCATAATTACAAAAAATAGTAAACTTCAATGGTTCCAGTATAGAATACTTGATAAAATTTTAGCAACAAACTCATTTTTATTTAAAATTTTGAAAAAAGTGAACTCAAAAATGTGTACCTTTTGTCACAATGAGGAGGAAACAATAGAACATATAATATGAGAATGTAATTGTGTTCAATCATTTCCAGCTGATTTTGAAGTCTTTACAAAAAAGTCTTTTATAATAGGCATCCTTGAGAAAAACAAGGGTATACAAAATACTCTCATCCTTTGGTTAAAGCATCATATTTATACAGCAAGGTGTACAGAGAAAAATTTGAGTGTGCGTTTTGCAATATCATTTTTAAAGTTATTCTATGAAACACAAAAATTTATTTCGTAAAAAAAATGGTGATACTGAAAAATTTGATGCCCTTTGGAACAGATGAAACAAAAATTTTTCATAGCTCTCTCTCTCTCTCTCTCTCTCTGAAATGACTAAACACTTCTGTAATTCTATATTACATGTATATTATGAAGATATACCATGAACTATTTACAGAATGTTTGTTGAAAAATAATTTTAAAAAGTTAAAAAAAAAACAAAAACCCTCCTCTCACAGTTTTCGGGCTAAGGCCTTTGTAAACAGTTTGAAGATGCAAGGACTTTGATTCCCAGCAATTTTCTTATTTTCTTTGATATCTGAAAAACTTACAGGTAGCTGAACTTAATCAATTTTTGGGAACTGTTTTACACACACGGTTCTCGGTTTGTCTTGTCTTGTCACAGTTTTTAAGCTAGGTTTTTTTTATTCATACCATACAAACGAAAGTATATCGCTTGATGATGGACCCTACATAAGCTTGAGATGGGTATATTATGTATCGTTTCCGATACTCCTGGTGATCCTACAATGTACATGTACTTTGAAACTACCTCTATTGAGGCGTAGATAGGGTGCACAGCACCGAAAAGAGGAGGGGGTCAAAACAGTTTTAATAAACAAGGAATGGTTAACGCTAATCTGGTCAGCACGGTAATGGGTATAAAATATGCAATTATTATAGATACCATTAGGCTGTTTAGTTGAGAGAGAGAGAGAGGGGGGGGGGGTAATTTGTTTGGCCTGAAATGTAGACTACCTGAGGCTTGACACTATATAACTTATTTGGCACTTTGGCACATGCATCAGTAATACGGTGTGGAAATGATAGCTTTGAATGTGAAAGATTTTTTTGTTTAAATAAGAATAAACATGCGCAAAACATAAAATCGGTCAATATAGAGTATTGCATCCAGTGATGGTTTCTAAATAACAAACACTGAATATAAATAAAACCTACACCGATGGAATAAACCTCACTATTAACACCCCTTCCTGATATTGCAAAGATCAAAGGAATGTCGCGGTCATTATTCTACGATATATCTTCATACGTATTATATGATTATGAGAAAATTGATACACATCTCGCATGTACTTCCGAGTTTTCCTAATGCAACAATCAAGTCGATAACTGATAATTCAATTTTAAAAACATAAATATCAATCAATATATGCTGTAAAACAAATTCATAAAGGATTGAAGAACATAAAACATATAAACATGACGATGCACAGACAAGTTTTTCTTAAACTGTATTCAAAGCAACTGACATAATCATAGAAGATCATACTAGTGGTCATCAACATGGATATTCAGTATTTCAATGTAACCACCAGAAAGAAAGTGGTCTGTTATATATGGTACACAAATCAATGCTGAATAATTATAATGCTGATATCCACTAAATATCTTCATAGAAATACTCTGATTCAGCACAATCACTATCTGAAAGTATACTAAGGCTTGATATTTGATTACTTTTTAACTATTCAACAAGTTTAGCTTATCGAAAAAAATCAACAACAAAAAATCGTAAAATTAAGATTTTCATTAAAATATAAGGGTTTTATCAGGATTTTGAAGCCTAAATAAGGAAAATAAGGGCCTCTGACAAAAATATGTGGAAAATAAGGGCCCTCTTGAATGCCTCAAGAAACAATTTTCAAGGCAAAGACAATGTAGATTACCCCTTAAAAGGGTCAAGTAAGTATACATGAGCAACTAATTTTACATATCATAAGGTCATAGCGGAAGTTAATAGCTCCTTTATCTTTGGAGAGATTATAAAACGAGTATTGAAGGAAGGTAGGGGACCTCTTGGACTATCATTTCCCGCCATCAGTTGGGACTGTAGGGGTACCACCTTGGGCCTCCCGAGGACAAGGCCACCTTTCAGATCTCTATACTTATTAGATATGGGGTGGTAGAATAAAACAATAGTGATCAAAAGATAAAAAACAATTTCAACTATCTTATAGGAACTTTAAAATACCAGGTAGTCTAGGGGGGCATAGGGCTCACCTGAAAGTTCATAATGGAGGTTAGTAACAACTGTTGAAGAGTCCACAAAACGAATATCGAGGCAAGGTATGGGGAACCCTTGGACTATCACTTCTCGTCCTCAGTTTGAGGCTGAAGAGGTACCATCTGTGGCCTCCAGAGGATGGGATCACTATTCAAATATCTATCGATATCGAATATGGCGTGATCGAATGACACTAAACTGATCAAGAGATAGATAACAATGTACACTATCCCATACAATCCTTAAAAAGGTTCAGATGGGCCTATGTGGGCATTACACTCACTTGAAAGTTCCTAAATTTACCATCTCATTAGGTCATAAGATTTGAAGAGGCAAGGTAGGAAACCCCTCTGACGATTATTTCACGTACTCAGTTTGGGGCTGTAGGACTACCATCTGGGGCGTCCCAATGGTGGATTAACTTTTCAGATCTGAATAATCATTAGATATTGGGTAATCAAATGAAATAAAACCGGTCAAAAAAAAAGAAAGGAAACTTAGATAGATCTTAGAAAACAATGCAGGCTATCATATAGGACACTTCAGGAAGTCAGGGAGCATACGGAACTATTGAGAAAGTTCATATTTCCTTACTTGGATATCTAGATGGATGGACAGACGGAAGAAAATGACCAAAAACCAAAACTTGAATCCACAAAACAGAAGGATGCTTAAAGACAACTAAATCTCCATAAAAAGGTGCCCGTTTCATTCATCAATAGTATATCTCATGCACATAGCGATCGGAGCAAGATAACTGATGTAACTGAAATATGAGGCACGTGTGGTAGTTTTAAATTGAAATAACTTTGTAGAAAATCAAGATATTTCCGAGAGAAAAAACCCACCGGTTTCATTAGAAATGAGAATGATGAATTAATTTTTATTTCAATCACCTACAAATCCCTAATTGACTTATATAGAAAAAATTAAATTGCTACTTATTTCAAACATATTAATGATATTTTTGATTTTATGAAAATGTTCAATTTTCGGTACTATAATGGAATCTGCATCTGGTCGATTTGGTATCCTAGAAGAGCCCATTAATTACGATTAACAGATTAAACCGAATTGGTACTCACGGGTGATTAGTGTTTCAGATAATGGCCCCCTAATCTGTCAGGGGCTGTGTGTATTTCGCCTTTCTTCAAAACAGACGTTTTAAAATGTACACAAATCATACAGAAATCAACCATCTAACGGTGTACCGTATGCTTTTTAGATGTCTATACAAATATTCACGATTACGGCAAAAAATACGTTGTTCATACGTATTTAGATGCAAGAGAAATTTCGCATTGTGTATGGGTAATTTTTTTAATGGCCTAATAGTTTATTAAAACACTGTTTTGTTTCTCAAACCTCGTGTTTTGATACACAGTGCTGGTTTTGAGCTGATGAAAAGGAAAAGGATCGAGAAAAACTGGAGATTGTGAAATTCACGGCTTCCTTCAAGGTATCAAGATTCAAACCCCAGGCCCCATAATTAAAAACAAACACTCAACTTGAATCCACACAACTTGGGAATGTTTGCGTATTGTTAAGATTTAGTGTGGTGCTGCTACTCTCAAAAAGATATTTTTTTAAATTTCCTACATATATTCTCATGTAAGCTCCATGATGTGACCAAATATAAATCTGCACTACATTGGAATACTTGCATGTTGATATCACTATTCATGGCAAATGGTTTTTGAGAAACAGAATTTTGATCCCCTATTGTTACTACTCCTACATCCCAGGGTCATGACTCAATCATATTCACTAACTGAGAATGATTGCAAACTCATTCATGTTTTTCTCTCACTATAATCTCAGGTAAAACTTTGAATCTGTACTGTGGGCCAAACCTGACCTTGGAACATTGATTTGAAGAACTTGAATCTGCACTACCTATGGATGCTTGCACATCAATATCACTAATCCTGCTGATCTTGAGAATAAGATATTTATAGAAAATTTACCCTACGTATTGTTATGTAAAACTTGCACTACCCACAGGCACTTGTTTCATACATGAGTCCCCACTAAGGAGGGAGGACTCATGTATGAAACAAGTGCCTGTGACACTACCCCTCACATTATACCCTTGAGGGGGGGGGCATGATTTTAAAAAAACCCATCCAGCAACCTTGAATTTGCACTACCTGAGGATGATTGAATACAAATTGATATGACTAATCATCACCCTGCTACTCTCAACTTCTGAGAAAAATTTTATTGAAGTTTTTTTTTTTTATATATTGCCATGTAAAAATTTGGTCCCACCCTATTCCTGGGGACATTGACTTAAACTAATTTGGATCTGTACTACCTGAGTATGCTTGCCTATCAACATGATTAATTATGGCTAGCTGTTCATAGCCAGTAATTTCAAGACTTTTGACTATATAATCCCATGCAAAACTTTACTTCCCTACTTTGCCCCCCCCCCCCCCCCCCCCCCCCCCCCCCCTACCGACATGATTTAAACAAGTTCAATTTCTGGATGAAGTTTTACTAAACATACCTACACTTTTCAAAATGAAAGAAAAAACCCACATACTACACATAATGGAATGGCAATGCTATGCATAAAATATAACAAATTTCTTATGCCTCTGTGCTAAACTAGTACTAAATTAGATGACACTACTCAAATCATATGCAATTTAATATAGAAATGTAAATTGTGTAAAATATTAAAACAGGAATATTTTAATTACATGTGAATATTTCAATTACATATGGCTTGAAAAAACGCTTTCACACAAGTTGCAATAAATACATATGTATAGTATATTTTGATCAAACCTCGATGTTAAAAAAAGGGTATAAGCCCCATAACTCCTAGAAAAAAATCAAATCTGAATATCCTGTGAATATGCACATCTACATTATTGAATACAAAGTTTCATGAAATTCTGTTCTGCTGTTTCAGTGGAGTTGTGCTGACTAATTGTTTCTTCGGTAGAATATTTAATTTTGGCCAAACTTCTAAGTTCACAAGGGGCATAACCTTCTAGAAACAAAAATAGAATCAGAATTTTCTGGGAATATGCACATCTACAAAGCATGTCCTTATTACCTACAAAGTTTCATGAAATTCTGTTAAGTGGTTTCAGAGGAGTTGTGCTGACAAGAACAGGACTGATGGAAGCCAACTTTCTAAGTTCAAAAGGGGCATAACTCCCAGAAAAAATAATTCCTGCAAATATGCACATCTACACATGAAGTCCTTATCAACAACAAAGTTCCATAATATTCTGCTATGCAATTTCAGAAAAGTTGTGCAGACAAGAAAAGGACAGGTCAAAAACATTACAACTTCTGCAACTTGTTGCACAAAGTATGAAAATAAACTTAATATCATAACTAAACCTGACTTCAAAGTATAAAAACCTTTTACTTATCAGAAAATACTTAACCCAAAAATTCCTGGTATCAATGTTAGAAATTCACACTTTATTTGTGATGAAAAAAGAATCGCAAATCAAAGGCACAATGGAAGAGAAAATTGTGTTGCAATTTCCAGTCTTGTCCTCTAAGAAATCACCATCTGCAAAATATAGTCCCTTTGAAATATTGTATGTGGTAAAAAAAGCAATTCAATTTTTTGGACTTCAAATCATACAGCAAGGAATATAGAATTCATCTGCGATGTTAAAACGAAATTCTGATAAACACAGTAAAATCACAAGACCTGCACAATTGTTTTGCAAACCTCAGGAGCATGCATCTTTCATACTATGAGGAAATCTGCCTTACAATCAGAAATAAGACTGTTAGATGGCCATGGTATGTATGTGAATATAGTTCTTAAAAGTGCTACATTTTTGTTAAAAAGTTTCCTGTAGCAAATATTCACACAAGCACATGGACATGTAGACAACGCACTTTGTTCTACGCATCACCTATTCATATTAAGCATTAACATGCATTTTCAAATATGAACAAACTACAGATATCTTGTGATAAACAATTTTAATGCAAAAAGCAGTCAACACTTTTTACTCACAAAGTTGGTAAAGATCAACCTTTGAAGTTTCTTTTTTCATTCTTCCATGACACAAATCTGAAAGCCCTTAACAATAGAATAACACTCACATGGCAACAGACACATTTGCTCTCTATAAACCTTATTTATAAAAGTTATGTCATAAACATTTCCTTAAGCTTCATCTGTCATTAGGGCAATAAACATTTCCAAGGGATACAAGGGAAATAACTTTTTTGAATTTTAAATTTTCATACAACATCTACAGACACACTATCTATACAGAGCAGAAAACAAGAGCCTGTTTGCAATTTTTTTCCTCTCTCCCTATAACCACAAGAAATCTATTCAAAATGCAACTGACATGACATTTCAAAATAAAGCATAAATATTCTATAGAACATTATGTCCATGAGACTCTTTTGTTAAGTTTTAACAGAACTTTCTGTGCATTTATATCAATATTATACAAAAATAAATATCGATATTATTGAATATAAATTAATCCTTGGGAATAAAATAATTCAAGTTTAGCAACTATTATTGAAAACTAATCTACACTACCATATTATCAACAAATTATGAAAGTCTTCTTCTGACCTGCACTTCACGTCAACTAGAGACATCTATAAAACATGTACGTGGTATGTATACATATATATGTACCTACAATGTATGTAGTTATCAGCATGCAAAATTATTGGAATTTTCCCCAAAATTATTCCCTTTACAGGTTTCTTCAACATATTTTGTGCCCTTTTGGAACAAAAAGCCCACAGGCCTTATTGGTCACCTGAGTATTAGTTAAAACTATCAATAGCCGCAAGGCGATCTATAATAATTTTCCTGTTCTGCATGTCTAAGCTAAATTCCAATATTTAGCAGCCGTTAAAACAAGATGTGTTCTACACAAACTGTCCCCCAACAACCCAATAGTGATGAAAGACATCATATTTTAATATGTTACATTAACACAATATGACTATTTTGGATCCACCCTATAGTCAGAACCCTGGGGTTGCAAAATTCACAATTTTAGTGCATTCCTTTCTGCTTTTCCTTCACATGCATTTAGTTTTAACTATGCATTTAGTTTCTATACAGTATCAGTAACATTACAGAAAAAAGGCCTTTCAAATGAGAAAGATGATAATCACCAAGAAAATTTTCGATCTACTATGGAACCAAAACCCCTACCCTTGGAATCATGAAATTTATAATTTTGATAAAGGGCTATCTACTCCTTCTAAATATCTATTTCCTTTCAATTTAGTAGCAATAGCAATAAATAAGATGTTATTTAGATGTTTTAAAAATAAATATTTTACGCCAAGTTTGGCCCTGCCCTGGAATTAGAACATCTATCCATGGGATCATGAAATTTGGTAGAGGCCTTCCTGCATTTAGTTTTTCTTACAGATGTGCAGTTGCAGAGAAGAAATTTTTTGAAAATTAGACAAAGCAAGGAGTCCTAAAATTTACACACACACTCTCTTTCTCATCCCAAAGATGCTTCATACCAAATATGAAACGAACTTGAGTGGTACTTATAAAGGAAGATATTTAAAAATGTACAATTGTTAACATATGACGGACAACGACGGACACAGACCAATAGCTCACCTGAGTGACTCAGGTGATCTAAAAAGTATTGGAATATTTTCCAAAATTGATACTCATTAAAAGTTTGCTTTGCAAAGATTTTTTTTGTGCACTCCTAGATATGCACATTTAAAATACATATATAGTCTAAAATGACAAGTGCTTTAAACCCTTATTATGTACAGCAACAAGAAAAGGCATTCAAAACATTTGAGTTGGGTTCAAACAATGGCAGATTAGGCCAACATCTTATAAAAAGACTGTTCTAGATCTCCAATTAACACTGTCATATGTGGACTATGTAATCAGGGGTGGGGGTTGAGAATTGATAATTATAAAAGCATTACTACTGATTAATGAAACATTAACCTTATGCTTACTACCCGGTGCATATATGTATCTTTTGAAGTAATTATTTCTAAATATCTATTTGCAGTACCTACATGTATGTATTCAAAAATAAAACTGAGCAAGATATGCCTGACTCTATTTCAATTATCATATCTTGTGTCAAACATCTTTTTAACAACAATTCAACCTTCAAAGATAATGAACATTAAACAATATGATAATGACTTGATGCACCACAGATTTACCAATGGTAAGCTGAAGTTAAAAATGTGATAAACATATCAGACCTATAGAATATGATAATCACTTCTTTAAATTCGTTTGAGATGTGTAAATCATACACTCAAAGAAATAATGCCCACCAAAAAAAATACAATAACCATATCTATCTCATGAAATGTGCGATCTCTCACACAAATGTCAAATAAAGGTAATAATGTTAATATGAACTGCAGGTATACAGAAATGAATATATTTTTATATATAACTGAACACTGAGAAAACAAACTTAGTCATCCATACAATACTTATTGCCTCTAGGGCCCGATACTAGCACTTTTCAGCTTGGCATTTCCACCTAACTTTTATTTGGACCCAAAACAGACTGCCCAAGTGACAATCTGGTTTTAAGACTGGCGATTTTATGTACTAATTCTTTTCTAATTAAAAATACTCTGAATGGTATCCAAGATATCATTTTCTTTATACCATTTTTTTTTTTATTTGGGCAACCTGATTTCTTTTTTTCAAGTGTTTGTCCAAATAGAAAGAAATGTCACATTCCCGTCTTTCTTACTAACATAAGAATTACACAAGAGTGTAAAGTAGTTAAGGTCAAAGAAAAATACATGCTTATTGAATATAACGAGGGGAAATGTGCTTAAATAATTACATCTAAATACTTTTTCTTACACAAAACAACTGCAAACTAATGTCAATCAATAATCAATCAAAACGAAATGAGTAAAATTGCACCAAACTCACCCTTACATTATTCCATTTTAAAACTCAAAAGGGATATATCTATATTCTTAAAAGTAACAAGTATTGTCATTCAACTTTACTTTGATATTATGAAGAAATCATTCTGCCAATATATGTATAGCTAAAAACTTTGTGCGACGTACTGGGGGTATACACAGTAAACGTAATTATATCAGTACACGTACCATCAAAATTTAGTGCATCTTCCAACATTAACATAATGTATGTTGTACAACTGTAAATGATCTTATTTTGGAATAATAATTGCACATATATGCATAACACATTTGCCTCTTTACATAAATCAGCGCAAGAGGACAAGTGCAAAGTGCCAAAACATGATTACAACATACAAGTCTGTTTACAGGATGCGAGTTGTCGAGTTCTCTGGTTATGAAGATAATTTCAAAGTGAACAACAAAAGTACCAGTACCTATATATTACAATAGTGTTAGCTGTTGAATTGGGGTATTTAAACTTTATGACATCTATGCAGAGTTCATGACAAAACCAGATTTTTTAACTCAGTACTTGGATTCTTCAACATATAATATTATGCAAATAGCAAGAACAAGAACCAAAGATAAATAACTTCAGGTTTAGCTATATAAATGTTGTCTTATTTTCTTTTAAAAATATAAGCTACTCTACAAGGTTACACAACTTGTTTATGGATAAATGGGGATACAAAGAGCAAAAGATGTGTTAAATTTGGCTGAATGGAGGAAGAAAACAACTGATATACACTTATATCTTTCTGCGTTGTTAACTAACAAAACATGCTTTTCTTTACAAGTTGGTAAAACAAAACTCTTGGGGTCACAACTCACTTTATCTAGACAAACATTTTTGGGATGATTACAATTTGAAGTCACAAAGGTTACAAAATGCTACTAGCAATGAATACGGAAATACAAGAAGCTGGTCCTCTTTTATTCATTGAAAAACTTTTTAGCATTTATTATTGTGTATCTATTCATCTACCCATATTTGAATAAGGTAGACAATATTTAATCTATTAGAGAACAATTTCATTTTAGAAAAACTGATGTAAATGAAAGTGTTTATTTGTAAATTTTGCAAGTTCTACAAAGGACCTCCCCCACTTTAGCTGTGACCTACAGCTTCCAATGATTTAGTAAAACATCAAAGTTTGAATCATGCAATTTACAATGCCCCAAGATGTTCATAATACCTTTACTGAAAAGTTCATTAACGTTAAGAGCTATACTGTTTTTGAAATCATGTTTGTCTGTTTTTGTTAAATCTCTTGAAATTCATCGAATGATCGGTTTTTATTTAAAGCTTTGTTTATATCAAGCACAAGGTTGTCCAGATTTCCCTTTTCTATTATAAGTCATATTTGTAATAAGAAAATCTTGTGCTGTTGATGAAATTCATAAAAATAAATACAATAAAAATCTACAAATCAATGTTTTCTTTCTACCTCATTTACCTGCATTGTATTGACCTCGGGTTGGAATTCTGTAGTTTTCTGGCTGAGGGTGACAATTAAAACTTAGTTTTCTACCACTATATTCCAATATCTATGGGGAAAAGGACAGTGCACTTACTTAAGATACATCAGTGTTTAATATTTACCAGTAAGTATAATAGATAAATCAATTTTTCTTTGAAAAGAGGAAATGGTAAAAAGGGACCACAAGCTACAGCTAAAGTGGGGAGGTCCTTTCAACTATATTTGTAATTTTAACAAGCATTTGTAAATAACATGTAGCAAGTTTCAAATTACAATGTGTGTACATCAGTATTTTTTGATTTTTTGAATTCACTGAACTGATTTCAAATACAAAACTAGAATCATGAATGTCCTCAAAATTCCATATTAAATACCTGTATCCAGAGACTACATCTTGTACCGTTTCTACTTATTCATTCACTAGGTTTGTCTGAAGCTGAAGAAAATTGCTCACGTCTGCACTATTCTACTGATGCACATAGAACTGGTATTAAAGCACACCCATCTCTAGTGTGTAGTTTTCTTATTAGCATAATACATCATATGTTGAAGTCCAATTGAACTTAGTTCAAAGTAACATGAACCTCAAACTCAAATAAATTGCAACTAACGTTTCAAGTAATGTGTGTCTCCATTACTTCTACAATTTTCATTTAATATCAAATTGAAGTAAATTTTTGTCAACATACCAGTGTGGTTGGAAATAATGAAAGAATAGAAAAATTGGCAGCACTTTAATCATTTCCTTGTGGAAATTTCTTGATACAGAGGTGAAATATCGAGTATTTCAAATACACTGTGTGTAAATAAACTTTTGGTGTTGATTTAAAGATGGAATTTACTAGTAAGTATCACATTCAGCTTGGATTCTTTAACATAAGCTAATCTGGCATCTACAGAGAACTGATTTGAAATTTTTTTATAACATCTACATTAAAACAGTCGACTTTTTTTCCTGGATGGTGAATCAATAAGTGTGTTATCAGGTGATGAGGTTCTCTTTCTTGTAGAGTCATAATTACGAGAAAATTCATCTAAAATAAATCTGTTTAGATCCTCCATATTTCCACTACTCCTGGGTAAGGCTCCAATTTGGGAAGAGGCCGTAGCACCTTGTGACATGCTGAGGCCCATAGTAATGTTAGACATTGCACCATTAAGACCTGAAATTGCACAAAAATTATTAGATATGGAATTTAAGAATTAAAAAAAGTGTTTTACTTTTAATAAAAGTTCGAAATTCATGTTTGATAATAAGCTACAGTGCTTAATGTATTGAATAGTATATAGTATCATTTATACCGGTACTGTGTAATAAATAATGTTCTACCAGTAACACTAGAAATAAATATTACTAGTTATTAATGGAAAGTGTGGCTTGCTTAGCAATATTTGGACATAAATATAGTACCTTGCAGTGCAATGGCTTCTCGAAATGCCTGAAGGTCAGGTTCCGTTCCTGAAGACAGACTTTCGGTTCCCTGTAACCTTGGTGAATGAGTCCTCTCTACTGACAGTCGTGATGACTGCCTCACCATGGAGGATGTATGTCTATTTCTGGCAGGGGGATTTTTGCCACACAAGAAAGCTAACAGATCTTCTCTACGAATATTTCGACGTTTCTTTTTCACCCATGCCACAATGTCTCTGTTTCTGTGCTGTTTGCCTTTTTGTATACCCAAGTCCACACAACTATGCAGTGAATCTACTCCATCTGTATCAAATAATACTGGTTAAAGTCTAGTTTTATCATTTGTTCCACTTCAATATGGATGGAATCTTATACAAATTCTGAACTAGTCAGCTGGGTAATCTAATGGTTATATAGTGGACTGGGACCTGGGAAATAATTTGTTTTATCAGTCATTCATTGTAACTATGATTATAAATGATGGGAAGATAAACTAATTTCATAATTACATACTGAGAGGAAATACACTTTGGCACACTGAATTTTAAACCATATTGTATGAAGGTGAAGAATGGAGAAATGTTTTTATCATTCAAAAAAGTTTAGAATATACATATATGCTAGGAGAATTTTCTTTTATTTAGATTTTCTACGAACAAGTGTGAATTCAACCAGTGAAACAATATATCAACAAGAGGCCCATGGGCCACATCACTCACCTGAGCAGCAGTTCCTAGCAATAAACAAACTTAAGCAAAACTATCATTATACAAGCAGGTTGGTTGAGAAAAAACTTTTCAAACGTAACGACTAAAAATTCATTAATAATCACTTTACTACAAATTCATCAATTATCATATGTCCTTGTAGATGGATATGGCCTTTCATATTAACAAATTTCATAAATGGAAGTTTTGTGCCAAGTTTGGTTCCCTATATATTCACATGAAAAAACTGAGATCCCTTATTGTGGCTGCTTCCTAACCTATGGGGTCATGATTTTTACAAACTTAAATCTCCATTTTGTCAGGAAGCTTTCATGTAAATTTCAGTTTTTCTGGCCCAGTGGATCTTGTTGAGAAGATTTTTAAATGACCCCACCCTATTCTTGCACTTTTGTGATTATCTCCCCTTTCAAGAAGGCATGGCCCATGTCACAGACTTGAACCCCCTTCACCAAAAGGATGCTTTGTGCCAAGTTTGTTTGAAATTGGCCCAGTGATTCTGGAGAAGATGAAAATGAGAAAAGTTTACACTGCCGCCAACTATGGAAAAATTTTGATCAGAAAAGTTCACTTGAGAGGTGAGCTAAAAATTGCTCATGATTAATTTATCACAAAAATACTATTCAGCGCATTGTTCAATGTTCAATTTATTGTTACAAGATTGTAATTTTCTGAATTCAGCTGATGACCTCAGCCTTTGCTGTCAAAGTTATATGAATCAGTGCATGAGCAGCACGTTCTGTCTGATATTTCAAAGTTCAGCATGATCAGGATAAATATAATTAATATTTTCGTCAGAAATTTATCAAGTTTTGTGTAAACGCATTATAGGATTCAGAAATCATGCCAAGTTTTTTTTCTGCATATTTTTTGATACATTGTCTACTACACATAGTACTAAACGTTTTATATATCAAAGTGTCAGAATTTTTTATTTCTTAATTGCACATTTGTAACATCAAATTCAAATTTGAGGGAAGAAATTTCAAACCCTTTACAAATGAGCAAGATAACTGTTGACATTAAATTTTGCATAGAATCTAATTATTTAATTAAGGAATGAAAGTAATTTTCCCTAATTTTATAGGAGATAAAGTAAGTTGGGTCAGTTTACGCATTATAAACCACGCATTTAATTTAGTAAATCACATTTGATATTAGAGAGGTTGAGATTTCAAACGTGTGCGGGTACAAGTATAATTTAATTGGAGCAGGTTAGATGTCTATATACATCTTTAACTGAGCTTTCCTAAATGAGGGACAACATGTGAAGTGGTTATAAGGATTTCATTAGGTTTTAAGGATTTCATTATATTCAATGTCATACCATACAAGAAGAACTTAAATTTTACTTTATTGTAAGTCAAAATTTTGTTATATATGATTTCAATTTAATACTAGAGGCCCATGGGCCACATCAATACTCTGACACCTGAGTCACCTTAAACCATATTTTAAGATTTTCCCTACATATTTGCATGCAAAACTTTGATCCTCCAGGGACCATGATTTGAACAACTTGAATCTGCACTATGTCAGGAAGCTTTCATGTAAATTTCAACTTTCCTGGTGCAGTGGTTCTTTAGAAGATTTTTAAATGACCCCACCCTATCTTTGCATTTTTGTGATTATCTCCCCTCGGAAAGGGGTGTTGCCATTCATTTGAACAAACTTGAACCCCCTTCACCCAAGGATGCTTTTTGCCATGTTTTGTTGGAATTGGCCCAGTGGTTTTGGAGAAGAAGTCGAAAATGTGAAAGTTTACAGAGAGACAGACAGACAAGACAATGGGTGATCAGAAAAGCCCGGATGAGCTAAAAAGATAGTTAAACATATTCACAATATATATCTGAATATAAGACTTTGATCCCCTTTTGTGGCCCCAACATACCCCTGGGGACCATGATTTCAGCAAACTTGAATCTACTCTATATCAGGAAGCTTTCATACAAATTTCCACTTTTTTGGTCTAGAAGTTCTTGAAAAGAAGATTTTTACATTACAACAACCTATTTTTGCATTTTTGTAATTATCTCCCCTTTAAAGAAGGCCTGGCCTTCATTTGAACAAATTTGTAAGCCCTTCAGCCATGGATGTTTTGTATCAAGTTTGGTTAAAATTCGTCCAATGATTTTGGAGAAGAAGTAAAAAATGTGAAAAGTTTACAGACAGACAAACGATGGCTAACGGGTGATCAAAAAAGCTCCCTTGAGCTGAACTGATAATTAGTTGTGACCTAAAGATAATTTCATTACATGCTAGCTGCATTTCTCTGTATCCAAATTTGTTGTAAATGGAAGTCACTGTCATTTCATATGAATAGGAAAATTTGAAAAATAAGTGTACCTTTATACAAACTGGTAACATTTGATGCAGCATTCTGAAATGGGACCCACAAAGACAAACCTTGATGACGATCTGAAAAATATTTCAAGAAAACAATAAGAATTGAAAAGTTTTAAGCATATTTGAAAAGTGTCATTCATTCAACCTTCTGATATTCCATAATGTAAATCCAGTGGCAAGACACATTTTAAACACATGTGCCCCAACTTTTAACGCAGACTTTTTAAAATATCTATTTATAGTAACAGAGCTCACACTCTTTGACCCCAAAAGCAATCTAAAACAAGTTCTTCATCACACTAATCCACAGTGCAAACATGAACATCTGAGTCCATATATATAAATTGGAGGACACAGGTGAAACGATAGAGCTCCTTTATGATTTGATACAAATCATATTATATTAGTCTAGATTCAATTACTTTCGATTTGATACCATAATTTACAAATTGATACAATGAATATACATGTATATATAATGTCGACAAAGAAATGAAATTTACAGCATTCGTGATGTTCATCTGTTTCAGTATAAACATTTGACGTCATAATGCAATGTGTGAAATGCAAGCTCAGAGTGGATTGAAACAATCTAATTAAAATTAGATGTTGGATCCACTCACATACTCGCTATACAAACATCTAGTAATAACATCCCATAGAGGGTCACATCAGAGGTCAAGTTTGTATTAAAAAAATTCACCAATCGCTACAAAGGTGGAAGTGTCATGAGCAGCCAGTGTTCGAAATTGGTTTAAAACTTGGTATAGACCACGGGTCTATGCCAAAACAAGACGACATGGACCTCATTGAATTAGCATACACAGCAACATTGAAAAAAACAACAACACAAATTTAAAACATTGTTATTTGCTTCTAATGTACTTAGAAAGCTTATTTTTTCCCCATTTCCATCACAATGTCTTTCTTTCCTCATAACGTTTATCAGACGTCGACTAAACCTAAAAAATCGGCATAGACAATTTGTTCTATCCCAATTACAATTGTCATAGACCGGTGTCATTTGACATAGACTCAGTCTATCGGCCTATGGTTAATTTCGAACACTGCATCCAATGAGAATCTTCATTGTATACTGTATTTGGTTATACTTATCAAAGATGGCAACAGATGAAGAAATGGAAGCAATTAAAACCGTTTTTAAAGATATTTTATCTCAAGGCTTTGAAAAATGAAGAAAAACAGGTACTTAAATGTCTTCTTTGTTGAAGAATATCTTCCTGGGGGTTAAAGATCCCCCCGATGTCGCCATAGTTTACAATTTAAACAAAAACATGCGATAAACAATTCATGATCGTGTGCAGCGCCATTTTTTCCCTTCCTTACATAAACAATGCATGGAATCATGGGATAATACCCTATCGATATGAAGCTAGAAATTTGATTGGCTGTTGCAAATTTGACCTCTGACATGACCCTCAATGAGATGTTGTTAGATGTTTGTGTAGCGAGTATGTGAGCAGATCTAACATCTAATTTTAATTAGATTGGGATTGAAGGGATCTTAGATTATGGCTGCGCATGGGTGGGAACTTTTTTTTAGTAATGACAGACGATGGAAACAAAGACTTTTCATACTTAACTAGATGCAGGGTAAAGTGAAAATTTGTTCAGAAAAATACAAGTAAAAATAAATACATATGAAAAATCCCTTACGTTTTAATTATCTTTTAAATAATAGTCATAGTTTAAGTCTCCATGATACAAGTACTCCCCCCCCCCCCCCCCCCCCCCCTGTTAATTTTCAGTTTTACAAAACAAATTTAATTCCCACACCACTACGCCTATTAAAATCATAATACATGTTATCATTTAGATTTCATAACAGTGTTAATGCACATAAATCTAAAATGCTGAATACATAATATCCAAAGGAAGCTGTTGAAGCTGAAGGCCGAGGATACACAGGTTACATAAATGCGTTATTTTGAGCAAAAAAAAAAAAATAAATATTTAAATTCCTATCATATCTTTCATACACTATACATAAGAGGAAATTGAAGGAGTCTCCTGTGTAATGTGAACAATAAGAGAAATCAAAAAGTGTGTATTTTGAAAACAACACTTGCTGTTGGGCACGGGCACAATTTGAGATGAAAATTTTCAATTTTTAAATTTTTAATTTTTTTTTTAATGTTTAGAATGCTTCAATAAGATATTTCTAATGGTCAGCAAAAATTTGAATGTCAGTTGTTGAGGTACATGAGAGATACGTAGCTCACAATTCTTTGTTATGTAAACAAGGCTTGTGCCATGTGTTTGTTTACACAGGTTAAACATATACTAGTAACAGTTTCGTTTAAAGCATATTTTTTAAATTACAAGTTAATTCTGAACACAATTAAACAGTTTCTTGTGTTTGACACATCTCAATTTGTTTTAAAAATGATATTTTCTTTTGAGCAATCAATGTGCAAACAAGAGGCCCATGGGCCACATCGCCCCTGAGTCATCTTGGCCCATATCTAAAGATTTTCCATATAATTATATATTCACATGTAAAACTTTGGTCGCTATTGTGGCCACAACCTACCCTGGGGGCCATGATTTTTACGAAGTTAAATCTGCACTATGTCAGGAAGTTTTCATGCAAATTATGTAAACTTCTTTGGCCCAATGGTTCTTGAGAAATTTTTTAAAGATTTTTCTCTATATACTAGTATGTAAAACTTTGATTCCCTATTGTGGCCCAATCCTACCCTGGGGGCCATGATTTAACAAACTTGAATCTGCACTATGTCAGGAAGGTTTCATGTAAATGTAAACTTTTCTGGCCCAGTGATTTTCTTAAGATTTTTAATGATTTCCCCTATGTATTTGTATGTAAAACTTTGATCCCCTATTGTGGCCCCATCCTACCCCCGAGGGCCATGACTTTAACAAATTTGAATCTGCACTGTCAGGAAGCTGTCATGTAAATTTGTACTTTCATAGCCCAGTGGTTCTTGAGAAGATTTTAATAAATGATCCCACCCTATTTTTGCATTTTTATGATTATCTCCCCATTGAAAAGGGCATATGGCCCTTCATTTGAACAACTTCCTTCACCCAAGGATGCTTTTAACCAAGTTTGGTTGAAATTGGCCCAGTGGTTCAGGAGAAGAAGTCGAAAATGTTAAAAGTTTACAGATGGACAACAGTTGATCAGAAAATCTCACCTGAGCTGAGCTAAATATACACGTGTTTTGGTGTGTTATTGAAAATAACGGTAAATTCTGTGCAATGCTGAATAAGTGCGACACACACTCAACCCGACACAAATTGTCTCTATAAAATTTACAACACAGTCAAGAAATTTCATATCAATGTTGCTGCGCAAGATGGAAGGGGGCTGAAAAAATCCAATGCACATCACGAGTGTTTTTGTTTTGATTAATATATTTGCAGAAGTTTCTGATATTTTACCACTTTTTCCTCTTTGCATGTGAAACACGAAGAGATGTACTCCATGGGTATTTTTCTTGGTTGTACGGGATATATCTACTCTCGCTAGAGAGGGATAATCATGATTTTGTGAGAATATCTCGCTATAGGGGAAGTGTTCCCAACCTGTTTAGAGTTGGCGAAAGAGCATAAAAACTACCAGACATCATGTCCTGTAGATTAGGGATAATTTAGAAAATCTACCAGACAAGTTAAAATTCTATCAGACAGAATATAAAAAAAACCCTGAGGTTGTTTCACCTTTTTTTAATTTTCAAGCCTTGAGTGTGACAGTTTAAAACATTTACTTGTGTTTAACAGCTCTCTATGTTTTGACCACGTATGAATTAAACTTTCTTATCAATTTTGTTGTACTTTGATTTTCATCCTTTTTGTTCAGACGTGTAGGTGCTTGTGGATATAACCATATACCCCGTAACCCCCCACCCCAGTTTACAAAAATATATAACCATTTTCGTTTCATTACTCATTTTACAATACATATTCACCATAAAACGTAAAACTTGCCATTTCTAGCATCTTTGATATATCTAAAGAGTAGACAAGGTTGGGTACTTCGAAAATGAAAGAAGATAACCTTTTGGAAAACTCCATACAGTACTAATAAAGAAAAGTATTATGTGGTGTAGTTGTTTACTCACTCAACCTTACAATAAAATTTCTTAGCACAAGAAAAAGACCACATGACTATTGACCATGATGGACGTGTTTTTCTAGTGAGGAAACTCTTAGACCAATTTTGAGCACAATAGCCACATAATAAGGCCGAAAATTGGAAAATACCTATATAACACCGTATGACATTGTGTTTGGATCTCGCTGAGGCAAAATTTCAGTAATTCTGTGTATATTGGGACATTGAAAGACTTTGGATTAAATTTGGAAAACATGGTACGTACTCGTGAGTATAAATCACGGTCGCAAACATCTAAACGTATTATTCATATTTCTACTTGATTTGGATACTACGACCCTATAGAAAAGAATTTTGACTTAGCCTATAACATGAAAAGGTTTTATTTTTCATTGTTTGTTTCGTTAGACCGGAAATACTTTTTATTTAATGTCTCCTAATTTGTAACATGTCTGCATAGTTTTCAAAAATGAATTAACATATCATCATAGATATACAGACAATATATATCTGCTTTTTTTCCTCTTTGTTGCTTAAACCTATTTCAGAATGTTTCTAAATGAATTCCGGAAAAAGTAGAGCTGTTGTGATAGGTTTATTCCTTGAGCTTTTATCTATAGTATTGTGTTTCCGGTGGCGAATCGGCCAAAAAATAGAATAAGGTGAACAAATAATTAGCTCTTTTGTTGGTCTATATATCATTAAAAATGGTTTTATCATGTTTTTTGTATGTATTCTATCTCTTAGCTGTCTTTCTTTTTTCTTCTATACCTCTCATTCAAGCTGATATTTGAAGCATGTTTATTTTTTATGTTTAGGAAGGTTTTTCAAATACACACACTTCATTCTTTACTAAAGATTGAATTACTTAGGGGTACTGGTCAGTCTCGGTCAATTCCCTACGACAATGGTTAATCAAACATGCAAATGAATTAAAAATTCTCACAGTAAACTGTCAAGGTCTAGGAGACACGAACAAACGAAGAGATGTTCTAAAATATTTAAAGGTCAAGTATAATAAAAATAGATTTGAAAATAAAGTTTATAATTCATAAAAACCCGTTTTGAAAAGTTTATTGATGTGTTTATTTTTTTTTTTAAATCCAGGTAAATGCGCAAAATACCTATTCCAAAATCGTTGTTTATAGAAACGAATGAAGGGATTGTCACCCTTTCTTATGACGTCATCTGCGACAATTGTAGTTGTTTACGCCTGTATATCATCGTTTTAATTTCTGTGAGAAATTGCCAGTTTTAGCAACACCGTGGATAGTGACGATGAAATACCGTAGATACACTTGAGTTTAGGGATTCAACCTTTATAATGTTTGTACCTACACCCATTTCGAAACCATCAGATAGTAATATTTATATGATATATACATTTATATGTTCGACAAATATCTCATTGGAATCTCATTTAGAAATTATTTACCGGGCCAGTCCATAGAAAATTGTGAATAATATTGGAAAAAAATGTTCTATCAAAAGATAACCTTTGTATTTTACACAATCGAGGCTAATCAAAATCAGACTTCATAGATACTCACCGTATACTCTATTGTAGCGATTGTGAGCGAATTTAACTAGATTGACTCTCACGTTTGTATTTTTTTTATTATGGGATTTATTTGTATGAGATTGATCAGATTCAAATTATAATGTGTTTAGCTAGATATATTTTTAACTGAAAAATGCCTTTTTGAAAAAAGAACAACAAAAGACAAAAGAAAAAACTTATTGTGCACAACGTTATTTGTACACCCCCCCCCCCTTTTTAAAAAAAACAAAAACAAAACACATCTACATGTAGATACAATATCATAAAATGTAAATTAGGCCTATTAGTACATGTAATTTCTTCACAACACACGTCAAATGCGAAATTGATATATTACGGCACAAAGTTAACGAATTGTAGCAATTTTGCCTTAATGATTCATGATATATATGTAGCACATTAGGAATGTAGCATATTAGGAAAAGGAAAAACTTGTACTTGTTTTTATAATGAACTTGAAAAAAAAAAAGCTTTGGAAATTGGACTGACCTTGCAATAAATAAGGTTTTATCAAAATGGGTTTTTAAAATTAAATTAATTTCCATTTTTACTATATTTTATTTTTTCAATATATATATATATATAGTGAAGAAATGAAATGATGACGATGAGTCCCTTATAAATATAGTATGAGTACGACAATATTCGAAAGATATTTCATTTAATAAAAGAAATAAAATCAATTCGAACTAGGTAATGGATGTCATTAATTTTTATGTGCAATCGCAAACCCATTGAATACAATGTCGCATTAAAGCATTCAGTGGTGGATGTAGAGAGGGGTGGATTGCGTGCATCCCCCCTTTTTGGGTTAAACTTTTTATATAATTCAAATACATCCCTCCACTTGTTTTGTAGGATGTCCAGTTAATCATCACTTTGCACTTTGTTTGGAGTCAAACAGGATGATGGAAACCTGATCCTCGTTAATTAAAGTGTCACTCACTGATCCTCGTGGCTTGTCACAAATCTCAGTGTCTCTTTTCAGTTTCAGTATCCAAATTCTTCGAAATTTAGTATCTTTTGGGAAAAGAAATATACTTAATCCCTGTCCCGATTTCACATTGCAGTTCAAAGCAGCGCATTGTACCATAAATACAAGACTTTTCTATGTAAACACTATAAAACCCTATCAATGCAGTCGAAAGTTGTCTCAGATGACGTCATAAGCTACGAGCGATAACTCACGTCACAACACATTTATCGATCGCTCAGGTAAAAGTTTGATGGCGCCGTGTAATTCACGCCAAGTAATTTTTATCAAAATTGCCATGGAAATTAATCCATAAGTGTACGACAGACATTTTTCTGTATAAAATTCAAGTTTTAGGAAAATCACCGTACTTGACCTTTAAAAAATAAAAACTACAAAGTATATTTTATTCAAGACACACATTTTATTGACATAGATGAAAATATGATAAAGAAACAATGGGGATATAAGGCCTTCTTTAGCTCCTTTAGACCAAATTCAAGAGGAGTTGCTATATTTTTCAATAATAACTGTGAGATTGAAATTCACAATCAATACAAAGATGATAGTGGGAATTATATCATTTTGGATGCCACAGTAGAAGGAATAAGTTTCTTACTGATCAATATCTATGGTCCAAACTCTGACACTCTAGACTTTTATATGAACATCCAAAATAAGATTGAAGAGATGTACTCTTCTCAACATATTGTTATAGGGGGTGATTTTAATCTTATACTAAATAAGGAGTTAGATTCCATGAACTATAAGCACTTAAACAACCCAAAATCAAGACAATCAGTCTTAAACTTAATAGACACTTTTTGTCTGAAAGATGTCTTTCGTGAAAATAATCCAATGTTAAAAAGGTATACATGGAGAAAGAAGAACCCTATTAAGCAATCTAGACTTGATTTTTTTCTGATTTCAGAATCAATGTTAACTATGAATCCTTGCATAAAATATGAAAATAGTTATCGATCAGATCATTCACCAGTGATCTTATGCTATAAAACAAATGCACTTAAAAAGGGCAGAGGTTTTTGGAAGTTCAATAATACTTTATTAACTGACAAAGAGTATGTTAAGTTGATTAAGGAAAAAATTGAGGAAGTCAAAATACAATATTCCTGTTTAGTTTATAATGTAGAAAGCATTCCTTCAATTGATAATGATTTAAGGTTGATCGATCCTTATGTGATGTCATAGGTTTTTGCAAAAATCTTACTTTGTACATGATAGAAATATATCTTTCCAAGGAATGTTATTCACTCGATACAATAAAATATGTAGTAAGGGCTGTTCCAGAAATGATCAAATGGGGGGGGGGGGGGGGGGGGGTCGGGTGGCAAATGATATTTTTTTGTGTGGGTGGTCGTATTTTTTCATATTTTAATTGGTCCGTGGTTGGACTGTTAAAAAAATATTTATTATGGGTAGTGGGTAGTTTCTATTGTTTTATTTTGTGCCACATGGGTGTTGAGTTTTCAGAATATTTTTATTGTCGCTCTTGTCGTGTTGGTTACAAAACGTCGGAGGGAAAATTGAAAACGTGCTTTCGAAATGCTGCTTTCGAAATCGGAAATCGGAAGTAACATAGAACTATTCGAGTTGTCGCTCTTTGCAGCGCATAACTTTCCATTACGGCACTCTTCAAATTAGAGGCGCGTTTAGTAGGGTCCCTTTGGACGTGATGGCGACGAACTCTGTTCTGTAGATTATTACAGTTTACAGTGCATCGATTTTGGGAATATTTTGAAACCAATAGGTATTCCGTTTTCTAATAAAAATAGGCAAACCTTAGTTGATTTATACGAGAGTACCGATGCGTTATATTTATCAGTCGGTGTGATGGTGATATAGAGGCCTCTGGGCGCGGGCTCCAAGAAGACGAACGATTCGTGGAAAAACATATCCATACCCATTTCATGATAATAGCATCGTTTGGACTCCCAATCTTTCCAACATTCCCGCCATAGATGCCTTTGATTGTTGATGTGACATCGTTTCTTCAGAACTACTGTGATACAATGTCGCACAGGCATTACCGCGTCATTGACTAGAATGTTTGTCCTGGAAACCTCGCGAGATTTGTACCGTTTTCATTTTTATAAAATATTTTTGTGGTGGGTCTGGTTAGTTTTTTTTTTTTTTTTATTAGATGGGTCATTGTAAAATGAGTTTATTAATTTGATGGGTCACGGGGTAATTTTTTATTTTTTTTTATGGGTGCTTGGTATATACAAAAGGTGCCTCCCGACCCCCCCCCCCCCCCATGTATTTATTTCTGGAATAGCCCTAAACTAATAATACTGAAAAAGTTTATATTTTCCATAGATAATCAATTATTTATGATTAAAAAAATGTTGTCAAGGGCAATAACTCCTACGCTGGAATTTCCTCTACTGGATGTCTATTATACATTGGTTTCCCTAATATCGACAATTAATCTATACATATTTATGAATTAGCAGTGTTTTAAAGGGACTGGTTCACGATTTTTGATAAAAATATTTTTCATTTTTGATGTTAAACATTAAAAATATAACTCATTTAATGTTGACAGCCAAAATTTTGACCTTCTGAATGCCAGAATAAAAGCAATATTTTAGCCTTAAATTTGTGTTATGTAAACAAAGACTCGCGTCTTTTTATGTAAACAAACAAACAAGTGAAATATAAATTTTGTAATATAATGCATCTTAATTTTGCATAGTCACAAATTTTAACTTTGGGATGACACATTTTACCCCAAAAATGCTTGAAATGTGAAAGGTATGATAAACTTAGATTGATATCCATTTCTTTTGAAAATTTTGTAAACAATAGCATACCGCAATCTTTGTTTACAAAACAAATAATAAACTCTCTAAAATGAGCTTCTGTGATATTATATAACCTTAATTTTCATGTGAAATATTTCAAACACAATGGACAGTAGATTTTGATCATTAAAAGTGAAAAACAAAATTTTGGGGAAAATCGTGAATCAGTCCCTTTAAAACTGTTGATATTTAAATTTTGTCATTTCAACAAGTTTTTATCCATTTTTATTATTCTGTTTAACGAAAATGTGTGATTTTCTGATGTTAATGTATACTTCTGTTTTTGTATGTCTGACATCTTTAAAAAGGTGGTGACATATCAATATTAATGGTTAAAAGTGGAAAAACTTTATTAATTTCCACTCAGTATAGTTTAATTCAATTAATAACCAAAGAAAATGTATAAGTCACATGAGGATGGAGCTAACTTAATACAGTTTACGGTTAGTGACCAGACATTTCTTGATATTTTACTTATGGAAATTAGAGGAGAAATACTGGCAGAATATATGTGATTTGCTATAATTATGTACAGTTAACAAATAACAATTGCTTTATATGAAATTATTAAGACTGATCAGTAGACTAGGCAAAATTCTTCCCCTTACCTCTTTCCCTCTCCCTGTCTCTCCTTCTCTCTCTCCATCTTTTCGAAATTAAATACCTTTCACATTATACATGTACATATGCACTCCAAATATACACATATATGTTTGTACTTGCTTGAAATATGTATATACTATATTATCATGTATTGCTAATATGTAAATGTCTAATTATTGTGAAAGCAAAAAAATAAATGAATTATAAAAAAAAAATTTCTTAGCACAAAGCCGGCCAATATTTACGTGATCTATTACATATAAATTTTCAAAATTTGTAACTGACGAAAATTGGAGCTATCGCCACGGAAGTGAATAGTTATATTCTAAAAATATTTGTTGTAAACTAAAGGGGAGGGAGATATGCGATCATGTTGACATACTGTTCAAGCACCTGTGTTTACACATTCAACTTTCTTTTTTACGTCTGAACTACGATTTTTCAACCATGTGATAGGCCACACAATCGGAAGTAGAATGACATGTGTGATCAGGGTTCGAAATTACCTCATGTCTGCAAGTCCGAGACTAGTAATAAACATGTCGGACTAGTAAACTCTCTATAGCACCAGTCCGTACGGACTAGTGAAAATCCGGAAATCAATCTTGAATTGGTTAAGATTTTTGCAAATTTGTCTGAGTCTCTTAGATGTTTGAAGTTATGGTCAATTACCTGCATGGTAAAGTGTTTGCGTGACAATGACATGCTGATCTTCCAAACACATGGAGTGCGTTCGAGACCGCCGTTCTTTACACGAGTACAAATTCCTGCTGATTCCAAATGCCGAGCACACATCACGAGAACGGGTTCAAGGTGCAAGAACTCACACCACCTCTGTAAGTAGTGTGGTTAAAGAACACGTTCGTGCGCACATGTTCTAGCCATTAGTGACTCTAACACAGGAATTCATAAGATATAACACTATACCTCATGATTTGGTCAATCGAGTGAATTCTATTGATAAAATTTTGAACTCCTGCGACTCTAAGAACTGAGCACGAGAACAACGGGAACGTCGATCTCGAACGCACTTATGGACGTTTATAAAAGGGGTTACATGATTAACTCGGAGGTTAATGTATGCTTCTGAAGATCTGGAATGCAAAATAATGTATGGTAGTCTAAATTGTTTGCAAATGTGATGTGTTTGGTTTGATTAAATACTGTTGAATAAAATGAAGATCATTTCATTCGATATACTGGACGGACTAGTGAAATGCTTTGTGGACTAGTGAACATCAATAGTCACTAGTCCGTATGGACTAGTGCTCAAAAAAGTTAATTTCGAACCCTGAGTGATATTGAAAGTACACGCACGGAGTGGGCTTACGATTTCTGGGAAAGCACATTTGTTGTACAAAAGCAAGTTATCTATATCAGACAAAGTTTTTGTTTGCATAAAAGCCAATAAGCAACACAGATATGATCCCTTTTTTGTCTGCTAATATCTACCAGACAGATTGTCAGATCAGTTTCTAAGTTTTACCGGACAAATTGAAAATTTACTGGAGATATCAGGTAGTCCGGCGTCTTTCGCCAACTCTGCCTATAGGAATCTATTTAAACAATTCAAAGTAAAACATCAGACACCTGATGCTTCTACTAAACATTTCACTGACATGTCTGCTGAGTCCGTCATTTAAAAAAATTAGCTATAGATCTAGTACTATAGACGATGCAAACCCTCTTAAATTCAACCTTTTCAGAGGTGAATTCAAAATTTTGTTGTAGCAAAGTAACTATATATCCTGCTGTGTATACCTTTGTACAACTGAGCAATGGCTGTCGCGGAATTCTGAAACTGCAACCATAATTTCTGTTCAGCAAGCTCTCGTTGAGTTTCAAGAGCTTCCTCCATATTGGCTTCATTGTGGAGTTCTTCAATACACTCCTCTTCGAAGCTATTTAGCCAATTATCTGGAGAAAGATCACTATGGTCACCTTCTTCTCGTTCCATTGTAAAGTAGCACAATCTTTAAAAATGTCTCTGACTTCGGTTATTTGCCATATATAAGCTATTTTGTTTACTAAATAATCTCTTTTCTGCCCTTTCTGAATCAAAACCGGATGTAAAGTCTACGCATGTACAAACGTTACATTGTGACGAAAGATCCCGAAAAACGACGGTTCTTTACGGAACGTAAAACAATGTTTATTCCCATGGAGTCACATGACTAAGCATTAAATAAATTCGTGAGAGAAAATTACAAAAATACTATGACTGCAAAAGTCACTCGTGCAGAAGGTAAGGCAAAAACCATTTTTTTGCTTTCCATATAGTTTGTATCCCAGACTGCCTCAACGTGCGTCCGCCATCTTGTTTATTTTCATTCGAGATCAAGGTTTGCGATGCCTTTTTTTAAAGGCATGATATTTTGCATGTGAGTCCCCTGTGAGGGGTATATACAGCAGACATTGGGCAGATTGTAAGAAAACAGGCGAAAGTGACCGTTCCGCCAAAAAGTCCACAATCTCCTGGTCGAGATCGTCATAAAGCGGTCACTATAAATAATTCCAATAACACCATGAATCATGTGAATGACCATGGTGAAAAGGATAAAATACAAGATGTGGAAATGGATATTGATCAAAAGAAGGGTGTGTTGATCTATTACTTTACAAAGGACGGTAGTTGATCGAGTTATTAAGATGTTATGCAATCATATCCTCTTGGTGTAAATTTTGCAATAGGCCTAGTTAATTCCTGATTACATTACATTTGAATTTGACAATGATACACTAATATTATATTGACATCCTCCTTTCTATATCATTAAGTTATATGTGTAGTGGTTATGATTTCTGTTACTGATATTGTTAATGTAGACTGGTGAAGGAAACTAAAGAAAAAGTTTTCAATGAAGTGGACTTGCAGGAAGATAATATTCTTCACATAGTTTTTTAAGTTGTTATTGTGTGGTTGGAAGGTGTTTAAAGTTTAACAATGGCATTTGAATCATTTAAAACTTTATTATCATGGATGGCAGTGAAAAATAAAAAAAAAAGTTCGAAAGATGATAATGGTATGTTGTGGATTTTTTAACATTACTTAATATTATCATTTGTTATGTATGTCTGTTCTAATTCTTTGCTACTGCATATAATATTTGTTACACATTTGCCTCGCCCAATACAGATTTCCATTTTACACCCTGGATGATTCCATATTGTGTCCCGAACTGACTGTCTAACAAATCTATCCTGCTGAAGACCTTTAGAACATTTTTTAAAAGATAAATTTCAGTAAAATCTTGAATAAATATTATTCAATTATTAAATTGAATTTCATATATATATTTATTACATTGGAAACCATTTGATCACAATATTAAAACATCGTAGTTAAAATATGAACAATAACATTAACTAAACAAATCAAGTAAGCAAATCATGTATGTTGAAACTGAATGCAGACATTGAAAATTGAAAGCTACAGAGCTGTCGAACCAATGTACCCTAGCACGGAGAGGTTGTGTTGAAATGTTGGGGCATCATATGATTCGTAAGTGATGTCACAGTTGTCAAACTCTCTGAATGGAGAAGATAGCTTGAAAATTTTGGGGGCATCATATGATTCGTTAGTGACATCACAGTTGTCAAAACGATACACCCTATGTATGGAGACGTAATATTAAAAATTTCAGGGTGTGATGTGATTAGCTTTTATCCAATCAATTTTCTACAAATTTGTCTGAAGCAGGATAAAAACAACAAAAAATTAATTTGTTCAATAACAGAAAAGTTTATCTGTGCTTGAATTAACCAGTAAATGTGTATTTATCCGAGATTGAAAACTGACTGATAGTTTTATTTGTTTAAAAACTTACTAGTTTGAAATATGATAAATCATTGAACGAGAAATCATATTTTATTGTTTGATAATTGGTGTTATTCTTTTTTAATTATAAATTACATTTAGAATTCATCATCAAGTTCCTTCCAATTCCTATCACTAATATTGATACCATGCCAGGGTATTGATTTGTTCTGTATGCTGTCATTTACAAGATTTTTTTTTTTTTTAGATGATAATAAACGAAAACTCCTTAACCGTGTGTACTTTATTTCAAGCAAATTTTAAATTGGTGCATTGTATATACTGTATATATATATTTTTTTTAAATTTTTTTTTGTGTGTTTGTTTTATAGAGGAGAACAAAGAAGGCGGAGATGATGCCAACATGACTCAGGTGAATGGGGACATCCTTGGGAATGGAGCGACTAGCCAGGAAGATGCCGAAATGGAGGAGGGTAAGATCAGTCAATGATAGTATTTTATTATACCTTTAGTAGATATTGTAACATCAAAAACATTCAAATGCACACAGCATGTGGTGAATAGGAAATAGAAAAGAAAAAATGAAATATTGTCAAGCAATACTATTTTCATTTAGAATGAACTTAGATATGATATGCATAGATTAAGCAGAATTTAGGGGTTTTGGGGTTGTGATTGACTGACAAGTTAGTTACTTTGACCTGTCAGAAACAGAAGCTTAGACAACCATTGTGCAGGAGAGTTGAATTTCTATTAACAGATGAATGTCGATCAGAGGCTACATTTCGATATACTGTTGAAAATATAACCAAGTTGAAGGAAACGGCCTTGAGTCCTGCTTGTATGGTTCGGAATCTTCCATGGTATGTAAAATTAGTCATGTGTAGATTAACCTGTTTGATGCAATTACATGTACTAGGAATCTTGTATTTGAGATTGCTTAATTATTAGTGCAATGCATTAACATTCTAAGAAGATGCTAATCCTATAAATTCCTTTTCAGGAAAATTATGTGCCAACCCAGACCAAACACTGAAAGACAAAATCAGAAAACCATGGGCTTTTTTCTCCAATGCAATGCTGAATCAGATTCGGTGTAAGATGAGATTTTTGTAATTTTAGAATGAATTATGGGATACTATCTATATGTACAGTTACAGCTTCTTTTTTATGGTGAACTTAGAGCACTCATCAACATTTATCAGACATCAATGCATAACTGTCCCTTCTTAAAAATTTACTTTTATCTTGAAGATTTGAGTAGTTTAGGTGATAGTGGTCATTGAATCCCCTTCGATGTGGATGTTTGACTTTTTGATGAACATTTTCAGGTCATGGTCATGTAATGCATCGGCCACACTCAAGCTAATTAATCAGGTTAATGAGGCTGAAAATCACACAAAGAGTAAGTACTCTTATGACTTCTCAGAGATTCTGTTCAAACATGTATGGTAGGAGTCATCAATTACTTAAAAAATATAGGACAAATTTAAAACTTTTCAATTTATCAAGTTTTTTATAAGTGCATGAAAGAAGTTTCATGAAATATCTGTGATTTTTTTTATTTAAACATATAGAAAATTCTAGAAAACTTTATTTTCAAGGTTAATGTAAGATTTGAAAGTCTCTACTGCCACACATGAATATCAGTGCATTTTTTTTTCTTTCAGAAATCCAACATTTGTTCTACAGTAAAGAAAATGATTGGGGTTACAGTAATTTCATTGCATGGAATGTAAGTTTGTTTGATCTATCATGTAAATTTAGAGTTTGATGAAATGTAGAAAATTTATTCTTTAAATTTATTAAAGAAAAAAATTGTACAAAAAATAGTATTCATAAATAAAACAAAAGGGAGCAGGCAGCTACCCATCTTCACAAGTCAACGGTTATTGATTGGTTACCTCGCATTAACCCCTGACATCAGTCGCTATATAAAAGTTGGGCTCATTAGACCATTACGCAATCCACTATAAATAAAACATCCAATGAAATCACTGCATCTTGTTATGGTGTACATGGATACAAATGACACGATCTCATACTGCTGTATAGATAAACACGCGCAATTGTAATATTTACACTAATTACGTTTTTGATATAGGAAATTAAGTTTGGAAACCTTTTTGCTTAAGATAATATTGCTTGAACGATTGAAATAGCCATAACTGTAGGTATCAATACACATGTTTTTATTTGAATCTCTCGCTTCGCGTTGTTATAAATAGAACCGCATTCTCATTGGTTCCCACTCTTTTGTGGAAACAATCGGAACGAGCCCAACTTTTTGATAGTCACTGATGTCAAGGGTTAGTGCAAGGTAACCAATCAGTAACCCTTGACTTGTGAAGATGGCAGCTACCATGTAACTTGTCTATTCTTGGTGTTGCATAATCTAGATTTCTTTGCAATCTGTATCCAATAACTGAAAACATTTAGCATATCATCTCATGATGCATGTCTTGTTTAGATATTTAAAACAGTTTTTCTTTATACTCTGTATTGATATACAGGATCTCTTGGATCCCAACAGAGGATTTGTGGTGGATGATAAAATAACACTGGAGGTGCATGTCAAAGCTGATGCCCCCCATGGGGTCAGGTGAGTGGTCAGTTCTTTGCAAAAAGTGTTAACTCATCTTTTATGGTGAATGATGATTAGGGCTGTTCCAGAAATGATCAAATGGGGGGGTCGGGCGGCAAATGATATTTTTTTGTGTGGGTGGTCGTATTTTTTCATATTTTATTTGGTCTGTGGTTGGACTGTTAAAAAAATATTTATTATGGGTAGTGGGTAGTTTCTATTGTTTTATTTTGTGCCACATGGGTGTTGAGTTTTCAGAATATTTTTATTGTCGCTCTTGTCGTGTTGGTTACAAAATGTCGGAGGGAAAATTGAAAACGTGCTTTCGAAATGCTGCTTTCGAAATCGAAAGTAACATAGAACTATTCGAGTTGTCGCTCTTTGCAGCGCATAACTTTCCATTACGGCACTCTTCAAATTAGAGGCGCGTTTAGTAGGGTCCCTTTGGACGTGATGGCGGCGAACTCTGTTCTGTAGATTATTACAGTTTACAGTGCATCGATTTTGGGAATATTTTGAAACCAATAGGTATTCCGTTTTCTAATAAAAATAGGCAAACCTTAGTTGATTTATACGAGGGTACCGATACGTTATATTTAGCAGTCAGTGTGATGGTGATATAGAGGCCTCCGGGCGCGGGCTCCATTAGAAGACGAACGATTCGTGGAAAAACATATCCATACCCATTTCATGATAATAGCATCGTTTGGACTCCCAATCTTTCCAACATTCCCACCATAGATGCCTTTGATTGTTGATGTGACATCGTTTCTTCAGAACTACTATGATACAATGTCGCACAGGCATTACCGCGTCATTGACTAGAATGTTTGTCCCGAAAACCTCACGAGATTTGTACCGTTTTCATTTTTTAAAATATTTTTGTGGTGGGTCTGGTTAGTTTTTTTTTTTAATTAGATGGGTCATTGTAAAATGAGTTTATCAATTTGATGGGTCATGGGGTAATTTTTTATTTTTTTTTATGGGTGCTTGGTATATACAAAAGGTGCCTCCCGACCCCCCCCCCCCATGTATTTATTTCTGGAATAGCCCTTACTCATTAAGTAGAAAGTTGCTGTTAATTTTTCCCTATCAAGGCAACATTTGTCTTTATTTCAAAGTCAAATTGTATCTTCATTACAGTTGGGACTCAAAAAAACATACAGGATTTGTGGGACTTAAAAATCAAGGAGCAACATGCTACATGAACTCATTGTTACAAACTCTGTTTTTCACCAATAAATTGAGGAAGGTAAGTTTTGATTTTAAGGTCACCAGGATGAATGTTCAGAGAGCTTATTGTTTTTGTCCTGTCTGTCATTCTGTCTGAAACTTTATCCTTGCTAATAGCTTTTGGACAGTAAGTGCTAGAACTTTGATATTTCACATGAGTATTCCTTGTGACCAGACCTTACATGGGTACCAACATTTTTTACCCTGTGACCTTGGAGTTTCACTTTTTAAAAACTTTAACCTTGCTAATAACTTTCGTTTGAACAGTGAGTGCTAGAGCTTTGATATTTCACATGAGTATTCCTTGTGACTAGACCTTTCCATGGGCACTAAATCTATTGACCTTGGCATTTGACCTACTTATAAAAAATTTGACATTGGTCATAACTTCTAATTGGTAAATATTAGAGCTTTCGTATTGCACATAAGCATTTCTTGTGACAAGATCTTTCTACTGGTACCAAGATATTTGTCCTTGTGACCTTGATCATCTTTGGAATTGGCCATTATCAACTGCATTTGTGTTTCACAAACACATCTTGTTAATTTTGGCTATTTCTATTGAACCAAGAGGGCTAAGGCTTTGATATTTCACATAGAGATTCCACATGACCAGGCATTTAATTTGGTTTCAAAACCTTTTATCTGGTGACTTTGACTTCTTCGTACTTTTCAAAAGCCTTTACCTTGGTTATAATCCTTAGAACCAAAGGGGACAGGGTAAGAAGTAGAGTCACACTTCCTGGTGAGATATTTTGTCTTCTGACAACTCTTGTTTAATGCCTAGTATAAATGTAATTTGTCTTCTCATACAGATTTAGCACAGTAGTGCATGATCAGTTATATTAAAGAGAGCAAGCTTTTATTTTCTTTTGGCCGTCCTTAATTGTCCACAATATTGATCTGCTCTGACTCATTTTTTTGTAATATTTGCTCTATGTTTATAATGTTTTAAATAGTGTTGTTACAATAATCGCCGACTCTCGAAAAAAGGCCAATCGATTATAAATTTTTGACATCGATAGTGGCTGACTATTCCGGACATAATTTGGTTAACTGAACCTGTAGAAGGATTAGTATTTTTAAGGGACTTAACTCTATATTGTGTAATAATGGCTGGGGAAGCCGATGCAGACTTGTTTCCAACTTTCCATACCCTTGGGCAACCTGAACCAGGTGGAAAGTATAGAGTCATTAAATCAGTCTATAGACCTTTATCGATTCAGGAAGGGCCACCTAGTAACAGTAATCTACATTTGCAAGTAGTTGAATGCGAATCAAGGGAAGTTCGAGGTCACATGTCATGAAATCGCTGAATACGTTTAACTTTATCTTATTTTGGAAATACTATCTCCAATTTTATATAAGTTCTCAGGACAACAAAAATATCAAATGTTCAATTTTTAAAAAATTGTTCGATGATGTACCAATCTAATGAAAATAAGCTGTTTTGAAACTGCTACCGCTTCTCAAACGGTAGCGGATTCAAAACAGGTAATTTTAATTAGATTGATGATGTATATAATGTTAACGAGAGAAACTGTATCTGGTGGCTTAAAAAAATCAAACGAAAATTTCGATGTTTGAGCATTGCTCCAGAGTGAAAAAAATATCAAAGTATCTTCTGTATATTATAAGTTTTAGCATCCGTGAGGAATACCTATCTCTTCTGTCCATAGTGAATGAGTTTTTAGTCTGGTTGGAAATATTGTTAAAAGGTCCAGATTAAATCGAGCACTTGTTCATTCACTCATATATTAATGAACATGGATCAGTATAGTGAATCAATTAGTGTTGATAAACTTTCATCAGGAGTTGACTATTGTTTATAATTTCGTATTTGTCATAAAAGTCCATTGACTCGATAAATTCATAAAACATAACTGTAAAAACATTTATTTATTGGGATATCATTTAATCAGACATGAGAATGCATATTTATATATAATGCAACCATTAATGGAAGTTCAAATTATCGATTATTTAATAGATTATATGCTACCGATTCAATTCAATAATCGATTGTAACTTTGGTCTGATTTTACAACACTAATTTTAAATAATTTGTTGGTGAAGATAATGGCATATATTTACTATTGTGAAAATGTGAAGATATGACAGATTTTTGGTTGTGAAAACAAACATCTGTTTCTAGAGAAGTGAGTATTTTTTAAAATGAATTAGACAGTAGTTTTTGAAGTCATTTCTATGCTATTGAACATAAAACCATGCAGAGTTATATAAAGAGGTTGGATGTAATAAGAAATGAATTTACCCAAATGGCCAATACAATCTAGCTTTTTATGCCCCCATAATTGGAGATTCGGGGTCATATAGTTTTAGTCTGTCTGCCTGTTTTCAAAAACTTTAACCTTGGCTATAACTTTTGAATGGATGATGATAGGATTCTCATATTCACTTGTGTATTCCTTGTGACAAGACCTTTATGTAGCAATGGTTTTGTCCTTGTGACCTTGGAGTTTGACCTGCTTTTGAAATTTTTTAACTTAAGCCATAACTTGAATGGTTGGTGATAGGCCTTTCATATTTCACATGTGTATTACTTGTGACAAGACCTTCTTTAGGTATCAAAATTTTTACCTTGTGATCTTCATTTTGGAGTTTCACCTAGTTTTATAAAACTCTTAACCTTTCCATAACGTTTGAATGGTTAGTGATAGGTATTTCATATTTCTTATGTGTATTTTTTGAGACAAGACCTTTCTTTGGGTACCAGAATTACTTTACAACCATACGGGGGCATCAGTGTTTCACAAACACATCTTGTATATTGTGATGAAATTGGATTTTTTTCTGGATTGATACAATTTATACTGTGTTATTGAAGGCTTTGTACTTGATTAATATATTTTGTTATTGAAGGCAGTATGCTTGATTGATACTGTTTAAACTTAATTATTAAAGGCAGCATATTTAATTAATACATTTTATACTTTGTTATTTAAGGCGGTGTACTTGATGCCCACAGAGTCTGACGATAATGATAAGAGTGTACCCCTTGCGTTACAGCGGGTGTTCTATGAACTTCAGTTTAATGATAAGCCAGTAGGAACCAAAAAATTAACCAAGTCCTTTGGGTAAGTTCATGAAATAGTAAGTCCTGCAGGTGTGGTGTTTTAAAAATACACATGAAAATCTTGGAATTGATTTACATATTTTAATGGCATGGTGGTATGATATTCAAATTATTGTACTTATAACATTTGTGCATTGAATGCATTTTTAAAAAAAAAAAATTTTTTTTTGTTATTCCAGATGGGAAACACTTGACACATTTATGCAGCATGATGTACAAGAACTCTGCCGTGTGGTAAGTATCTCTGTAGTAACTTAAGATATGTAAGTACCAGTATTTGCTGTCCTTGTGGTACAGTACAGTGAAAGTCACATATTTATTGGTTTGATTCTAGTTCTATTTTTACCACTGGCACGAGGGCCTCCGTGGCCGAGTGGTTAGAGCATCGCGCTCAAAATCACACAGCCTCTCATCTCTGTCGGCGCGGGTTCGAATCCCGCTCGCGCCGGTAAGTGAGAAAGTTTCCCAGTTTACTTTCAGAAGGTTGGTGGTCTCTTCCCAGCTACATTGTATCTGGGTTCTCTCTTCCACCAATAAAAACTGGGCGCCACCATATAACTGAAAAAATTTTGAGTGTGGCGGAAATCATCAATCAATCAATCAATTTTACCACTGGACATTTTACCTTCACAGTTAAGGGTACACATGGTCCAATTTTTGTTAGATTCTAGTAAATCAATGCTTTAATATTCTATGAATAAAACAAAAACTTATTAAATATACATATTAAAAATATACTGTTATATAGATATAAATGAAAGTTTTCTAAATACAAGCTGTCTTTTTGAAGACGTTCTTTCCAACAAAAGCAAAATGCTGACTACATGACTCTTATTAGTGTACCACACTATTTTCCCAGCAATTTTTGGACCTGTGCATATCTAATGTTTAGTGTTTTACATATTATGTAGCATAATGAATTTAGTCTGATAGGTCCTTATTCTTACATCTACAGTTAATGAATTCAATTTCAAAACTCACCGACACCATTGTTTTCTTTCTGACCATATGTGAACTGTGAAGAAGGTGCACACAATCATGCATACATTATACATTACAAATAAGGCCAGTCAAGAATAAACTTAATATTTGGACATATTCCTTTCATTTGGGGTGAAATTAAATAGTTTACATTATATAAGTTACATTAACTGGGGGGGAAATCTTGATCATTAGTATTTATGTATCTTTAATATTTTTCTCGCTAATTTCTCTTTTTGAAACTATGCAGAATTAGGGGCCTTGTCAATACACAGGAACTCTATCGTGATCAACCCATTTATTGACAGTTTTCCATCTTTTTCTTTTTTTTTTGGTTACTCTGCAGCTATTGAAAATTTAGACATGACCTAACATCAATGGGTTACAGATCAAGTTTTAGTGTGAGCTGTGTGGACCTATGTTCAAAGAATTATGGACTCAGAACTTAGCAAATTTCAGGACTTTTGACAGTTTTCCAGACCTTTTTCTTTTTTGAAAATTTACACATGAACTTATACAGTCCCTGAACGTTCTTCTTTCCCACTTGAACGGTGAGCGAATGGTGAACGAACGCAGAGCGAACGGTGAACGCAATTTGGTGAGCGAACGCAGAGCGCAAAGTGAACGGTGAATGAACGCTGAGCGCACGCTGAACGCAAAATGATCTATTTACTCGGAATGTTTCGGATTTTCCCCTGGTATTTTACTTATTTCATAATCAAGTAATAAAATGCATGTACATGTATATTTCATCAATTAATAAAAAATTAAATAAACCGGAATCGTGATATAGCATATTTTACAGTTCTGGATATATTCAATGTAATATATTTTTGTACAAGTACCGAGTATACATGTATATATTTCATGAAATTATCGCAAATTGTACATTAATACACGCAACAGTCATACACAAACAAAAGCAAATTTAGTATGTACATTATTGTGTATACCATTACATGTACAGATGCATTTAATGCATGAGTATAATATATAAGCAACGCATGTGGAAAGGAAAACACTATAGTCTACATGTGTAGTGACATCCAGAATTAACAAGTGTTCATGTATGGCTTCAAACTTTCCGAGCTCGACCGTTTGGGATACCTGTAATTAACAAACACCCCCGAAAGGAGTCAAGATAGATGCAGTAAACAAACAATACGGACGGTATACCCTGTGTCAAAACCACAACACTCCTAAAAGTATTAAATATTCCTACTTACATTTTCTGTCATTCATTTGTCGCAATCAAATCGACCCGAGGAAATAATCAGTACAAAACTTTCTATTTTTATTATTGATGTGACCATAGATTGCAGTTAGATCATGCAATATTTGTATATATTTGATGTAGATAAAACTGTTTATTATACTGAACTACCCGTAGAACGGTTAAAGGCTAATGCAGAAACGTACCAGATAAACAATTACATCTTTGCATTAAGGACAAATGTTACAAAAGTTTCAAATTTGGCAAGAGTAGTAAATATCAGTTTATTGACAATGTCTTTCATAGATATAGGCGTAAAAATAGCTATATCAGTTTGACTTTCTGACACTTAGATACGGTACAATGTACATTATGTAGCATCGTTTGTTTGTTTTTAATTTTTCAAAGTAGGGGGGGGGGGTGACTTGTTTAAAACTCTTATCAAGCAATGCAAAATAATTATAATAATTTGTGCCCTAACTTGTAATAGCTAATTCGTGAACACAGGGGAAGAGGTTTTCATTACCTGAAACTGCCTTATTTTTTGTACTTGGGTTAAATTCATAACGACAAGCTCTTATATTCGTCTCTCATTTAGAATTGTTTTTAACAAAAGCTCAAATGAACCTTTCGGCATTCACAGTGGATAATCCTGACATTTTGTACTTCAAAATTAAATTTCTGATATCGTAAGAAAGTATCGTTCCACTCTTACCCACACGTTCAATTTTCATTTCGCCTTGCTATCAAGATTGGTCCTTTCACTTTGGTGTTCCGAATGACAATGAAAAGACTGAACGATGAACAAACAGTGAGTGCACACTGAACGCTTTGTGAACGGTGAGCGCACGGTGAACGCAAAACTGTGAACGAAGAGTGCACGGTGAACTCACACTGAACGAACGGTGAATGCACGGTGAACGAACGGTGAGCGAACGGAAAAATGGTAAAGTAGAACGTTTCAGGGACTGTATCAATGAGTTTGTTGATCTTTATTGAAAGAGTTTTGAACTTTGTAAATGATGCCACAAAATGAGGGCCCTTTTGTGATGCTTGCCATCACAATTTTACTATTTTGTGATATGATATATATTATGTAGTATTCACTGTCATTGATCCAACTGATATCTCATATGTTTGTGCAAGTGTCAGACAAGCTCTGTATAAATTGCCAATAATGATACCACCCCCGCCACAGCAAAGTCTGGAAGGGTATACTGGAATCAGGTTATTCATCCATATATTGGATTGGTTCCAGGCTTCAAATGATTTCCTTTTTCACCTTGAGTCAATATATATCCATGGAATGTAGGATAATCCCTATTGATTTAATTAACTGGTAACTCCTAAGGAGTAGATGGTGCTTATTGATGTTGATATGGGCCTAGTGCCCAAGCAAATTTTACTAGCTCCCTCAAGGCCTAAGAAAATTACTAGCTCATACATTTTGATATAGTTCAAGTAAAACTAAAGAAGGCTCTTTTATCACACATTATAATACAGTAAAATATCTGTATCTCGATACCCCGCTTCTGTCAAAGTTGATCGCTGGTCCCGACCGTATTCCCTATATATTCAAATGATTTTTAAAACTATGGATATCATCTTGAATACCCTGCTGATGTCGATCGAAATGGCTTCAAGGTCCCAAGCCCTAATTTCACCTGGTTTATCTTGAAGTGCAGTCAATTTTTCGATCTGCTAAACCTATCTGGACTCGCTACTTAACATATTCTCGCCTGCAGCTATTCACACCAGTTCTAATTGGTGATTGCTAAGTAACCCTCACCTTATGCTAGGTTTCCATGCCACGATAATTCGTGTGACAGCTTGGATATTTATTGTAGTCTTTGAACAAACAATGGATAACTTGCGGCCAATTATGAATAACCCTACCAGTATTCATAGTTGCCAACCTCCAGCATATAAGAAGTGGGTCATGACTCTTTGAAAAGCAAAAAATCTTGTCATAATGCGTAACGGCATTCACAACATACTTACTAGGATTGTATGTGTTAAAAGTGCTGATATTTCAAAAATATTTACAACAGAAATGTGTGTATTTTGTACTATTTTATTGAAGAGAAGCATTGTAACTGATAATCTCAGCGAGATTCGTCGAGGCTGGATATTTGGACTGACACCTCTTCGGAAGAGGCGTCAGTCCAAATATCCAGCCTCGATGAATCTTGATGAGATTATGTAACTGACAGTGGCATATTTTGAATTTTTCAAGACTGATGGAGATGGACAAAAATATTTAAAGTAGGACACAGATTGATTAAACTTACATGATAATACGACAGTGATACTTTTGTGCTGAAGTATTTTTTACTTTATTTTGCGTTTTTTGCATGTTTTTGTGAGATTATTTTAGCTCTAAACCCAATACAGTTACACAACGTACAATAAGCTTCATGCTGTCCTCCATAACATTTTTTTACCCATGAAAAGTCATTTTCCCAGATTTGTTGGTAGGTACATGATGAATATCTTTTTCTTATTGTTGGCGTGTCTGCTGGCCCTGATAAGGATCTTTTCCTGGGAAAGCTATTGTACATAGATAATGACTTCAAACCCCGATTTGTCACAACAACTTACAGATCATTGTTAACATCTGCTTTGATAACTTACCTATTGTGCACATGGCTATCAACATTGTTTATGTTTGCCCAAGCTTGTGTCGCAAACTGGATATTACATGCACGAACTAATTTACAAAACCAAACCCGGCCCGGAGAGCAGGATATTTTTGAGTGTGACGAAAATTGTGTGAAAGGTATGATCAGTTTACTGGTCGAAAAATTGAGTGTAATCCTACAAAATTGGGTGATTTGGCAACTATGGATATTACAGATAGTGGTCTAATGATGCAAAATAATTATTAACAAGTTTTATAGATAAATGCAAAGATTTCAACATGCACTTGAAGTTAATAATCATGAAAATGATAATGTATTAAATAATTTATGCATTATCATTAACATGGAAAATAGAGAAAACAAGGTTCAAAGTGAACTGAAATTAAACAATTACGATGACAGTTGCATATAAAAAGAAGCACAAAAAAATTCATCATTAATTAAACAATTACAATGACAGTTGCATATAAAAAGAAGCACAAAAAAATTCATCATTAAACATGTTTCAACACACTAAAGAAAAACTTTCAACACCTGGCATGAAACAAAGCTTCAAGTGATTGCTGATGTAGAGAGAAGAACAGTACATTGTACAATATTTTTAACATTGTGGAATATTGCATATTTTTGTTGTGTTTATATATCTTTTTAAATTCGTCTTTTTCGTTTCTTACGTGATAAGCTCTTAACTGAAACGTAATATCTACATCCCAATCAAGCTTGGGTCGATATCATAAGCATGAGATCAGAGCTATTATTATATTTTAGATACAAACTATATGCAATGGAATGTTTATAGAAAAAAAGAAATGGAAATATTTTTCTTTGAATTACTACAATAACTTTAATTAATAGTAAACCAGATCATGTCTTACCTCAAAATGAGTATCAGTTTTAAGATATATAACATACATCTAGCTTACAGGAAGGTCACAACATTATGAAAAATCCGGAATTCCTCATTTTTGGTCAAATATTTACAAACTTGGAAGCACATATCTCTCAGCCTTATATATTTTGTCTTTTAGTATCAGTTGAAACTTTTGGATAAAAGCGATGCAATGGCAAAATAATCCATAGCAAAATATATGTAAAATTTCTAATATATATATATATATATATATATATATATATATATATGCCATTTCCTTTTGAACCCTGACTTTTCTCTAATCTGTGACAGTCTTGTGGCTATAACCTTTTACAGTTATGATCATGATTATATACTTTTACTAGGGCATCACCGTGAAACAAGTTCTTACCAAGTTTCAAGGTTTTACGTCTATTTTGAAATTTAAGTGAAAAATGGGGCCACATTGGACACTTAACTTTCCTTGCTCTTTTTTTCTTTCATTTCATTTACATGACTCCTTTCATATTGTAGCTACTAGAAAATATGGAGAGCAAAATGAAAGCGACAGTGGTAGAAAACACAATTCCTAAGTTGTTTGAGGGTAAAACTTTGGTAAGTCTGTAATGAAGACAACTAGAAAGTTTTTGGAAGAAAATATTTTATATTCATTTGCAAATGTTATACACTTGAGAATGCAGTGTATTTATTTCTTTAGTTGTTAAATGCTTTGTTTGAATTTCAGTCGTACATAAGATGCAAGCACATTGATTATTGTTCCAGTAAGGAAGAAGCCTTTTATGACATACAGTTAAATCTGAAAGGAAAAAAGAGTGGTAGGAGATGTTTTATACAGAAAATTTGTTCTGTAATGATGTTTGCCAAGATATACATGTATTCAGGTATTTAATTTTATGTTTTTCTATTTCAGTATATGAATCATTTCAAGATTACATAAAAGTTGAGTCATTAGATGGGGAAAATAAATATGATGCTGGTGAACATGGCCTGCAGGTAATGTGTCTACTTTTAACACCATACGTGTAGAAGGTGAAAAGTGCATACATGTATGTATTACGAAACTAATATCTGTAAAGTAATTTGATATTGACATTTAACAGGAGGCTGAGAAAGGAGTGTCTTTCCTGAATTTCCCACCTGTGCTTCATCTTCATCTGTTACGGTTTATGTATGATCCAATGGCTGATGCATATGTCAAAATCAATGACAGGTGGGTGTTATATTTAAATAGAATCTGTGGTAAATCAAGAATTCTTTATAAATACCACATGTGATTAAACTTTAACCAGGATTTAAACACCTACAGTTTTTCCTTTGATAGGTTTATATGGATCTATCATGTATGTTTTTTTGCAGATAAATAATGATTAAAAGTAATATTAAATATATCTGTTTTTAAAAAAAAAATAATTGACAATTCTATCACAAATATAGTCAATGAATTATAATTAACATAATGTAAATATGCTTATTTTGACACAATCAATGTTAGCATGTTTACCAACAGGAGCAAAATAGAGCATTAAATGTATATCTCTATTGTCAGATATGTCTAGTCATCTATTAGATGTGTACATACATGTATATTGATAGCAGAACAGGTCTAGCATGAAAGGTATTAAAAACAGGTCTCTTGTGAAAAACATTAGAATTATATAACTACTAAATAACAATTTGCCATTCAGGTTTGAGTTCCCTGAACGACTGAATCTGGACAAATTTCTAAATCCTAAGGAGAAGAAGGAGAAGACCCCAGCCACTTATATTCTGCACGCTGTGCTTGTCCACAGTGGGGATAATCATGGGGGCCATTATGTGGTGTACATATCTCCCCGAGGGGATGGCAAGGTAACGGTCAGGCGAATTGATGATGGACTTCTTTATGTGAAACAATGTGCTGTAGGCTGAGAAGGATTTCTTTTGATAGAGTTGTCTTTGACATTACTACAAGATTTTACCAATGTACTGGAAATGGTGAAATCACTGACTTACAAGTTCAGTGCATATCAAAATCTTTTTCAGCACTAGACATTTGGGCTAGTAGCAGGTGGACATTCACTAACCCATGTCAGATTTTATCCTCCAGCACTAAAATTGAAATACACTTGTGCAATGTATTTGCATATGCTTACATTGTCCATGTATGTTAGCACCACAAACAAATATATACAAAACTGTGTGTCGCATCACTAAAAACAAATAATGATGCACTATATGTAGCTGAAAAATAAATAATTTGTAACTAACATCATAATTTACACTTATATTCTGCACGCTGTGCTTGTCCACAGTGGGGATAATCATGGGGGCCATTATGTGGTGTACATATCTCCCCGAGGGGATGGCAAGGTAACGGTCAGGCGAATTGATGATGGACTTCTTTATGTGAAACAATGTGCTGTAGGCTGAGAAGGATTTCTTTTGATAGAGTTGTCTTTGACATTACTACAAGATTTTACCAATGTACTGGAAATGGTGAAATCACTGACTTACAAGTTCAGTGCATATCAAAATCTTTTTCAGCACTAGACATTTGGGCTAGTAGCAGGTGGACATTCACTAACCCATGTCAGATTTTATCCTCCAGCACTAAAATTGAAATACACTTGTGCAATGTATTTGCATATGCTTACATTGTCCATGTATGTTAGCACCACAAACAAATATATACAAAACTGTGTGTCGCATCACTAAAAACAAATAATGATGCACTATATGTAGCTGAAAAATAAATAATTTGTAACTAACATCATAATTTACACTTTACACATTTTATCACACTTTTACTTCTTAAAGAAGTCAGTCATCTCCATCTGTCAGGATTCATGGGTTTAGGCTTTATACCAAAATAGTCCACAGTTGATCTAAGAATTTCGTTTATATTTCATATTCTATATTTTATCCAAGCTAACATCGGGAGGACAATTTCATCTATTAAAACTCATCATATTACGAACTACTACTGCTTTGATCTAGCCATGCACACTTATTATACCCCCCGCAACAAGTTGTGGGGGGGTATACTGGAATCGGGTTGTCCGTCTGTCTGTCCGTCCGTCCGTCTGTAGACGCAATGGTTTCCGGGCTCTAAAGCATTATCCTTTCCACCTACCGTCACCATATCATATATATGGACTACCCATGGGATGAAGATGTTCCCTATCGATTTTGGAGTCAAAGGTCAAGCGCACTGGACATCGAAGTAGCAATATGGTTTCCAGGCTCTAAAGCGTTATTCTTTCCACCTACAGTCACCATATCATACATATGGACTACCCATGGGATGAAGATGTTCCCTATCGATTTTGAGGTCAAAGGTCAAGTGCACTGGACATCGAAGTAGCAATATGGTTTCCGGGCTCTAAAGCGTTATCCTTTCCACCTACAGTCACCATATCAAACATATGGACTACCCATGGGATGAAGATGTTCCCTATCGATTTTGGGGTCAAAAGGTCAAAGGTCACGTGCACTGGACATCGAAGTAGCAATATAGTTCAGTTTGTCATGCCATTTGTTTTTTACACTCAGAAAAGAGGTAGTTTATACCTATTACCAACACCCTTTGGGAGATTGGGGTAAGTGGGGGGTATTCTTAGTGAGCATTGCTCACAGTACCTCTTGTTATATTGAGGCAATAATTACTGAACAAAACTCGGGCAAAACCAACATTGCATCCTTTGTCAACCTCCTGTCAAAATTTAAAATAGTAATTTTCTCACTTCTACCCGGAGTTTAAAAAATCAAAAACAATAAAGCCCTTCAACATCATAACAAAAATCAATCGTAAACAGGTACATTCTACATGTGTGGCATTTTATACATTAAAAATTTACTACATGTACATGCACAAATATTTCACTTCCATCAACACAATCAACAGTATAAAATCCAGAATCTAGTATAGTATACAGTCTTTTGATTTGAATAAGCTGATATCAATTTTTGAATGAGTGCATCTTATATGTGCAGCAGTTTATGAAAACATTATTATGACATGATATTTATTAATACTATTAGATAATTGATCAAGACTAGAAAATAATGTGCTACAGATTTATTCACAATACATATTCGATGTGCAAAAATTGGCAATACATTGTTTCTATCGCCACATGCTATCTTACTGACACGTCATCACATACCAACTACTTTAAGGGAGGTGTTAACAGGGTACAGGTTATCGCTTCAATTAGGCAGTTTGGCTTGAACATTTGATTTCTTTATAATTTACGCCTTACTAAAATTGCCCGAGGCGGACCTCCCCCCCCCCAAAAAAAAATTACTGTCCAAATTAACAGTACAATTTTCAATGCATTTTAACGTTTTTGTAATAAAAGAAAAAATGACTGTTTGGATCCGGAACGCAAATTTTATGGATTAACAATGCAAAATAAATGTAAAAATAACGTTCCCCAGAAAAATGGTCTGGAAGGTAAAGCATCCAGATTAATATCGGCCAGATTATGGAGACTCCATTGTGTGTTGTTTTACTTCGGGTTTTTTTTTTATATCCAATATTGAAAGGAAAAATATATGGGTTTTTTTTTTTAACACTTGAAATAAAGTTTTGTAATTATCGAAAGAGAATGAATGTCTTGTCTTTTTTCAGTGGTGTAAATTTGATGATGATGTGGTATCGCGGTGTACAAAGCAAGAAGCTGTAGACAACAACTTTGGAGGACATGATGAAGAAGTGGCCGTCAAACACTGTACAAATGCCTACATGTTGGTGTACATACGAGAAAATTGTTTAAGTAAGTAATCTATAACCCCCTCATTTTGTAAACTTAGGAGATTCCTTGTAACATTTCTGTTACTAATTATACTGTGTAGTAGAATTCATTTAGCATTTCTGTTGCTTAGTATACCAGACACAAAGATGAAAATTGGATGATTTTTTATAATGTTTCATCATGATATTTGATATGTTGAAGGAGAGAAATTGTGAGATGTTTACTTCTTTTTAGCTCACCAGAGCTGAAAGCTCAAGTGAGCTTTTCTGATCACCTGTTGTCTGTCCGTCTGTAAACTTTTTAGCTCACCTGAACCGAAGGTTCAAGTGAGCTTTTCTGATCACATTTTGTCCAGCGTCTGTCTGTCTGTAAACTTTTCACATTTTCATCTTCTTCTCATGAACCACTGGGCCAATTTCAACCAAACATGGCCAAAAGCATCCTTGGGTGAAGGGCTTTCAAGTTAGTTCAAATAAAGGGCTATTTCCCTTTCAAAGGGGAGATAATTACAAAAATGCAAAAATAGGGTGGGGTCATTTAAAAATCTTCTTCTCAAGAACCACTGGGCCAGAAGAGCTGAAATTTACCTGAAAGCTTCCTTACATATTGCAGATTCAAGTTTGTTCAAATCATGGCCCCCGGTGGTAGGATGAAGCCACAAGGGGGGATCAAAGTTTTACATACAAATATATAGGGGAAAACTTAAAAATCTTCTTCTCAAGAACCACTAAGCCAGAAAAGCTGAGATTTACATGAAAGCTTCCTGACATAATGCAGATTCAAGTTTGTTCAAATCATGGGCCCCTGGGGTTGGATGGGGCCACAATAGGGGATCAAAGTTTTACATACAAATATAGGGAAAAGCTTTAAAAATCTTCTTTTCAAGAACCATTGGGCCAAAGAAGTTGACATTACATGAAAGCTTTCTGACATAGTGTAGATTCAAGTTTGCAAAGGGTAGTTTGGGCCATAATAGGGACTAAGGTTTTACATGCAAATATATATGGAAAGTCTTCAGATATGGGCCAAGGTGACTCAGGTGAGCGATGTGGCCCATGGGCCTCTTGTTACATTTTCCACTTTTTCTCCAGAACCACTGGGCCAATTATAACCAAACTTGGCTAAAAGCATCCTTGGGTGAAGGGCTTTCAAGTTTGTTCAAATGAATGGCCATGCCCCCTTCAAAGGGGAGATAATCACAAAAATGCAAAAATAGGGTGGGGTCCTTTAAAAATCTTCTCAAGAACCACTGGCAGAGCTGCCAACCCTCACGATTTTCTCGTAAGGCTTACGATTTTAGGGCCGAAAATACGCCTTACGATTTCACTGTACATCTTCCGATTTTCCGCTTATTTGACATTTCGAAATTTTTATAGCTGTCCGTCATTGGTTTTTACTTTTATAATAAACAAACTATAGTCATTACTACGTTTGTTTGCATAGTCTATATCTATACAGAGTCTCGATCATTTTAATACTTTGAAATAAACAATATGGCAGCTGCTACTAAACGTAAAGCATGTGTTGATGGAAATAACAACAATACTTCCCCAAAGAAGAAAGCCTAATGGAGCTAGAAATTCAAAGAACAATATGCAAGTACACTGTAAACATCTATTCATTTCAAAGTCAGAAAGGGGGAGTTTGTATAAGTGTACAATCTGTTTGACAAACTTCAACATTTCTCATGGCGACGAAAATGACATAAAAAAAACTTGCCAGAATAACTGATTCAGTAACTAAAATTATATATATATATATTAAAAAAACTTGCCAGAATAACTGACACAGTGACTGTAAAATTATATAATATTATACTAATGTAACAATATTTTTTACACAAGTTTTAGAAAGTAAAATCAATAAAAGATGTATTTGATCTTTTGCAGTTGTAAAATGCATAACAATTAGTATGTCTAAATTCATTAAATTTGGATTTGAAATGTGCCTAAAATTGTTCAGGTTACATATTTATTCATAAAAGATCTCCAGCGGCAGGGGCCTAGGCGGCCCCCGACCCCCGCCTTACTATTTTCCATTTTATAATGTTGGCAGCTCTGCACTGGGCCAGAAGAGCTGGAATTTACATGAAAGCTTCTTGACATAGTGCAGATTCAAGGTTGTTAAACTCATGACCCCTGGTGTTAGGATGGGACCACAATAGTGGATCAAAGTTTTACATAACTAATAAATAGAAAAAAATCTATAAAAGTTTTCTCCTTAAGAACCATTGGGCTAAAGAAGTTTACATTTGCACAAACGCTTCCTGACATAGTACAGATTGTAAAAATCATGGTCCCCAGGTTAAGATGGGGCCACAGTAGGGGATCAAAATTTTACATACAAATATATAGGGAAAATCATTAAAAATCTTCTGAAAAATCACAGGCCAGAAAAGTTTACATTTAAATGAAAGCTTCATGACATAGTGCAGATTCAATTTTGTAAAAATCATGGACCCTGGGAGTAGGTTGGGGCCACAAAAGGGATCAAAGTTTTACAAGCGAATATATAGGAAAAATCTTTAGATATGAACCAAGGTGACTCAGTTGAGCGATGTGGCCCATGGGCCTCTTTGGTGTTTTTTTTGGGTGTTGTTATTTGCATTGGCAGGAGAAATTCTTTAAGTGTCTTTTATTCTAATTTTTAAAAAAAATCGTATTGCGTTGTTGTAGATGATGCTTTGTGTGAAGTAACAGAACCCGACATTCCACCAACCTTGATAGAAAGATTAGCTGAAGAAAGGTGTATATCTCTCAATACTAAATGGATGTGGATTTAAATGGAAATTTTAAGAAACTTTTATTTCCAATTTGAAATATTATGCTTTTTATAACACTTGTTGTTGCCTGACTTGTAGGAGACTGGAGGCGCAGAAGAGGAAGGAGAGAACAGAAGCACATTTATACATGACAATACAAGTTGTGTCAAATGACAATTTTTATGGACATCAAGGGAATGATTTGTTTGATCCTGACAGAGTGAATTATAGAACATTTAAAGTGAAAAAATCGTGTACTATGTTAGAGTTCTTGGATATTATTGCTGAGAATCTGGTATGTAACATCTTCATTCTTACATTTCTGGAATTTTCTTTACTGGCATTGTGAGATTTTTAATATCTTTCATTTACAGTTATACAGTTGCATCTCAAATGATCGTAATTTATTTGCCATATTCACTTTATAGTTGCATTTGGAAATGCCACATGCATGTTGATATATTGTTATATGGTTAATTTGCATACTGCTACTTTGTTTACAAGTCAAAAACAGGTGTGATAACTGGAGCAGTGAATTGAATATCACCCTGAGATCACTAACAGTAGCCAGAGGACAGGCTTTACCCACAATTAAACAAAATGTGCCCCCCCCCCCCCCCCCCCCCCCCTTGAAATAAACATGACTTAAACCTATGAAGTTTGCCACATTTACTTTGCAAAAGAATATATATTATCATGATGATATGGACCATTTAAAACATAATCTAGAAAATTTTAAAAGTTACCTACTTTTAAAGTGAAATGTCAAAAGTTGTATGTAATTTCAGCACTTTAGAATGGGTCTAGGATGGAATATGTTGGTTGAATTTAGAATCCAAATTTTATTGACTCTCTATCTTCATTGTGGTCTGTTTTGTCTAATAAGTCTATAAGAACATCATATCAAGTAAATCTATATCAAAGTGGTGTATGTTCCGTTCAAGACAATACTTTTTCCCATTAACTGAGCAGAGAAGCCTGCTTTATGTTGCAGCATATCTGCCATGTTGTTTGTTTCTTGTAATGCACATGTTCATTAGGTCATAGAAATGGTTTGAATGAAAAATGCACAAATTTTACGTGATATAAGTACATAGATGATTTGAATTGACATTGCATGGTAATTAGATCAAAAAGTTAAAAAATTACAAATTAATACACCAAGGGGGGGGGGGGGGGGGGGGGGGAATGATTGGGATAAAATATCAATAGAATTTCTTTGGAGTTCACCAACTTTATTGGGTTGGCCAACAACGCCAATCATATAAAATTTTAATTTTTGGCCTGAGGATAGGATCATCAAACTTGGTATGTTTCCATTAATTAGAATTTGTATCTAATTAGGGACAGTGAATTTCTCTTTGATCTAGTAAACAGTCCAAATACAGAGACTGGAATGGTCAGTGCTCTCAACAGGTTTTTGTTAAGACTGAAAAAATGGAAGCATTTGGTAATATGTATGATTGGCAAACCCAACAGTGCAGATATTAATTCATGTTTCTGTTTATTTCATATCCTCTATAACACAAACAGCCTAGACATTTATTCCTTATTTTCATGTTCTGTAATTCAGCTTTCTTCTCTTTATAAATTTTCATGTTTTAGGCCATGTGGAAATGTCATTAAGTACTTTATTTGAGAAATAGATATACATGTATATTGAAACAGCATAGGTTTATTACTGGTCAAAACATTGATTTATGTAAATATGATATCATTATGAGATGGGACTTTGTATGAAAGAATGCTGCTTTATTTATTCACAAACTTTTCTTAATTTTGCAGAAATATCCAATGCAGCAGATGAGAATTTGGCCAGTCCAAAGTCGTCAAAATCAGACGGTTCGGCCAACATTCATGGATATGGATTCAAATACACATAAGACGGTAAAAGATTTTAAAAAAAAAATGACATGCATTTATGATGTGGTGACATGATATGTGATATTCATGTGCTTTCCAAGCCATAAGTAATTACCCTTTGCACTTGTAGTAAACATACTCTACACATAGACTAGTCTTGGAAAAAAGATGATTTAAAGCAATTTTACATTTGGGATGGGATGAGAAAGGGGGGGGGGGGGGGAGGGAAGTCCCATAAGGACAGTTTGTTTTATGTGACCTAATTGACTAAATACTAAATCTTCATTTTACATGTCCAAATGGGAGTAGACACATCAATAACTGGGTATATAAAAGAAATTGTAAAATTGCTATGAATCATCCTTTTTCCATGGCAAGTCTTTGTGTGAAGTACCGTAAATTGGAATAAATTTATCTTATCTTATCTATAAGTGGTATTACTAACAAGACACAAATTTAGTGATTTTTGTCATAAATTATGGGTAGATACATTTATGAGAGCTAATTTTAGCAACTTTATTATAATTTAAAGAAAGAAAGCTATTACCTCTGATATGAAATAAATTGTTAGCGATGTTCAGTTTTAGCAATCTCAACACTGTTGCTAATAATACCAAAATTAAATCCTTGCTAAAAATTCTGCTTATAATGTAAGTTTGGGTTTTAAAGTGTAGTATTCATTCGTTACCAATACTCCATAATGGTAAAAAAATTCAGGTGGGGAAATTTCTTGATTTACTAGTAAATCAAAAACAGCTGTACATGCTTTTCATATCTTTCTGTTTTTCTTCTCAATTTTTATTGACAGGGAGAATTAGCTGCAAAACTGTAGCCCCTGGGAATGATTAATTTATATTGATGATTGATATTTTGCACGATAATTGTTTGCATCTTATATTGATGAGAGAAATTCATTGTATATATAAATGTACATTGTACAGTGTATATAGAGTGGCCTGAAAAACTGTTGTCAATAGTGCAGCATGTACGTATATGACTTTTTCTGTGTTGATCCATAGGTTCAGGAAGTAGCAGAAAATGAGAGTCCATGGACTTTGTGGGTGGAGACTCTGAGTCCAGAGAGTGGATTACAGGAACTTCCCATCTTTGATAAAGACAGTAAGATTAAGATAAAGACAATTTACTTTTCAATAACAAGATATGAGAACTAGTACATTTATATTACAATGAAAAGAAATGAAAACAAATCCATTTGTTGTTTAAATTTATTTTTGAATTGTTGGTACTCAATCCCACTCTGTGTTTATTTTTCAGATGATGTGTTAATATTTATCAAGTTATATGATCCAAAAACAGCTTCAGTCTCCTTTTGTGGTCATATGTATGTGCCAATCTCGGCCAAAGTTTGTAAGTATAAGATTTTTTAAAAATCTTATTCCACTATAGTGTTGCCCCATTCTGTCGTTCTGTTATATTTGTTATGCCTGCAGACATTGAGCTGACTATTAGAATATAGATGTGCTTCAGATCAAGTTAAAACTCTTATTTTAATTTACCTTTATCTGACAGATAGAAATCACTGTTTTCTGTGAATTTTGTGAAAACTCTTTTACTCTGCTTGCAGATATTTAACTGACTTTCAATGTGTTATTGTATATCAGGTTAAGTTTGAGTTTTGTTCCATTTGTGTTACTTTCAGTAGAATTCTGGCCCTTGGATAATTTAATGGAATTTTAAAGACTTTTTCATCATACCTTTGTATGTTGACATATTTAAGTGAGTCATTGTGCTGCATTTCAGATCACACCTTACTTCTTTTCCATGTGACATTGTAATTTGTTGGCCACCAGCAGGTCAATGATATATATGGTTCCAATGCATTTAGTTGTATTTATATTACATAAATTGTTAGGTATTATTAAGCTCACCTGAGCCGAAGGCTTAATTAAGTGAACTTTTCTGATAAAAATTTGTCGGTGTCTGTGTCATCAATGCAAACTTTTCAGATTTTCATCTTCTTCTCCAGAACCACTGGGCCAATTTCAACCAAACTTGGCACAAAGCATTCTTGGGTGAAGGGGCTATAAGTTTATTCGAATGAAGGGTCATGCCCCCTTTAAAGGGACTGATTCACGATTTTCCCCAAAATTTTATTTTTCACTTTTAATGATCCAAATCTACTATCTAACATGTTTAAAATGTTTCACATAAAAATTAAGGTTATACATTATCACAGAAGCTCATTTTAGAGAATTCATTATTTGTTTGTAAACAAAGATTGGATATCGATCTAAGCTTATTATATCTTTCACATTTCAAGTATTCTTTGTGTAAAATGTGTCATCTAAACGTTAAATTTTGTGACTATGCAGAATTAAGATGCTATATATAACAAATTCAATATTTCACCAGTTTATTTATATACATAAAAAGACTCGAGTCTTTGTTTACATAACAAAGATTTAAGTGTGGAATATAGCTTTTATTTTTGCATTCAGAAGGTCAACATTTTGGTTGTCAATATTAAATGAGTTATACTTTTAATGTTTAACATCAAAAATCAAAAATATTTTGTTCAAAAATCGTGAACCAGTCCCTTTAAACGGGAGATAATCACAAAAATGCAAAATAGGGTGGGGTCATTTAAAAATCTTATCAAAAACCACAGGACCAGAAAAGCTGAAATTACTTGAAAACTTCCTGACATAGTGGAGATTCAAGTTTATTCAAATCATGACCCCTTGGGGTAGGGTGGGGCCACAATAGGGGATAAAAGTTTTACATGTTGATATATAGGAAATCTTCTCCAGACCCAATGGACCAATTTCAATCAAACTTGGAACAAATCATTTTTAAGTGAAGAGGATTCAAGTTTATTCAAATGAAGGGATGCTCCCTTCAAGGGGGAGATAATCACAAATATGCAAAAATAGGGTGGGGTCATTTAAAAATCTTCTCAAGAACCACAGGGCCAGAAAAGCTGAAATTTACATGAAAGCTTCCTTATAAAGTGGAGATTCAAGTTTGTAATAATCAGGACCCCTGGGATTATGGTGGGGCCACAATAGGGGATCAAAGTTTTACATGCGAATGTATAAGGAACCAAACTTGGCAAAAAGTATCCTTAAATGAAATTTGTTATTATGAAAGGTCATACCCATCTACAAGGGCATATGATAATTAATGAATTTTTAGTCATGTTTAATAATTAAGTTTGTTTAGTCTTTATCTTTGAAGTTTTCTTTCTGAACCAAGCTACTTGTATAATGATAGTTTTGGTCAAGCTTGTTTATTGCTAGAAACTGCTGCTCAGGTGAGCGATGTGGCCCATGAGCCTCTTGTTTATACCGAGATAATCATATGGAATAAATTTTATTTTTATTTTTAATCAAATTGAATAAATTGGTAGGCTTTATAGGTTCAAGTATTCAATCATGCTTGGGAGGTTACACTGGAGATTTCTCAATATTTCAGCTGAACTGGTACCAGACTTGTGCAGACGGGCAGGTTTCCCTAGTAACACACCTCTGATACTCTTTGAGGTAAATTCTTAAAATGAAGAAAAAACGTAGAAAGATAGATAGTAAAGAGAAGCAAGAAATACACCATGATGGTTGCAACAAAAATCTTATTTTTGCAAAGTTAAGTTACTGTATATAATATCATGTATGTATTACTGTGGTTTCATCAAATTTCATGGATATCTAAGCAAACATTTCACATTTTCGTTGACTTGTAACTTCATGGGAAGCTCTTTTATGTAATGCCTTTATGATCAATATTTGTACTTTGATGGACACTGGATTTCTAGTGTAACCACAAAAACAGTGAAAATTGATAATGTAGATTCCCAAGTATATGCTCTAGGAATTTATTATCACGTAATTTAATCAGAAGCACCATTTTCAAAATAAGATTACTCACTTTTATTTTACATTGCTGAAATCAGTGTTAAAACTCTTGATCAACAGCCCATTTGCGATTTGATGTCTACAAGGTATTTTGCGGTATTAAGTACTGGCGTAAAATAAAGAATTTACAGCAATGAGCAAAAAAGTAATGCAATCACAGTATATTGAAACAATTTTACAAAGAGTTTACAAGGCATCAAGAGTTCAACATGAGAAGTTTTTGCAGGAGGTAAAGCCAAACATGGTGGAACTGATAGATGATGTCAATTTACCTCTGGAGAAAACACTGGATGAGCTGATGGATGGTGATATAATTGTCTTTCAAAGAGATGACCCTGAAGTTCATCAGTATGAACTGCCCACTGCCAAGGAATACTTCAAGTAAGATTAGATGAGAGATTGTTATATGTTGTCACAGTAGTACAGTTCCTAACAGTGGCTTCTTTATGAATGAGAGAGAGTTCTGACACCAATGTTGAAATCTTTCTTTGTAGGGATCTCTACTACAGGGTTGAGGTGATTTTCTGTGATAAACTAAATCCCAGTGATCCTGGTTTCTCTCTAGACTTGTCCATGAGGATGAACTATGATCAGATGGCCAAGGCTGTGGCCCAGTATCTACAGACTGATCCTTATCTGCTTCAGTTCTTCAAACCACAAAGGTCAGTGGACGTAGTTTAGTTTGTCAACTGGCTCATGGTAATTCTTGTCCAGAATTTGTAGAAAAGCAGAAAACTTCTACTTGTAATAGAAGTACTAACTGCAGAACTGCAGCTCCCTAGTCTGAAAAATTTAGATCGATGACTGGGAGTTGCATTGCCATACAGGGAAAATAATTGTTTGTGAGTATGAAATACGAAAGTTATAAAACTCTTCAAGTTGTCTGACAGCAAAAAGTAACTTTAATATCAATTTGCATAGATACACATATCACAGTTTATACACAAGTTTCTTATTGTAGAAGAGTACATGTGATTTTCACTTCATTGCAGTTACCGTGAGGGCCCAGGCAATGCTATAAGGTGTACTTTTGAGGGAAATCTGAAAGATCTGTTGTTGTACTCAAAACCAAAGCAACCTAGGAAACTATATTATCAGCAGGTAAGAGGAATAGTGCTTAATATGTTCATATAGGTGGGGGAGTTAGAAATTAACTCCCTTTGTATACAGATTATTAAAGATAAAAATTATGCAATGAGAAAAACCATATTTGATATGGACTCCACGTGCCCCCCACCCACCCCCAAATAGGACAGTCATGCTTGTCAGTGTGCCTTGTGTAGCTGTTCTTTGACTCCGATTCAGAATTAAGCCGTCATAAAAAGTACACTTAAATGACAGAAAAAGAATGTAATCTAAAAAATTGGGTCACATTTGATGTTGTATACTCCAAATGATTGTAAATATCACAACAAAATTATGGAAAATGTGTTGTCTTTTATGAAAATAAGATGTAGTCATTCTTTATAGCTTTAAAATTTGAATATTATGGGGGCAGATAAGACTCTTATTGTATATAGTCCTTTGTTCTGTGAAGAAAATTAAAGTAGCTGCAAAATGTACTGCTTGTTTCTTAATGGATTTACTTTCATTTTTCAGTTAAATATAAGAATTAATGAATTAGAAAACAAGAAGCAGTTTAAATGCACCTGGGTCAACAGCAAATTAAAGGAAGAGGTATGATTCATTTTCTGTCTTCAGAATGGTGCAACTTGAAATGTTTGATCCTATATGGAGAATTATTGTATTAATTGATGTCCTTGTAATAAGGTTCATGTAAAATGTGTGAATTTATTGTTTTTTTAGAAGGAATTAGTGCTTTATCCAAACAAAACTGGAAGAGTGACTGATTTGTTGGAAGAAGCTAAGAAACAAGTCACACTGGCAGAGGGAGGTTCAGGAAAACTCAGGTAAATAAAAAAAACGGGACAGTCTCGTAAAGAGAAATGTGACTTAGTTACGTTAGCAGCAAAGTAAAAACCCAAAATATTAGTGGCTTGTAAAGAAATTGGTTTGGAAAGAGGTAGTTTTGAAAGAGTGAAGTTGTTGGAAAATGATGATTAAAGATGAGGTGCTTGCCCAGCAGAGATGTTATGGAAATCTGAAATGTACAAAAGATAGCATTAACCATACTGTAGGTATAAATTGTATCAAAAGAAAAGAAGAGTAGACAAAATATAATTCATGCATTTATGTGATGTTTAAAAATTACTTTATAATTTCATGGAACTGCTTTAAAGAGCTATAGTGTCTTTGATAGAGTTCTTTTGCCGATATAGTGAACTACAAAATAAATGTTATATTATATGTGTTGAATATATAAATAGTTAAACACACACAGTTTCATGATTTAGAATGTTACCAATATCTTTTATGATATAAATGAATATTACTGGATTTATATAGAGTGTATCATACTATGGTAAAAAGTGAAGTATGTGCCAGGCAAATGCAAATCAAAATTGAAGTATTTGATCCACTTTTAACCAATAACTTTCTTTAGACCCCTTTGTCATAATTTTGGTTAAGAACCCATTTTGGTTTTGTTAAACACTCTATAATTTTACTACCTGGCTTTGATTAAACCTTTAAGATTCACTTTATACAGGGTAAGTTTTGCCCCTGTTTTATTTTTGCTCTTATCCTAATTGGAAGATTTTTTTTTAAAAAAATGAGTGAAATTGTTAGTATATATGTGGAGAAGGCTTTCAGGTAATTGGGAAGGGGTGGGAAATCACATTGTCCATAGACATAATTTTCTAGAGTATATCCAATTTGATTAAAACTTTTTGAGTATATCTTATTTGAGTAAAGACCAAAACACACTGTCTTAGATTGCAATTAGATTTATGCCTAGAAATAAAAATGACTATATAAAAAAGAGGGAACTAAATATGTGAAAATGTTAAAAAAAATACTTCAAATGACTGTTATCCCACTTTTAGGTCACCTGACTGACCTGAATCAATCAAGTGACCTACTTTTATTGTTGTGTCCGCTGTCATCTGCCATCGGTTAGCAATTGAACATTTTTTGATTTCTTGATTACTACCTTTCCAATTCTTTTAAAATTTTTGGTATGAAGCATCTTTTGGACAAGGGGGACATGAATTGTAAATTTTAGGGCTCCTGCACCCCCAGAGCTTTAAGGGGAGTGCAGAAATTGACCTATTTTCAAAACAATTTATCTACAAGGGCTCATTTTTAAGAAAAACTAAATGCATAGTAATGTAGAGCAGAAAGGTCTCTACCAAAATTGTAAATTTCATGATCCCTAGGGTAGAGGCTCTGACTTCAAGGCAATATTCAAACTTGGCACATAATGTTTGTGTTTAAAAATTTGAATAACATCTTCTATAATGTTATTGATACTATGAAATTGAAAGTAAATAGATATTTAGAAGGAGTGGTTAGCCATTTATCAAAATTGTTAATTTTGTGATCCCAGGAGCAGGGTTTTGGTTCCAGAGTGAAGCCAAAATTATCATAGTTATTAATGTCTTTATCATTTGAAAGACTCCTTTGATTTTTACTGATACTGTATAAAAACTAAATGCATATTTAGGAAAAGCAGAAAGGGATGTACCAAAATTGTAAATTTCACGACCCCTGGTTCTGACTCAAGGGCAGGTCCAATAGGAATATAGTGTTAATATATTATGTAAAGTCTTTCATCAGAATGGGCACTTTCAGGGGCATTTGTGTTTTGAAAACACATCTTGTTTTACACTACTGGGGAATATTAGAATTTAGCTTAGATAGATAGAACAGGAAAATCATTATAGATTTCTTAGCCCTTGGGGCTATTGATATCTTTAACTACCGGTAATACTCAGGTGACTGATAAGTCCTATGGACCTCTTGTTTATTTATATTTATAATTAATTTTTTTTGGTACAAGTACCAGCATATCATTGGTAAGCTCCATTTGATGCCAATCAAAAATTGACAAAGTTTGAAAAAGTAAACCAAGCATTAATTTTGTTAGATTTGTCCATATTTTTAAATATTCATGTAAACTGACACAAGGATTGGTGATAGTTGTCTTTATTTTACACAAAGTCATTTACATGTTTGATCAGACCATAGGCAGGAGTATGAAAATTATCATCATAACAGAAAATCAAATTGTTTTGCAGATTGTTGGAAGTGATCAGTTACAAAATCTACTCTATTCAACGTGAAGACACTCTGCTAGATATGTTGAACTCCCAGGGGTCTACCAAAAGCTTTAGAATTGAGGAGCTGCCTCTGGATGAAGTATCTTTAAGTTCCAATGAGACATTAATCCCAGTGGCTCATTTCCACAAGGTAATTACAATGTCCAGTATTTGGTCTTTATATATGCATGAAAGAACAATGTTTTCCTTACACGGTAGTGTAAGTGTGTGTAGCTTTTGATGGACAAGTAGTTGGAAAAGGTTTACAGTTCTTTTCAGACTCGATATTAAATCATCCCTTTTCTTTCTTTTCAGGAGGTCTTTTCAACTTTTGGTGTTCCGTTTTTATTAAAAATCAAACAGGTAAATGTGATTTCATTATATATCATTTTTTGTTTACCTCTTTTGAGAAATATTTTTGTAGGTAAATAGAATTTATTGTAGTGAGGATAATGATTGGTTTCTTTTTGCAGAATGAACCATTTTCTGCTGTGAAAGAGAGAGTTCAAAGAAAGTTGGATATTCCAGATAAAGAATTTGAGAAGGTGTGTTCCTTTTCCTCTGGTACAGTCTAACAGAAATGTGGAAGGTGTAGGACTCACTTTTAAGGTCACCTGACATAGTGCGGTCTGTTTTTGTTCGTCATGCAGAATTTATTGTTAACATTTGAACTCCTCAAATACGTCAGGGCCAAGGCAATAAAATGAATAAATTATTTTGTCCTTGGCTCCCTGCAGGCTGAGAAGCTGATTCAAAACCTCAGAAAGTGATGGGATATTCAAATATCTTCTTTTCCACTCTTGTGCATCTACATGTAGGAAACAAACTGTGGGAAGTCATGACAAGCATTTACTTATAAGTCCCCCAAAAATTTGGAGACTGTTTTTGCTTGGTTATTAATCATGTTCATACTGTAATTAGTATCTTAATCATTCATTATGCGGTCCATCTTGCACTTCTATCTACTTAAAAACAAATTTAATTCTCTTCAAAACTGATTCAAGAGAACAGAAGCACCAAAATGATATGTTAATTTTTCTTCATTTACCCCCAATTTTATTTTTACATGCCTGAACTTGCAAATATTTCAAACTTGAATGTGGGGGGGGGGGGGGGGGGGGGGGGGGGGGGCATTTATATCATACTAACATATCTAGTTTCATCTTTAAATTGAATTTTCTACCAGTATGAATTCCTGTTGATATGATATCTGATTATGTAGTGTTTAATATAGAGGTTGAATTACTTGATGTTGGGATGGGGAATTGCTATCTGTGTCTATTTGTTAACCCTTTACATTGTAAAAATAATACTATCTTTAATCCTGGATATTTAACTTTAATATAAGGAACATAGTGTCTACCAAAATTGTGATATTCATGGTTACTGGGTCAGAAGTCAAGTCTCGAGGTTTAGGATATGATAGTGAAACTGCATTAAATGTGTTTTAAAAAAGTTATTCTGTACTTCTGAGCATTTGGGAAACAAAGTAAGTGCATAGTTGTATAGAGCATAGAGACCTCTACTAGAATTAAAAAATTTCTGGCCTCATTGTCCAGGGTGGAACTATGATAGATAATATAATAAATTATGTATTTAAACATCAAGTGCAAAACCTGGCTACCTGAAGCCTTACCAAAATTGTGAAATTTAAACCCTACTTATTATTGGTTGCGTCAGAACTGTAAACGGAATTTTGTTAGCCATTGGTAGGGAAATTAACAATGGTAATGAATGTGTCAGACTAGCAATTTTTCTAGCACCATGGCCACAAACCAATTGAAGTAAGAAACAGAACATTATAAATACGTTTTTCTTGTACATTCAAAATGTCGGAAAATGATCTTTGATCTGTCAAGCACCAGTATATACCAAGATATGTTTCTAATATCTTTTCCTCTAACAAGGAATCTGTAGTCTTTGTCCTTTAATCTCATTTGCAGTGGCAATACTGCACTGGAAATGTCGGCAACATTTGCATGGACGCCTATTTTAGTTGCCATTTTGAAGATATGATTAATAAACAAAATTCCCACACTACCATTGAATTCTCCCACGAATGTGGTCACCCTGCAAGAAAATCTACCAATGGTAACTACCTTTGGTGAACTTTTGGTTCCATTGGTTTACCAATGATGATTAAAGATACCAACAGTAACCACTGGGAGAACTGTGAACGTGATCAACCTGAATCAAGGTCATTTGACCATGGTCACTAATAGAAATCCACTGAAAATATTTGTCTAAACCTAATTTAGTAAGGGAGAAAATTTGAAATTCATACTTTACATAAAGGTTGCTTATGACCAGACAGTATGTACTGCCCTTGAATCAAGGTCATTTGCCCAGGTCAAGGTTACTAATAAAAGGAGTCAGAAATTATAGAAGCATTTAATAATAATTCAAAAATATAGATAAATGTCCATACTACAATTAGAAACTCCTGCTTGACACAAAGATTGCTGAAGACCAAACTGTCCTGATCCAGAACTAAAGACATTTTACCAAGGTCACTGGTATAAAAAAAAAAAAAAGCAAGTCAGAAAATATGTCTAAGAGCAAGTAACTTTGCATAGAAATTCAGACTTGACATAAAGGTTGTAGAGAGTATGCTGTGACTAAACCAAGGTTACTAATATTTGGCCATTGTCTAGGACACTGGTAAAAATGTTCTAAATAAATCCATTTGTTGCAAGTCATGACTGTATACTAGAAAGGCATTAGAAACTCATATTTGGCACAAAATTTGCTTGTAACCAGACAGTATGTCTTGATCCTTTAGTCATGTGATCCTTTGTGACCTCTAAGAAGAAAAATGAGATCCAGTTTTCAGAGTTTAAAAAATTGCTCAATCAGCACTTCAAATTAAGTTCTTTTGTTGTATGATACTCAGGTGACCACCTCTAATTACTGTAAACCAACTTTTATTCATGTTGGATAAAATTTCACAAGAACCTCATTGTCACGAATATTTCTCGTTGTGAAACAGTCCTTGAATGTCTCATAGACTCTAAAAGGCTTGATCACGAAAATTACTCACCACGAACCAGTTTACCACTGGTGAATCGCAAGCTGCAAATAAAAGCTGGGTTACAGTATCTTTGATATTGATATTATTTTATTTTCTTGTAATGAGAGAACGGTATTGGCTGAGTAATTTTAAGTTGGTACATTATACTAGAATAATGTACTTCTAACTGTGAGGGCTTATGGTTACTGTTACAATTTCCGACTTCAAGTGTGAATTTTATGATGTTTTAGTACAAATTTGCTGTGGTAGTGATGGGTAGAGTTGAGCACATATCAGACGAGGATCAGAACATTCGAGTGGACCTTGACATTTTCAGGCCTCATTCAATACAAGGCAAGTTGGTTGTTTTGAAAGTTAGTGTTGTACAAAAAATGCAGATTTTATATTTAGTTTAGTTATAAATGTGTGGTCTCATTAATTTCAGGTGCAAACATGCAAGCAAGACCATGGCTTGGTCTGGATCACATCAATAAGACACCTAAACGAACTAGATACAATTATTTAGAAAAGGCAATCAAAATCCACAACTGAGGACAAGCAGTATCTGTCTCTTCATTCGTGGGTTTGTCTCGCTTGGACTTCCAGACTAACTTTGAAGAAAGGAGAATAAAGATCTAGTCTAGAGTGCTGTTTACACTAGCTACAAAGAGCACAAAATCCCAAGATTTATGCAGCTTTTCTGTAATACTGAAGACCATTGTCTGTGGTTTTGTTTTTACATTTTTTCATATTCTGTGCAATCATCTTTGTTTGTGGTCTAGTGTGATATGTGATTCAAGATGAGACAAGAGTTCTGTTATTTTGAAATAAGAAATTGATAAATAGACTTTAATTTTTTGTCTTTGTTTCAATAAAAAAAGAAAAATCATAGAATTTACGGGTGAGTAGCATAAACAAAGAATTGATTGTTTGTTCTTCATTTGAGGGTAATCTCACAATCAAATTGATAATTACCCAGTTCTGATGTAGTTGATATTTATTAGCCAGCTTTTTGCCCTGAAGATTACATTATTTTAATAGTTAAACCTTAAATATATACTATACACCTCTTGGTGTTGTTATGAAAGGTGGAGTTAGGTAATGGGTAGGCTTATTAAATAAAATTTATTTAGTATGGAATTGAGGCAAGTTGTCCTGTCTATCCGATCATTAGCAACTTGAGGTTTGAATATGCTTTTTTTAATGTTGTCTACAGAATGCATGATGTAATGTTTTATGTAATATTTACATGCCACTTACATGTGGGCATAAAAAATGCAATGTTACTTCATTTGTAAAAATAATAAAATTAAATTCTAAAAAAAATAACTTTTTTTCTAGTCATCATTGTTTGAGTTTCTGAAGTCATCTTGTTTAAATGCATTTTAAGAGGACAAGTCTTTTTGGGGGAAATCCCAAGTGTGCAATATCAATTCAATCTATTGAACCTCAGTTCAATAAACAAACAGGGATATTTTGTCATCCGAGTCCCTTGCAATAACGGGTCGCAATCAATTTACGTGTCATCATAACATCTGAATCCTTGTTTTTATCTGTCCTTGTATGCACATCTACTTCTTTTCAGATGTTACAAGACAAAAGTTTGAACTTTATATGTTTAACAACAATTAACAAACAAGTTCTACAACTTCTATTGGTCATTAATGTAGGAGGAAACTGGAGGAAATATTATGAAACTCATTGCAAAACATTACTTCATAATGAGGACTAGAAGTTCTTACAAGAGTTCCTTATAGTAATATGCAGTTTCTCATGATTTGGATTTGCAATGGCTAGGCAGAAAGAAGACGCACATGATTATACCTCGCACAATGAGTGGTGGAGGGTGAAATTTTTTTGACCAATCAGTCTTGTTCTTGCAACTCCTCTGAAACTGCTCAAGGACATATGCAATGTTTCTGACATTTTCTCAGATTTTTTTTGTTTTCATCTCGATATGATAAATTCTTGTATGATTTCCAAAATAGGTTTAAATTTTATATTGGAGTAGTATTACAAGACTATTTCAGTCTCCGTAGTTCAGTGGTTAGATCACCCAACTAGTGATGCAAGGGTTCCAGGTTCAATACCAAATTGTTCCAAAGATTTTTTTCTGCTACAGTAATGTCCATTTATACAACTTACTGTAAAACAGAAGAGCTGAATTTACATTTTGCAACAATCAAAATTGCTAACAGACATGGTAATAAATATATCCCAAGATCTTTTTTAGAAACAAGACGGAATGCAAGTAAAATGTCATTAAAAACTTTATATTATTGAGAAGCGTCGCATATGTCGTAACAGAATTTCATAATACTTTGTTGTTAATAAGGACATACCATGGGATGTGCATATATGCAGGAAATTCTAATTCAGTTTTTCCCTTGGATTTATGCCACTTTTGAACTTGAATGTGGCCAAAATTAAGTACATGTATACTACTTGAACTGTTTGTCGGTGCAACTCCTCTGAAACCTCTTAAACATGATTTCATGTAACTTTTTATTTGACATGAACATGGCGTGTTGATGTGCATATTCACTGGAAATTTGATTTTTTTTTCTGAGAGTTTGTACCAGTTTGGCCTCCGTCAGTCCTGGTTTTGTCAGTATAACTCATATGAAACCACTTATCAACAGAATTTCATGAAACTTGCTATTGGAACAATTTTTTTAATTACTCACCTTTGCCAAAATAGCAAGGAGTATGCAAAAAATCTCAAAAACATTGAACCCAGTAAAGCCCATCTAATTAACATTTAATTTTAGATCCACTCACATGCTCATGTACATTTTGTATGTGAGAAAATCTAACATCTAATTCTAATTAGATTGCAGTAAAGCCACAACTTGAATGAACACATTTTTTTTTACATTTGAATATATACAAAAAGATTTCATAAAATACATCTTCTCAAGAGTCAAACATCTACAATTTGTCAAATTGATATGCAAACATTCTCATGGTGTACTGTAAATTTTAAAAATTTGAGTTTTGGTATGTTTTGGGAATTTTTCATAACAAAATGTTAGTGGGGGGGGGGGGGGGGGGGGGGGGGGGGGGGTATTTACACTATACAAATATGTCCATGTTCACAGTAGATTCAGTGTTAATAATGATTTTCAATCTGAAAATTTTATAACTTGACATCCTCTTACTCTCTCAATGGCAGTTTTTAAAATTGGTAATAAATTAAAACTGGCTAAAAGACCTCTCTACTTGAGCTGTGAAATGCGGCCCCTGATTATTTAGTAAAGCATCAAAGTTTGAATTAAGCAATTTACATTGGCTTAGGATGCTCATTAATACCTAAACTTATAGGTCTGGCATTTTATTTTACTGAAAAGATTGTTAACATTAAGAGCTATGCCGTCTTTCGGAATTGTGTTTGTCTGTTTTTGTTAAATCTATTGATAATCATCAAAATGACCGGTTTTTATTCGCCCGTCAAAGATGGGACGTATTGTGGTATGGCATCGTTTGTCTCTCTCAGTTCGTCTGTCTGTCTGTCTGTCTGGACCTTGTGGGCAGGATACAGACTGAACCTTAAGCTCCAGGATTTTACAACTTGGTACATTTGATCACCATGATGAGAGGAAGATGCCCATTGTTTTTCAAGGTGAAAGGTCAAGATCTTAGTATCACTTAGTAGGAAAACCTAGTAGAAACCCTTGTGGGCAGAATACAAACCGAACCATAAGCTCCAGGATATTATAACTTGGTATATTTGATCACTATGATGAGAGGAAGATACCTACTGTTTTTCAAGGTCAAAAGTCAAGGTCATAGTATTACTTAGTAGGAAAACCTTTTAGGCAGGATACAAACCGAACCGGAAGCTCTAGAACACTGCAACATGGTACATTTGATCACCATGATGAGAGGAAGATACCTATTATTCAAGGTCAGAGGTCAAGGTCATATTACTTAGTAGGAAAACCTTGTAGGCAGAATACTAACAGAACCGTAAGCTCCAGGATATTGCAACTTGGTACATTTGATCACCATGATAAGAGAAGATGCCTATTGTTTTTCAAGGTTAGAGATCAAAGGTCAAAGTTATACTAACAGAAACGTAAGCTCCAGAATATTGCAACTTGGTACATTTGATCACCATAATGGGAGGAAGAGGCCTATTGTTTTTCAAGGTCAAAGTCACAGTATCACTTAGTAGGAAAACAACTTTGTAGGCAGGATACAAACCGAACCATAAGCTGCAGGATGTTGCAATTTGTACATTTGATCACCATGATAAGAAAAAGATGCCTATTGTGTACAAGGTTAGAGGTCAAGGTCGCAGTATTACTTGGTTTGAAAACCTTGTAGGCAGGATACAAACCAAACCGTAAGCTCTAGGATATTGCAAATTGGTACATTTGATCACCTTGATGAGAGGAAGATGTCTTGTTTTTCAAGGTTAGAGGTCAAAGGTCAAAGTTTCAGTATCACAGTAGGAAGACATTGTAGTGTAGGCAGGATACATACCGAACCATAAGCTCCAAGATATTGCAATTTGGTACATTTGATCACCATAATAAGAGGAAGATGCCTATTATTTTTTAAGGTCAAGATCACAGTATCACTTAGTAGGAAAATCTTGTAGGCAGTATACAGACCGAATTGTTGGGGCTAGGACCATCAAACTTTGTACACATACACTTTATGCCAAGTGGAGGATGCCTATTGTTTCTTAAGGTCAATGTCATAGTAGCAGGATACAGGCCGATTAGTTGGGGCAAGGACCATCAAACTTGGTACACATACATCTTATGCCAAGTGAAGATATTACATAGTACATGATTTGTCAGTTTTTACAATGCAAAGAAAGTATGTCACACCCTGATGATTGCTGATACTACTTGAACCAAGTTCTACTAATCATGGTGCAAGAAAAACACCCTATACTAGCTTTTCAAGGGCGTATGTACCGCTGGCAGTACTCTTATTTTTCTATGTTTCTCAAAATGTTTCCAGTTTTCAAGATGTATAGGATATTTTGTTTAAGAGGCCATTCCCTGAATTCCTTAAAAGGGAATGTAAAACAAAATATAAAGATAGCATATTGTTTAGAGTCGCATTCTGACCAATTCATATTATATAATGCTTAACAAAATATATCTCATTTAAGAGATAGAAGTCATAAAAGTTTTGTACATTATTCCCCTAAAAATCCCTTATTACATAATCAATGATCATTTTGCTGGCATCAGCATATTGCAAAATGTCAAAACAAACAACTATGCTTCAATAATGCTCAACAAATTCTTTTTAGTTTTGGAGATATTTTGAAAATACTCTTGACCCCTATCGGCCCTTTATTTGAAGGGTCCGATCCCTAAAACTTGATATGGTTGAATAGGTTTTGTTATTATCTACAACTTTTGTTAAATGTGTCTTTACAAATTATTTTCATATAAAAAGATATTAACAAAATTGAATAAAAATTTTGGCATGAATTTTCAAGTCCAGGCAAGCTTCAACGCCTTTTGCATCAGACAAATTGCAATGCGATATGTCACATCTGCCAAGTCTCCTCTACAATCGCTGAAAATTTGAAGCTGATCTCTTTCATAGTTTTTGATAACACTCGAGGACAAAGTGACTCTCTAAAAGTTGGAAAAACGTCAACATTTTACGTTACAAGTGACAATCAAAATTTTAAAAAATACCTATCGGGTTCAAGTTATGTTATCCCTGACAATTTGACAAAAATCGGCCAAGGCATATCCGAGAAATCACGTGCACAAAATTTGTAAGAAAAAAATTAGAGAAAAAGATCCTTACAATATAACAATAAGGTCTTGCGTTGGAAATTGAAAACCTTAATAAAAATCTGCAAAACTAGACATTTTCTTTCTACCTCATTTACCTGTATTGACCTTGGGTAGTAATTCTGTAGTTTTCAGGCTATGGGTTACCATTTAAAACTTAGTTTCAGCTATTCTTATCTTCCAATATCCAAGAGGGAAAAGGACTGTATACTTTCTGGAGATACATCAGTATGTAATATTTACCAAAAATTAGATAAATCAATTTTTCTATGATAAGAGGGATGATAAAAAGGGATCACAAGCTATAGCTAAAGTGGGGAAATCCTTTTTACTGCATATGACAATATAGAGTCTGCCAAGATTCGGAGCACCTGTTCAAGTTACCCGAAACAAGTCTAATGGAGAAACTGTCAGCGATCTAAAACATAAGTTTAAAACATAATCCATAAAGATGAATTTATTTTTGACATGGAAATTTAACAAAAATAATCAATTTTCAACATATACCCATTTACATTCATGACATTTTAATACACAGAAAAAAATGTGGGAATAAAATCACTCTAATACATCATTATAAGAAGTAAATGCTGGGAAAAAAATTATTAGCCGAGTTGCAACGAAGTTGAACAAGGCTATTGGTTTGTTTTAAAAATGTATCGGTTGATCACCATAAAACTTGAATTTTACTTAGAAATATTGAATATAACGTCATATTTACTTGGCCATTTGTATTAAATCAAAAGTACAAACATCAATGCAACAGAATAATTTAAGCAAAAAACAGAAAACTATTGTTTTGAGGTAACTGACTGTCTTTATTAATTAATAATATGTATTTCTAAGGCAGATACTTTTCTCAAAGTACAGTGAGATTTGGACAGCACCATCTCAATTAAGTGGGTTTTAAGGCATCTGGAACAGCATAAGTGAAAAACAAGAACAGCTTGAAGAGGATTTCAAGTGTTCCTCAGGGCTGACAAAAATACAGGTAAAGTGCATATAAAAGCTAGTCAAATAATCTAAAGTTAGGGGAAAACATGTTTCTTTATCACAGCTTCCACTTGATGAGTTTGCCAACATGACAAGTTTCATGTTGACCATTGCAACAAAACAGACTGATATGGCAAAAAAAAAAAAAAGAAAGAAAAACAGACAGACACACATTTAAAGATAGAATTATACCAAAAAAAAAACACCAATAAAAGATGAATTTTTTTCCCTCACAAGAGGCAATAATACCTAATATATGTATAATATATACAATAGATGACATGAACTGTTTTTGTATCTGTGCTTAAATGGCACAGATTTTCATTGTTTAATAATTACAGAGTAATTGGAAGGTCAACTTTTCCACTCCTCAAAATGTACAAATAATTCCTGAAGTCTTAAAATGACAATGGGTCCATCTATATAATGGATGATACTGATCTGTAATTCTGAATGTTGATTGATCTGAAACAAAACAAATATATTGATTTAATGTGGTATGATAAATTTTTAACCACAGAGGCAATATCTTACAGATGTTGCAGAGATTGGTGTTTGGCACAGAGGTTAAGCCTGTTTGGGCCCGAACTCTGTGATACCATATTTATGGTTTCGGAGAGTTCAGGCCCAAAACGGGCTTAGACCCTGTGTGTTTGGCCATGGAATCAGTTTTTACTAAGGTAGATTAAGTACAGGTAAATTGCTTATCATAATTTATAGATTTTATATTTTCATTGTTGTAAAATACATACTTGAGCACATTTTGGTTGACAATAGACACTGTTGGTGTACTCTTGGGTCCTTGGGATGGCATAAACGTTTTTCCGCTCTTGTTGACAATATTGATTGAGCGTGGAACTTTGACTTTGTAAGGGTCAGCTGAATGCGATGGATATGGGTCAAATGTTCCAGCTTTCATACCAGCAGGCTGAACAAATAGATGGCAAATTTTAAATGTAGCCTGATGAGCATTACCTGGTTATGATCCTGGTTACGGCACCAAATAATCAGTATCATTATGAAGTGTTTTACCAACATAATCTTTAAAGTATTGCAAAAATTGAACATGCAAACTTTATGCTTTTGGTATTGTAGTCAAATAATACTTTTGGTTGGAAAAGACCTAGAATTATTACCATCTTTCCAGGAGAACTTGGTTTGAAGGGTTTGACATCATCCTTCTTAGTTGGCACAGTTGCAGATCCACCTCTGCGACCAAATTTGTCAGAGGCATAAGGATTGCCATCAAAATATGCTCTGGGATGCATATTCAATTTAAAAGGCCCACTTCCTTTTATTGAACCCTTGTGCTGTTGTAATTCTTTCTATGGATACAATAATTAACAAAAGTTAAAACCTTTTAATATTTTGATTTTAATTACATGTATGTATGAAAAATTAAAAATAAATTTGATGAATGCAAATTCTTTAAAAGAGAAATTACAAAGGCATGAAATAGTATGACATTTTCCATTACATTTAGTGACTGAAAGTTGCTGTTAGAAAGCATTTTAGTATATGATTTCTGATAAAACTAGTAAGTAACTCTGTTGCTGACCTCATCACCCAGATAAATGACATGAAATGTTTAGGATAAAATATTATCATTCCCCACCAGATAAATGACTAGGACATACAGTGCCCAAATCATGCCCGTCTTCTGTCTTTTAGTCAAGTTTTGCATTACACTATAGGAGGTAATCTTGTGACCTTGACCTATATCATATTTCTAGACTTTGCAATTTAACTTGGTTTTTTTATATTGATTATATTATTATTATAAACTATTGAAAATGCATTCTTACACAGGTATGGCCACATTATTTAATCATCACCTTTTAAATTACCATGACCTTGTATTTCTAAATGTGCATTTTTCTTGTTTCTGGATGCCTTTATTGTACTTAACACAGAGATACATTTCAGTGAGAACATGTCAACTACAGTATGTCCAATTGCAAGACCTTGACCTTAAATTTCCAGATTTTAGCTGACATTTCTTAACAACCATAACTGGGCAATGATATCCTATGGAGATATTTCTAACAAATATTTTTTTTTTTAAATTTATGATATCAAAACTTAAGTGACATAGGTAAACACTTTGATAGTAGAAATACTGATGGGGCAAATAGTTTATATATAGCCTTATAAGTATTTACTGAAATGTTTGTAATAGCATCACAACTGTATATAACTGTCAATGAAATTTAAAATGTTAGTATATATATTGCTGTTTTTGTTAAAATTCTTAATGATCTTCAGATTTATGAAAATATAGTTCATGTAATAAACATGTGTTAAAGATGCCCAACCTTCATCAATTCTTTGGCTCTGTTATATGCATCACTTTGATACTTGGGGTAATCTCCTAGTGCAATGCCCACATAGCTAGAAAACACTGCATGGTTAAATGGAAAGCAAGACTGACACATGAAAACTTAAGACAAGTGTACAAGAGCACAGAGCAGAACATTGCATGTGTATACATATACATGTACCACTTCAAACCAGTACACAATAGAGCACATTATCACACAGTATACAGATTGCACACTTAGCCACACAAAGAGTTTGGTGAATGATATATGCTGGATTTTTCTTCTGTAATTTTCACTTAATAAAAAAGGCAGGGGCTATGATCATGATAGAAATAATGCCGATTTAATATTGAATCCAATTACTTTTAATTACAATAATAATTGTTTTTGGAAAACCTGGTATTTTTTAAGCATTATGATATGAAATATCTATTTCATGTATTTGAATGAGTGAAAATTTAAACTTTTCAAAAAAAATAATTTTCTTTAATAATTCTTGACAATGATCTTTTTTCAGTTGTATTTAATTAAAACACTCATGCAACTGAATTATGAGATGCATTAAAACTGGCACACTAAAAAATCCATAACCTAAATTGTGTAGTAGCCCTTCATTCCACATACATAAACATAAATATTATATGGTACATACAGTACACATATTATTGTACAAACCCTTGCGATATCTTTATGTTTTTCATAAGTATCGGGCAAGTAGTTTGGATATTTGCCGAGAGTCACATTCAGATATCTATATGAAAAAATACACGTCAATTTCAAACCTTTTTATTGCCTTTTTTATAAGCGAAATATGGGAAATGCAGCCTACTTCAAACTATACACAAAAGTGGCCATAGAAATGTAGCATGATTCTTTGAAAATGCTGCAGGTGGATCAAATTAGTGCATGAAAGACAAAAGTTTTGCATTTGTATTAATATTTCATTGACATTTAACAAACCCGGGCAATTTCTTTATGCTGATCAAATGGGTCAGTTAAGTAATTGGGATATTTCCCTAATGTAACTCCAAGATACCTGAAACCACATCAACACATAATTTTTTCTTGACATAACATGTTTAGAATCTAGCATATTTATGAACATGTTTAAGAGCTTGCACAACTGAGTTTTAATATCATTGAAAAACAATCCAGGCCTTTTACCAAATTGTCATCTTAATCTGTTTATGGCAACAAAAAAATATCTGCTTATTGATAATATAATCAATGACTGAATTATTGTACTGTGTTTTGTTGATTTTGTATTTGATTTACAAAAAACAATTACCCAAATCCTGTGCCTTTTTTTCCAGGATTTGTTTGAAAGTTTCTGCCTGATGATTTGTACTCCTTGCCAGGTCGTGAGGCAGGACTAAATGCACCAACTGGTCCACTTAATGTACCATAATGGTTTCCAAGACCAGAGCTACAATTAGGAATCAAGACATTTCCATTTATTTTCAAAAACTCAACAAAATATTTACTTCAGTATATCTAGTTTACGTTATATGTGAAATTAAAAAAAGTAAATGAAATTCATTGCTACTGAGATAACTCACGGCTTTTTATCTCCACTGCTTGGTAAAAATGGTTTTCCAATATTTTTCTGCAATTCTTTTAGCCGATTTTGTCTACGCAATTTTATAGGATCTGTATATGACTCTCCTTCATACACTCGAGTGAATGCCTTTTGGAAATACCCTGTCTGTAGAGCAGACCTGTCTTTTGAGCCTTCTGTTAACATCTGTTTACCCTTTTCAGATGCTTCATTAAATTTAACTGAAAGGAAACAGCGAAATTTGCTCATTAACTTCAGGACCCACTTGCACAAATGTTAGTACATCTATACAACATTAACTGGAAGATAACTGTACATTAAATTTAACCAATGTTTTGGCATCTGAATACAGAAATGGAGTGCATCTGTAAACATACATATATTAATTAATACAAGTAATGTGCACCTTATGGTTTATGTAAGAAGCACAACACATAAATACATCAGCTATCATGTACATCACAATTAGTCTGTATTTATAGGTTAACATAAGACCTACTACTATGGGGTGCATGGTTAGCTTAGGGGGTCTCCCTCTTCCTTACACCGCCTCTTTTTCTCTTCTACTCTACTGTTCTTCATCTCTCCTTCCATCATTTTCTCTTCTTATTTCCTCCCTGCTTCTTTCATTCCCTTCCCTCCTCCCCATCCTTCTCTTCCCTCCTTTCCCCCTCCCCTTTAGCTTTTCCACCCCACATAGCTTAGGGAGGTCGACATGCATATATACACATATATATGCGAATATCTAAATTCAAAAATTGTTTTAAAATGAAGAATGCCTCAAAATATATTGCGCTACTTAACTTACCTCCGCGTTCTTTATATTTATCATTGATTGTTACGTATCCCATCTCCTGAAACAAACCAACACGGTCCATATCCGTGCGTCCTCCCTTTTCCCCCATCCTGGTTTGTTTGTTGCGGCTGTTTTGAAATTCAACGTCCTTTTTCCTAATTGCAGATCTACTGCAGTGTGTATATCACTTAATTAAACTAGTCAAATACTTCTGATAAATGCATTTCACGTCGGAAACATTGGTACGGGAAGCGTAATGGCCTAGATCCCTTATTGTTGGAATAATCGCTATGGAGATTGCCGTAGAGTGGCGCTAACCGGATATCCGGCAAAATATCGGGAGGCATCGGTAGAGATCCATTCCAGTCCATCGAAAAGTGATAGGAAAACGCGCCAAAAGAGTATCGAGTATCGGATGCAGCTTGTATTTCACGTTGTCCTTCTACATGTTACATGAAAGATAATTTTGAAATAGGTATTAATCTAAGATATCAAATGAGAACAGTCAACAATCTCTATTTTGATAATGAAGTAAATATAACGAAATTGTTCCGAATGTCCTCAGTAATTCACAGCTAGACATGACACATGATCTATACTGTAGATCTATGTATAGCTAGGCCTAGAAGTCATATATAAAACGGAATATATTCGGACCTTTTGTTAATTTAATGTCCAAGATCTAATGAGAAGGATTTAGCAGTTGTCGTCATCATCTAATCCCCCTTTGCAGACCCAACAAATTTGTAACAAAGTTCTCGGGTTCAAGTTGAATCATTTCTCAAATGAAATTGCAAGACTCGTGCATCATTCACTAAAATTAAAGGTTGTAAAAAGTTCAATTATCATATTATCTTAGAATTTTTTGGAATAATGATTAGAATGAATGTCTGCATGATTTTAAATTGTCCAATCTACCAGGTCTACTAAATGTCAAAAGTTAGTGTCACAGAAGGAGTCTGAGTAGGAGTTCAGCCAATCTTAAATTTGTTTGTTCCATTAGAAATATTTGGATGAGAGAAACTAGTATTTTTAAGACCTCATTTGCTGAAGTCAAAGGCTACTCTCTGAAATTTTCAAAGCTTATCAATTTGATATTCCTCTTGGACTCTCACCCCTGCTTGTATATTGTGACATTATGTGCAGGGGAGAGTGACTCTGAGTCAGACTGGAGACCATATTGAAATGTGGGAATTTAGTGACACTACTGGTATCACTACTTTGCCTACTTTTTGCAACTTTATATCCTGGATTGTTATGTAGAAGTCCATGACATGACTGCTTTGACCCTGATTGGAATTTTGCGTATTTTTGTGCTGATGTCATGCACAAAGAATCAAATTGCTAGGAGGCAACCTAATTTGAAGTGATGCCTCATTTGTTGGTGTTTGGGCTATTTTTATAATGATAGCATTATATTAGTCATGATTAACTTGATATCATAAGTATATCTTATAGGACCCAATGGTCAAAACTGCAAAATCAAGGATGGAGAATGAATTTTAAAGCTGTATGACCCGATGTTCATGTATTATTTTTGTACATAATTACTTTAAAGCAGATTGATTACTTTATAAAGTTATTAACTTTCCCTTAATTACATGCTTGAAAACATCTGCATGTAAAAGAAAACAGTGCGAATATTATTCAGAAAGTAAATATAGTGGCTACATATATAAATCATCCCATAATAGACGTCTATAAATAGACCCACGCACGTCATGGGAATCCCAACATGATGTATTAACTCATATGCAACTGTCTAGTTTTAAGGCTGAAAGAGCGTAAAACAACGAATTACTATTAAGAGGTATTTGATATTTTTATTTCTATTAAACTTATGGTACGGTACTTTTATAACAAAATACACAGCTTTACACAGATAAGACCACCGATGATCTGAAAGTTTGAACTGGTCACGTGACTGTCACTTGAAATGGCTGAGTGACGCGGTTATTTGTAAACATCGATTTAAAATCAAATTATTTGGCTTAAAACAGGTGAAATAATTTATGATATGTCGTACAGTCTCATAACTACATACGTGCGATGATTTAATAGCGTTTTTACGAGATGGAAAAAATATTGTAATTCGGACCATACAGCTTTAAAAGTTGTGTCATTCACATGCACTAAACTGTAAATTGACAGTAATCTTGAACACATTGAGTTTTATACTGGTGCTCAATATTAGAATTTGATAACTTAGATATGCAGAATAGGAAAATTATTATAGATTTTGTAGCCCTTGGGGCTAGTGATACTTTTTAAGGACATGCACAACATTCCTGACATTTTCTCTAAATCACTAATACTATATAGTAATTATAGTTCAAATTAGTCTTCACTTGGATCCCTTTGATCATCATTTAGATAGATCGACACATCCATGAAGTAGTGCTTGTGTTGAAAATGCTGTGGAATCCTGATATTGATATTCTACTTTTATATGTTATTCAGTAGCCCTATAGTAGATAAAAATGTAGCATTAAATATCAACTAGAATGAAAAATATACAAATGAAATAGATAGTATAAAAAGAAAGGTGGAGAGAAAAAAATCTGAAAGGAGATGCATGTACATTTGAAAATATGTTTTTTAAAAATCTTTTCAGTCTCAAATTAAGTTACAATGCCAGAAGAATCCACAGATGACATATTCAAAATCATTGTGGCGACAGATATCCACCTTGGTTATGGTGAGAAAGACGTTATCAGAGGCAATGACTCGCTTGTGGCTTTTGAAGAAATATTAGAGAATGCCAAAAAGCACGAGGCTGATTTTATTCTCCTGGGGGGAGATCTTTTCCATGAAAACAAACCACCAAGAAGAATAATGCATGGATGCATAGCACTGCTTAGGAAGTACTGTTTTGGAGACAAACCAATTCTTTTTGAATACTTAAGTGATCAATCAGCAGATTTTCAGCACTGTCAGTTCCCAACCTTGAACTATGAGGACACAAATTTAAATGTTTCAATACCAGTGTTCTCTATTCACGGGAATCACGATGATCCTTCAGGACAAGGCAATTTATGTTCATTAGATATTCTTCACAGTGCAGGACTAATGAATTATTTCGGCAAAACTACAAGTTTAGAGAAAATAGAAATGTCACCACTTCTGATGCAGAAGGGGAATACAAAGTTAGCTCTGTATGGACTAGGGTCAGTAAGAGATGAACGGCTACATCGCTTGTTTGTCCATAAAAATGTGACAATGCTACGGCCAAAGGAGAATCAAGAAGACTGGTTCAATGTCTTTGTCATTCATCAAAATCGGGCCAAGCACTCAACGACTAGTTATATCCCAGAACAGTTTTTGGACGATTTCCTGGACCTTGTCATTTGGGGACATGAACACGAATGCCGACTTGAGCCAGAGTGGAACAGCTCACAAAATTTTTTTGTAAGCCAGCCGGGTAGCAGTGTAGCCACATCCCTGAGTGAGGGAGAGACGGCGAAAAAACACATCGGTCTGCTGCAAGTTAAGGGAAAGAATTTCAAGATGACCAAAATACCCTTGCAGACTGTCAGGCAGTTTTACATGGAAGACATTGTACTCAGTGATACAGAATTAAACCCAGGAGACCATGACATAGCCAAGAAAGTGGAAGCTTATTGTTTGGAAAAAGTGGATGCCATTTTAGAGAAGGCAAGTAAGTATTAGATGTCAGCTGACCTGTTCAAAATATTCATATGATAATTATTAATACATCAATGGAAATGAGGATATCAAATAATTTTGTAATACTGGCTTTTGAAGCATATCAATATATCATTTGTTTATATGATCTGATATAATTCAGTGTGTTATTAATGTGAGAGGCTTGTTTAAAACATTATTGAGATTCTTGGATGTTTTACACTTTCTACTCTAACATTGTTAAACTTGGCATACTTTATTCTGAGCTTATAAGATAAAATGAATTGATGGTAGATATCTTAATTACATTGTTATATACATGATATATATCAAAGATATTTATGAGCACCAGAGCATGGTGTAAAAAATGAAATGATATAAATATCATAGCAAGAAATGAAACAAAAAAATGACACAATTATGACTTCATTCTAGGAAAGTTTATCAGAAATTGCTTTAAGATTAAAGAAAGTGTATTATATATGTCTTGGAAATACTTGAAAACTAAATCCCATCACCACTTTGGATTTTTACTAAAAGGCAGAACAGTGGTAATACATCATTTGTAAATCTTTATAAAGCCTGAAAAGATATCCATTCAAATATACAAAATTCTTCAAGGCTTTAGCAGACAAATAATGGTGGTTGTTTATCCATAATTTATGGATTGCATGTGTTAGGGTTTAGGCTGTGAAAGATGATGCATTACAGAAAGCCATTAATGTTGTGATAGCTAGTGCTACAAAACCTGAATATGGAACATACATGAGCCACCCACTTGTTGGGATCCACTGGTCCTGACAGAAATGGCTAAAACATGTAAAAGTTAGATGGCTTTTGCATACAAAGTAGTTTATACCAGGTGCTGTTACATTCTAACATCAACTTTAATGTCATAATAATCTCACTGGAGTGCTTCAATTGATCTGACATAGGTGACATTCATCTTGAAATTTAATATAGATTTGGGTCAATTACTTGAGATATTCAGAATTAATCACTTGAATCAATGATATACTTGCTAATTAGTTTACAAACATTTTAGGACTGGAGAATCAGGTAATTCAGGTTGCCAATTGATTTATATAGGGGACTGGGGGTAATTGACTTTCATCTGTCAATTTAGAGAATTTTTTTTATCATAGTAGGTTATCACAATGGAAATTGTGAATATATGAAATGCATTAATTTCATGAATATCTTCAAGGAATTATTTCTAATTTATCATGGTTACTGGTATGGAATTTCAAGGTGGAAAATATTAAATAGAATTAAGGTTTAAATAGATATTGCTATGATTTCATGATTGTATCTTAGATTTTCTCTTTTTGCCAATAAAAATAACATTGTCTCATTAATTTTCAAATAAATTTCATAGTATTATATTGTGATCAGGCCCACAACCCATAATGTTGCAATAGATATAGTTTAACATGTGCAAATGAGTTTCACTGCATAGAAGTTGTTTCTTTACAGCTTTGGAACACTCGGGCAACAGAAGGCAACCAGACAAGCCTTTAGTCAGACTTCGCATAGACTACAGTGGAGGATTTGAACCATTTAGTGGATACAGGTAGAAATTCATACACTACCACACATAGAGATTAGAATCATTTAATGGATACAGGTAGAAATTCATACACTACCACAGGTAGAGATTAGAATCATTTAGTGGATACAGGTAGAAATTCATACACTACCACACATAGAGATTAGAATCATTTAATGGATACAGGTAGAAATTCATACACTACCACATGTAGAGATTAGAATCATTTAATGGATACAGGTAGAAATTCATACACTACCACACGTAGAGATTAGAATCATTTAGTGGATACAGGTAGAAATTCATACACTACCACAGGTAGAGATTAGAATCATTTAGTGGATACAGGTAGAAATTCATACACCACCACACGTAAAGATTAGCATCATTTAGTGGATACAGGTAGAAATTCATACACTACCACATGTAGAGATTAGAATCATTTAGTGGATACAGGTAGAAATTCATACACTACCACATCATTTATTGGATACAGGTAGAAATTCATACACTACCACACGTAGAGATTTGAACCATTTAGTGGATACAGGTAGAAATTCATACACTACCACACGTAGAGATTAGAATCATTTAGTGGATACAGGTAGAAATTCATACACTACCACAGGTAGAGATTAGAATCATTTAATGGATATAGAAACAATTTGAGAGACTACTATGTTTGTGGGGGGGGGGGGGGGGGGGGGGGGATTTGAATACTTATAACATATGATAAACATGATAAAAAGAATCTCCCATGGTTTGTGGTTTAATATGATTTTATAATAGTTATATCCAACTTGTGTGTTTTCTATCCCCTTGCAAAGGCTTGGAGATTTACAACTGGATGTGCATATGCCATAAGAATAGGCAAATATGTTTATTTTTTCCCATTTGTGATGTACATCAAACAATAGGAAACTAAAAAATCATTAAAAATCTATATTTAAAAACAAGTCATATCCAGAAATTTTTTGTGATAATCCTCATGTTCAATTATATGCCCGTCTTTTGACAGGGCGTAGTATGGTGTGGGCTTTTCTGCTCGTCTTTTGACAGGGCGTAGTATGGTGTGGGCTTTTCTGTCCGTCTTTTGACGGCATAGTATGGTGTGGGCTTTTCTGTCCGTCTTTTGACAGGGCGTAGTATGGTGTGGGCTTTTCTGCCCGTC
>NC_079167.1:56083700-56086200 GCF_947568905.1 Ostrea edulis
CTCTTATTCTAATGTCTATTATCTTGGATATCAAATAAAACCAAGTAATATTTTGTGTGTAGCGAGGAGGGGGGTTATTTTGCATCAAGCTCTGAGTTCACTGCTCATTCAACAACTACAATTATTTTCATAATGACAGCTTTAAAAACAATCCATTGCACTACACCATATGCTCATGTTAGATATTTCTACACTATGAGTGATAATTGATAGTCATATGTAATTGGAACATATTTATATGAATTGATATTTTGTTAACAAAAAATAAATAAACTATTAAAAACATATACGAAATCCGGCTTGATTTAAAGTCGCAATTTAGAAATGCTTTAAAATGTTTGTGTTTAGCATGTAAAAAATTCAAATAATCCTCAAAACCAGCATAAATTTCCAGTATCTACACGTACGACTATTGGTACATGCGTACATGTACAAATATATAAAAAAAAAACGATGACAGCTGAATCGTGCCCAATTGAGCAGAATTTTGGGAGATGCAATACCCTTGCACTCTTTTAAAACTTAATCTTCTAAATGTGTGAAATACAATGTCCCTGGGAATGTTTACTGTCAAAACACGGGTGATACACAAAAACGCTCACAAGTTCAGTTGTTGGTATATAAGTTGAATACAGGTGAAAAAAATCGGAAGAAAAAGAACCATTGTTAAAATATATGTAATAAACAATGTAATTTACTGATTTTCCCTTTCAGATCAGAACTTCCTATTTCTCTGTTAGTGTTAATTACAAATAATTGTTTCTAGACAAGGAAATGTTTATGAATTCTAGATGAAGGAGCTTTCAGTTTTACTGTCCTCGGTTTGCTCGGCAAACCACTGCCTACTTTCCAGACTACTTAGAATGAAATTGTGATAAATTTTCACCATCTCTGGACAGACATATAGCTCTTTTTCTGCCTTAAAATCGACAGCTTTATGTTCTCCTTCAAATATACTGTCTTTCCTCGATTCCTAAAAATAGCTTCTGTAACAAAACAAATAAAGCTTTCGGAAAGTATCTTACTTTTTCATTAGATTTAATATACGATCCCGATAGTTTCCGAAGCTACACGATAAACGATTTTCACGATAAACGGAAAAACTGATACACGCAAAACACGATACACGATAGACCTGATAAACGCAAAACACGATAGAAAACGGAAAACCTGATACACGATAGGATAGGATACATGCACGATACGATAGGATACACGCACGATAGGAATGTCAAGAATAACGTTGCGGGTACTGTACCTTACCTGGATTTTGTTGAATGCCAGAGGCTAGTGTGGCCTTGGTACTTAAGTGTTTACATAGGTGATACCTCACATGTGCTTCTTTGTGGAGGTGGACACTTGAGTATATAATTGGTCAGTTTTCACCCTACAATGGGGTATTGTGATGATTAAAATTTGTATAGAATCCAACTATGAAGGAAATCTATAATCGGCTTTGACTTGACGATAGAGTAAGGTTGAGACAATAATTTAGAGATCTACAGACTTAAATTTCTCGAGTTTGTACTTTGTATAAAGTTACTCTAAAACGTCATTTTACTCGTTTGTTTGAATTTTTACTTGTGTAAAGCGACATAAAATGTGCTCTGTATAGCTAGGGACAGTAAAGCTTTATCGGAAATACGTTTTGTACACCTATTTTACAGTGATAAAGGAACAAATAAATACATAAACTTTGAAATCTTTTTATTAATGAAAATTCTTTATTTTGAAATCAAATTAACTACCTGATAAATATGAAGGAAAATGTTTTAAAACGATCCGATGATATTGCTGGTATACATTTCCAGTGACTGTAAAATCTGAACCATATGATAGAAACTTTGATTTCCGAATTTATTCAATCTCTCGAACTTTCGATCTCTCGAAGTTTTATCAAGGTCCCTTGAACTTCGAGTTATCGAGAGTCACCTGTATTTGTTTCATGCAGTGAACACTTTCTTCCATTTAATAAGCCAGCATACATGTTTTTATTGTAACATTAATGTACAGTAACTGAAATTAATTCTTCTTAGATAAAAAAGAAAATGAAGATAACAATTTTGCTCTTTTGTAGCTATGTTGATTCTGAAGAAGAGGACAGCATTATTATATCTGATGACGATCTACCAAAAATGGCTAAAAAATCAAAACCTACCCCATCAAAGAAGAGAGTGGGCATAACGTTCGATTCGGATTCGGATGATGATATTCGTCCAGTTAAACGCAAACGATAACAATGTAGTGCTTGAATTAGATTCTGATCAATTCCTTTGTTAAGGCTTTGTTATGTTCTGGAATTAAAATTTTTCAATGTACTGTGGAAATACAAGTTCTAATTTCATTGGCAAGAAGGAAAGCTTACCATGGCACCATTTATGCGAGAAGCTCAGCTCACTTGTAGGGTATATTTAGATCCAAGGCAAGTTTTTATGCCCCATTTGTCCTCAATTGCACTTTATCTTTTCATTTCATTTTCAGATATTGTGTTCACAATATT